>NW_026968590.1:600000-900000 GCF_028390025.1 Pseudophryne corroboree
TCGTTTGGGAGAAAAATGCAATGGTACAAGACAGCTTTTCCATGCCAATATCTCTCTTTTGCAAAGAGCTGCGCATTGGAAAATTCAGGGCTATGTCGTGTAGATGATGGCCTAACAGGAGGCTTTAAAATTTTCTTTCTAGTGCCCTTCGTTTGGGAGAAAAATGCAATGGTACAAGACAGCTTTTCCTTGCCAATATCTCTCTTTTGCAAAGAGCTGCGCATTGGAAAATTCAGGGCTATGTCGTGTAGATGATGGCCTAACAGGAGGCTTTAAAATTTTCTTTCTAGTGTCCTTCGTTTGGGAGAAAAATGCAAAGGTACAAGACAGCTTTTCCTTGCCAATATCTCTCTTTTGCAAAGAGCTACGCATTGGAAAATTCAGGGCTATGTCGTGTAGATGATGGCCTAACAGGAGGCTTTAAAATTTTCTTTCTAGTGACCTTCGTTTGGGAGAAAAATGCAAAGGTACAAGACAGCTTTTCCTTGCCAATATCTCTCTTTTGCAAAGAGCTGCGCATTGGAAAATTCAGGGCTATGTCGTGTAGATGATGGCCTAACAGGAGGCTTTAAAATTTTCTTTCTAGTGACCTTCGTTTGGGAGAAAAATGCAAAGGTACAAGACAGCTTTTCCTTGCCAATATTTCTCTTTTGCAAAGAGATGCGCATTGGAAAATTCAGGGCTATGTCGTGTAGATGATGGCCTAACAGGAGGCTTTAAAATTTTCTTTCTAGTGACCTTCGTTTGGGAGCAAAATGCAAAGGTACAAGACAGCTTTTCCTTGCCAATATCTCTCTTTTGCAAAGAGCTGCGCATTGGAAAATTCAGGGCTATGTCGTGTAGATGATGGCCTAACAGGAGGCTTTAAAATTTTCTTTCTAGTGCCCTTCGTTTGGGAGAAAAATGCAATGGTACAAGACAGCTTTTCCTTGCCAATATCTCTCTTTTGCAAAGAGCTGCGCATTGGAAAATTCAGGGCTATGTCGTGTAGATGATGGCCTAAAAGGAGGCTTTAAAATTTTCTTTCTAGTGTCCTTCGTTTGGGAGAAAAATGCAAAGGTACAAGACAGCTTTTCCTTGCCAATATCTCTCTTTTGCAAAGAGCTACGCATTGGAAAATTCAGGGCTATGTCGTGTAGATGATGGCCTAACAGGAGGCTTTAAAATTTTCTTTCTAGTGTCCTTCGTTTGGGAGAAAAATGCAAAGGTACAAGACAGCTTTTCCTTGCCAATATCTCTCTTTTGCAAAGAGCTACGCATTGGAAAATTCAGGGCTATGTCGTGTAGATGATGGCCTAACAGGAGGCATTAAAATTTTCTTTCTAGTGACCTTCGTTTGGGAGAAAAATGCAATGGTACAAGACAGCTTTTCCTTGCCAATATCTCTCTTTTGCAAAGAGCTGCGCATTGGAAAATTCAGGGCTATGTCGTGTAGATGATGGCCTAACAGGAGGCTTTAAAATTTTCTTTCTAGTGTCCTTCGTTTGGGAGAAAAATGCAAAGGTACAAGACAGCTTTTCCTTGCCAATATCTCTCTTTTGCAAAGAGCTACGCATTGGAAAATTCAGGGCTATGTCGTGTAGATGATGGCCTAACAGGAGGCTTTAAAATTTTCTTTCTAGTGACCTTCGTTTGGGAGAAAAATGCAAAGGTACAAGACAGCTTTTCCTTGCCAATATCTCTCTTTTGCAAAGAGCTGCGCATTGTAAAATTCAGGGCTATGTCGTGTAGATGATGGCCTAACAGGAGGCTTTAAAATGTTCTTTCTAGTGTCCTTCGTTTGGGAGAAAAATGCAATGGTACAAGACAGCTTTTCCTTGCCAATATCTCTCTTTTGCAAAGAGCTGCGCATTGGAAAATTCAGGGCTATGTCGTGTAGATGATGGCCTAACAGGAGGCTTTAAAATTTTCTTTCTAGTGACCTTCGTTTGGGAGAAAAATGTAAAGGTACAAGACAGCTTTTCCTTGCCAATATCTCTCTTTTGCAAAGAGCTGCGCATTGGAAAATTCAGGGCTATGTCGTGTAGATGATGGCCTAACAGGAGGCTTTAAAATTTTCTTTCTAGTGACCTTCGTTTGGGAGAAAAATGCAAAGGTACAAGACAGCTTTTCCTTGCCAATATCTCTCTTTTGCAAAGAGATGCGCATTGGAAAATTCAGGGCTATGTCGTTGTAGATGATGGCCTAACAGGAGGCTTTAAAATTTTCTTTCTAGTGACCTTCGTTTGGGAGAAAGATGCAAAGGTACAAGACAGCTTTTCCTTGCCAATATCTCTCTTTTGCAAAGAGCTACGCATTGGAAAATTCAGGGCTATGTCGTGTAGATGATGGCCTAACAGGAGGCTTTAAAATTTTCTTTCTAGTGCCCTTCGTTTGGGAGAAAAATGCAATGGTACAAGACAGCTTTTCCTTGCCAATATCTCTCTTTTGCAAAGAGCTGCGCATTGGAAAATTCAGGGCTATGTCGTGTAGATGATGGCCTAACAGGAGGCTTTAAAATTTTCTTTCTAGTGTCCTTCGTTTGGGAGAAAAATGCAAAGGTACAAGACAGCTTTTCCTTGCCAATATCTCTCTTTTGCAAAGAGCTACGCATTGGAAAATTCAGGGCTATGTCGTGTAGATGATGGCCTAACAGGAGGCTTTAAAATTTTCTTTCTAGTGACCTTCGTTTGGGAGAAAAATGCAAAGGTACAAGACAGCTTTTCCTTGCCAATATCTCTCTTTTGCAAAGAGCTGCGCATTGGAAAATTCAGGGCTATGTCGTGTAGATGATGGCCTAACAGGAGGCTTTAAAATTTTCTTTCTAGTGACCTTCGTTTGGGAGAAAAATGCAAAGGTACAAGACAGCTTTTCCTTGCCAATATTTCTCTTTTGCAAAGAGATGCGCATTGGAAAATTCAGGGCTATGTCGTGTAGATGATGGCCTAACAGGAGGCTTTAAAATTTTCTTTCTAGTGACCTTCGTTTGGGAGCAAAATGCAAAGGTACAAGACAGCTTTTCCTTGCCAATATCTCTCTTTTGCAAAGAGCTGCGCATTGGAAAATTCAGGGCTATGTCGTGTAGATGATGGCCTAACAGGAGGCTTTAAAATTTTCTTTCTAGTGCCCTTCGTTTGGGAGAAAAATGCAATGGTACAAGACAGCTTTTCCTTGCCAATATCTCTCTTTTGCAAAGAGCTGCGCATTGGAAAATTCAGGGCTATGTCGTGTAGATGATGGCCTAAAAGGAGGCTTTAAAATTTTCTTTCTAGTGTCCTTCGTTTGGGAGAAAAATGCAAAGGTACAAGACAGCTTTTCCTTGCCAATATCTCTCTTTTGCAAAGAGCTACGCATTGGAAAATTCAGGGCTATGTCGTGTAGATGATGGCCTAACAGGAGGCTTTAAAATTTTCTTTCTAGTGTCCTTCGTTTGGGAGAAAAATGCAAAGGTACAAGACAGCTTTTCCTTGCCAATATCTCTCTTTTGCAAAGAGCTACGCATTGGAAAATTCAGGGCTATGTCGTGTAGATGATGGCCTAACAGGAGGCATTAAAATTTTCTTTCTAGTGACCTTCGTTTGGGAGAAAAATGCAATGGTACAAGACAGCTTTTCCTTGCCAATATCTCTCTTTTGCAAAGAGCTGCGCATTGGAAAATTCAGGGCTATGTCGTGTAGATGATGGCCTAACAGGAGGCTTTAAAATTTTCTTTCTAGTGTCCTTCGTTTGGGAGAAAAATGCAAAGGTACAAGACAGCTTTTCCTTGCCAATATCTCTCTTTTGCAAAGAGCTACGCATTGGAAAATTCAGGGCTATGTCGTGTAGATGATGGCCTAACAGGAGGCTTTAAAATTTTCTTTCTAGTGACCTTCGTTTGGGAGAAAAATGCAAAGGTACAAGACAGCTTTTCCTTGCCAATATCTCTCTTTTGCAAAGAGCTGCGCATTGTAAAATTCAGGGCTATGTCGTGCAGATGATGGCCTAACAGGAGGCTTTAAAATGTTCTTTCTAGTGTCCTTCGTTTGGGAGAAAAATGCAATGGTACAAGACAGCTTTTCCTTGCCAATATCTCTCTTTTGCAAAGAGCTGCGCATTGGAAAATTCAGGGCTATGTCGTGTAGATGATGGCCTAACAGGAGGCTTTAAAATTTTCTTTCTAGTGACCTTCGTTTGGGAGAAAAATGCAAAGGTACAAGACAGCTTTTCCTTGCCAATATCTCTCTTTTGCAAAGAGCTGCGCATTGGAAAATTCAGGGCTATGTCGTGTAGATGATGGCCTAACAGGAGGCTTTAAAATTTTCTTTCTAGTGTCCTTCGTTTGGGAGAAAAATGCAAAGGTACAAGACAGCTTTTCCTTGCCAATATCTCTCTTTTGCAAAGAGCTGCGCATTGGAAAATTCAGGACTATGTCGTGTAGATGATGGCCTAACAGGAGGCTTTAAAATTTTCTTTCTAGTGCCCTTCGTTTGGGAGAAAAATGCAATGGTACAAGACAGCTTTTCCTTGCCAATATCTCTCTTTTGCAAAGAGCTGCGCATTGGAAAATTCAGGGCTATGTCGTGTAGATGATGGCCTAAAAGGAGGCTTTAAAATTTTCTTTCTAGTGTCCTTCGTTTGGGAGAAAAATGCAAAGGTACAAGACAGCTTTTCCTTGCCAATATCTCTCTTTTGCAAAGAGCTACGCATTGGAAAATTCAGGGCTATGTCGTGTAGATGATGGCCTAACAGGAGGCTTTAAAATTTTCTTTCTAGTGTCCTTCGTTTGGGAGAAAAATGCAAAGGTACAAGACAGCTTTTCCTTGCCAATATCTCTCTTTTGCAAAGAGCTACGCATTGGAAAATTCAGGGCTATGTCGTGTAGATGATGGCCTAACAGGAGGCTTTAAAATTTTCTTTCTAGTGACCTTCGTTTGGGAGAAAAATGCAAAGGTACAAGACAGCTTTTCCTTGCCAATATCTCTCTTTTGCAAAGAGCTGCGCATTGGAAAATTCAGGGCTATGTCGTGTAGATGATGGCCTAACAGGAGGCTTTAAAATGTTCTTTCTAGTGTCCTTCGTTTGGGAGAAAAATGCAATGGTACAAGACAGCTTTTCCTTGCCAATATCTCTCTTTTGCAAAGAGCTGCGCATTGGAAAATTCAGGGCTATGTCGTGTAGATGATGGCCTAACAGGAGGCTTTAAAATTTTCTTTCTAGTGTCCTTCGTTTGGGAGAAAAATGCAAAGGTACAAGACAGCTTTTCCTTGCCAATATCTCTCTTTTGCAAAGAGCTACTCATTGGAAAATTCAGGGCTATGTCGTGTAGATGATGGCCTAACAGGAGGCTTTAAAATTTTCTTTCTAGTGCCCTTCGTTTGGGAGAAAAATGCAAAGGTACAAGACAGCTTTTCCTTGCCAATATCTCTCTTTTGCAAAGAGCTGCGCATTAAAAAATTCAGGGCTATGTCGTGTAGATGATGGCCTAACAGGAGGCTTTAAAATTTTCTTTCTAGTGCCCTTCGTTTGGGAGAAAAATGCAATGGTACAAGACAGCTTTTCCTTGCCAATATCTCTCTTTTGCAAAGAGCTGCGCATTGGAAAATTCAGGGCTATGTCGTGTAGATGATGGCCTAACAGGAGGCTTTAAAATTTTCTTTCTAGTGTCCTTCGTTTGGGAGAAAAATGCAATGGTACAAGACAGCTTTTCCTTGCCAATATCTCTCTTTTGCAAAGAGCTGCGCATTGGAAAATTCAGGGCTATGTCGTGTAGATGATGGCCTAACAGGAGGCTTTAAAATTTTCTTTCTAGTGTCCTTCGTTTGGGAGAAAAATGCAAAGGTACAAGACAGCTTTTCCTTGCCAATATCTCTCTTTTGCAAAGAGCTGCGCATTGGAAAATTCAGGGCTATGTCGTGTAGATGATGGCCTAACAGGAGGCTTTAAAATGTTCTTTCTAGTGTCCTTCGTTTGGGAGAAAAATGCAATGGTACAAGACAGCTTTTCCTTGCCAATATCTTTTTTTTGCAAAGAGCTGCGCATTGGAAAATTTAGGGCTATGTCGTGTAGATGATGGCCTAACAGGAGGCTTTAAAATTTTCTTTCTAGTGTCCTTCGTTTGGGAGAAAAATGCAATGGTACAAGACAGCTTTTCCTTGCCAATATCTCTCTTTTGCAAAGAGCTGCGCATTGGAAAATTCAGGGCTATGTCGTGTAGATGATGGCCTAACAGGAGGCTTTAAAATTTTCTTTCTAGTGTCCTTCGTTTGGGAGAAAAATGCAAAGGTACAAGACAGCTTTTCCTTGCCAATATCTCTCTTTTGCAAAGAGCTACGCATTGGAAAATTCAGGGCTATGTCGTGTAGATGATGGCCTAACAGGAGTCTTTAAAATTTTCTTTCTAGTGACCTTCGTTTGGGAGAAAAATGCAATGGTACAAGACAGCTTTTCCTTGCCAATATCTCTCTTTTGCAAAGAGCTGCGCATTGGAAAATTCAGGGCTATGTCGTGTAGATGATGGCCTAACAGGAGGCTTTAAAATGTTCTTTCTAGTGTCCTTCGTTTGGGAGAAAAATGCAATGGTACAAGACAGCTTTTCCTTGCCAATATCTCTCTTTTGCAAAGAGCTGCGCATTGGAAAATTCAGGGCTATGTCGTGTAGATGATGGCCTAACAGGAGGCTTTAAAATGTTCTTTCTAGTGTCCTTCGTTTGGGAGAAAAATGCAATGGTACAAGACAGCTTTTCCTTGCCAATATCTCTCTTTTGCAAAGAGCTGCGCATTGGAAAATTCAGGGCTATGTCGTGTAGATGATGGCCTAACAGGAGGCTTTAAAATTTTCTTTCTAGTGTCCTTCATTTGGGAGAAAAATGCAAAGGTACAAGACAGCTTTTCCTTGCCAATATCTCTCTTTTGCAAAGAGCTACG
Organism: Pseudophryne corroboree; assembly: GCF_028390025.1. Classification (NCBI taxonomy): domain Eukaryota; kingdom Metazoa; phylum Chordata; class Amphibia; order Anura; family Myobatrachidae; genus Pseudophryne; species Pseudophryne corroboree. The sequence goes on from NW_026968590.1 coordinate 606,883, forward strand.
CATTGGAAAATTCAGGGCTATGTCGTGTAGATGATGGCCTAACAGGAGGCTTTAAAATTTTCTTTCTAGTGACCTTCGTTTGGGAGAAAAATGCAATGGTACAAGACAGCTTTTCCTTGCCAATATCTCTCTTTTGCAAAGAGCTGCGCATTGGAAAATCCAGGGCTATGTCGTGTAGATGATGGCCTAACAGGAGGCTTTAAAATTTTCTTTCTAGTGTCCTTCGTTTGGGAGAAAAATGCAAAGGTACAAGACAGCTTTTCCTTGCCAATATCTCTCTTTTGCAAAGAGCTACGCATTGGAAAATTCAGGGCTATGTCGTGTAGATGATGGCCTAACAGGAGGCTTTAAAATTTTCTTTCTAGTGACCTTCGTTTGGGAGAAAAATGCAAAGGTACAAGACAGCTTTTCCTTGCCAATATCTCTCTTTTGCAAAGAGCTGCGCATTGGAAAATTCAGGGCTATGTCGTGTAGATGATGGCCTAACAGGAGGCTTTAAAATTTTCTTTCTAGTGACCTTCGTTTGGGAGAAAAATGCAAAGGTACAAGACAGCTTTTCCTTGCCAATATCTCTCTTTTGCAAAGAGCTGCGCATTGGAAAATTCAGGGCTATGTCGTGTAGATGATGGCCTAACAGGAGGCTTTAAAATTTTCTTTCTAGTGTCCTTCGTTTGGGAGAAAAATGCAAAGGTACAAGACAGCTTTTCCTTGCCAATATCTCTCTTTTGCAAAGAGCTGCGCATTGGAAAATTCAGGGCTATGTCGTGTAGATGATGGCCTAACAGGAGGCTTTAAAATGTTCTTTCTAGTGTCCTTCGTTTGGGAGAAAAATGCAATGGTACAAGACAGCTTTTCCTTGCCAATATCTCTCTTTTGCAAAGAGCTGCGCATTGGAAAATTCAGGGCTATGTCGTGTAGATGATGGCCTAACAGGAGGCTTTAAAATGTTCTTTCTAGTGTCCTTCGTTTGGGAGAAAAATGCAATGGTACAAGACAGCTTTTCCTTGCCAATATCTCTCTTTTGCAAAGAGCTGCGCATTGGAAAATTCAGGGCTATGTCGTGTAGATGATGGCCTAACAGGAGGCTTTAAAATTTTCTTTCTAGTGTCCTTCATTTGGGAGAAAAATGCAAAGGTACAAGACAGCTTTTCCTTGCCAATATCTCTCTTTTGCAAAGAGCTACGCATTGGAAAATTCAGGGCTATGTCGTGTAGATGATGGCCTAACAGGAGGCTTTAAAATTTTCTTTCTAGTGACCTTCGTTTGGGAGAAAAATGCAATGGTACAAGACAGCTTTTCCTTGCCAATATCTCTCTTTTGCAAAGAGCTGCGCATTGGAAAATCCAGGGCTATGTCGTGTAGATGATGGCCTAACAGGAGGCTTTAAAATTTTCTTTCTAGTGTCCTTCGTTTGGGAGAAAAATGCAAAGGTACAAGACAGCTTTTCCTTGCCAATATCTCTCTTTTGCAAAGAGCTACGCATTGGAAAATTCAGGGCTATGTCGTGTAGATGATGGCCTAACAGGAGGCTTTAAAATTTTCTTTCTAGTGACCTTCGTTTGGGAGAAAAATGCAAAGGTACAAGACAGCTTTTCCTTGCCAATATCTCTCTTTTGCAAAGAGCTGCGCATTGGAAAATTCAGGGCTATGTCGTGTAGATGATGGCCTAACAGGAGGCTTTAAAATGTTCTTTCTAGTGTCCTTCGTTTGGGAGAAAAATGCAATGGTACAAGACAGCTTTTCCTTGCCAATATCTCTCTTTTGCAAAGAGCTGCGCATTGATAAATTCAGGGCTATGTCGTGTAGATGATGGCCTAACAGGAGGCTTTAAAATTTTCTTTCTAGTGACCTTCGTTTGGGAGAAAAATGCAAAGGTACAAGACAGCTTTTCCTTGCCAATATCTCTCTTTTGCAAAGAGCTGCGCATTGGAAAATTCAGGGCTATGTCGTGTAGATGATGGCCTAACAGGAGGCTTTAAAATTTTCTTTCTAGTGTCCTTCGTTTGGGAGAAAAATGCAAAGGTACAAGACAGCTTTTCCTTGCCAATATCTCTCTTTTGCAAAGAGCTGCGCATTGGAAAATTCAGGGCTATGTCGTGTAGATGATGGCCTAACAGGAGGCTTTAAAATTTTCTTTCTAGTGTCCTTCGTTTGGGAGAAAAATGCAATGGTACAAGACAGTTTTTCCTTGCCAATATCTCTCTTTTGCAAAGAGCTGCGCATTGGAAAATTCAGGGCTATGTCGTGTAGATGATGGCCTAACAGGAGGCTTTAAAATTTTCTTTCTAGTGACCTTCGTTTGGGAGAAAAATGCAAAGGTACAAGACAGCTTTTCCTTGCCAATATCTCTCTTTTGCAAAGAGCTGCGCATTGGAAAATTCAGGGCTATGTCGTGTAGATGATGGCCTAACAGGAGGCTTTAAAATTTTCTTTCTAGTGACCTTCGTTTGGGAGAAAAATGCAAAGGTACAAGACAGCTTTTCCTTGCCAATATCTCTCTTTTGCAAAGAGCTGCGCATTGGAAAATTCAGGGCTATGTCGTGTAGATGATGGCCTAACAGGAGGCTTTAAAATTTTCTTTCTAGTGCCCTTCGTTTGGGAGAAAAATGCAATGGTACAAGACAGCTTTTCCTTGCCAATATCTCTCTTTTGCAAAGAGCTGCGCATTGGAAAATTCAGGGCTATGTCGTGTAGATGATGGCCTAACAGGAGGCTTTAAAATTTTCTTTCTAGTGTCCTTCGTTTGGGAGAAAAATGCAAAGGTACAAGACAGCTTTTCCTTTCCAATATCTCTCTTTTGCAAAGAGCTACGCATTGGAAAATTCAGGGCTATGTCGTGTAGATGATGGCCTAACAGGAGGCTTTAAAATTTTCTTTCTAGTGACCTTCGTTTGGTAGAAAAATGCAAAGGTACAAGACAGCTTTTCCTTGCCAATATCTCTCTTTTGCAAAGAGCTGCGCATTGGAAAATTCAGGGCTATGTCGTGTAGATGATGGCCTAACAGGAGGCTTTAAAATTTTCTTTCTAGTGTCCTTCGTTTGGGAGAAAAATGCAATGGAACAAGACAGCTTTTCCTTGCCAATATCTCTCTTTTGCAAAGAGCTGCGCATTGGAAAATTCAGGGTTATGTCGTGTAGATGATGGCCTAACAGGAGGCTTTAAAATTTTCTTTCTAGTGTCCTTCGTTTGGGAGAAAAATGCAATGGTACAAGACAGCTTTTCCTTGCCAATATCTCTCTTTTGCAAAGAGCTGCGCATTGGAAAATTCAGGGCTATGTCGTGTAGATGATGGCCTAACAGGAGGCTTTAAAATTTTCTTTCTAGTGTCCTTCGTTTGGGAGAAAAATGCAAAGGTACAAGACAGCTTTTCCTTGCCAATATCTCTCTTTTGCAAAGAGCTGCGCATTGGAAAATTCAGGGCTATGTCGTGTAGATGATGGCCTAACAGGAGGCTTTAAAATTTTCTTTCTAGTGTCCTTCGTTTGGGAGAAAAATGCAATGGTACAAGACAGCTTTTCCTTGCCAATATCTCTCTTTTGCAAAGAGCTGCGCATTGGAAAATTCAGGGCTATGTCGTGTAGATGATGGCCTAACAGGAGGCTTTAAAATTTTCTTTCTAGTGACCTTCGTTTGGGAGAAAAATGCAAAGGTACAAGACAGCTTTTCCTTGCCAATATCTCTCTTTTGCAAAGAGCTGCGCATTGGAAAATTCAGGGCTATGTCGTGTAGATGATGGCCTAACAGGAGGCTTTAAAATTTTCTTTCTAGTGACCTTCGTTTGGGAGAAAAATGCAAAGGTACAAGACAGCTTTTCCTTGCCAATATCTCTCTTTTGCAAAGAGCTGCGCATTGGAAAATTCAGGGCTATGTCGTGTAGATGATGGCCTAACAGGAGGCTTTAAAATGTTCTTTCTAGTGTCCTTCGTTTGGGAGAAAAATGCAAACATCTACACGTTATAGCCCTGAATTTTCCAATGCCTATCTCTTTGCAAAAGAGAGATATCGGCAAGGAAAAGCTGTATTGTACCTTTGCATTTTTCTACCAAACGAAGGACACTAGAATGAAAATTTTAAAGCCTCCTATTAGTGCTTCATCTACACGTTATAGCCCTGAATTTTCCAATGCCTATCTCTTTGCAAAAGAGAGATATCGGCAAGGAAAAGCTGTATTGTACCTTTGCATTTTTCTCCCAAACGAAAGACACTAGAATGAAAATGTTAAAGCCTCCTGTTAGTGCTTCATCTACATGTTATAGCCCTGCATTTTCCAATGCCTATCTCTTTGCAAAAGAGAGATATCGGCAAGGAAAAGCTGCATTGTACTTTTGCATTTTTCTCCCAAACGAAAGACACTAGAATTAAAATTTTAAAGCCTCCTGTTAGTGCTTCATCTACACGTTATAGCCCTGAATTTTCCAATACCTAGCTCTTTGCAAAAGAGAGATATTGGCAAGGAAAAGCTGTATTGTACCTTTGCATTTTTCTCCCAAACGAAAGACACTAGAATGAAAATTTTAAAGCCTCCTGTTAGTGCTTCATCTACACGTTATAGCCCTGAATTTTCCAATGCCTATCTCTTTGCAAAAGAGAGATATCGGCAAGGAAAAGCTGTATTGTACCTTTGCATTTTTCTCCCAAACGAAGGACACTAGAATGAAAATTTAAAAGCCTCCTGTTAGTGCTTCATCTACACGGTATAGCCCTGAATTTTCCAATGCCTAGCTCTTTGCAAAAGAGAGATATTGGCAAGGAAAAGCTGTATTGTACCTTTGCTTTTTTCTCCCAAACGAAGGACACTAGAATGAAAATTTTAAAGCCTCCTGTTAGTGCTTCATCTACACGTTATAGCCCTGAATTTTCCAATGCCTATCTCTTTGCAAAAGAGAGATATCGGCAAGGAAAAACTGTATTGTACCTTTGCATTTTTCTCCCAAACGAAAGACACTAGAATGAAAATTTTAAAGCCTACTGTTAGTGCTTCATCTACACGTTATAGCCCTGAATTTTCCAATGCCTAGCTCTTTGCAAAAGAGAGATATCGGCAAGGAAAAGCTGTATTGTACCTTTGCATTTTTCTCCCAAACGAAAGACACTAGAATGAAAATTTTAAAGCCTCCTGTTAGTGCTTCATCTACACGTTATAGCCCTGAATTTTCCAATGCCTATCTCTTTGCAAAAGAGAGATATCGGCAAGGAAAAGCTGTATTGTACCTTTGCATTTTTCTCCCAAACGAAGGACACTAGAATGAAAATTTAAAAGCCTCCTGTTAGTGCTTCATCTACACGGTATAGCCCTGAATTTTCCAATGCCTAGCTCTTTGCAAAAGAGAGATATTGGCAAGGAAAAGCTGTATTGTACCTTTGCATTTTTCTCCCAAACGAAGGACACTAGAATGAAAATTTTAAAGCCTCCTGTTAGTGCTTCATCTACACGTTATAGCCCTGAATTTTCCAATGCCTAGCTCTTTGCAAAAGAGAGATATCGGCAAGGAAAAGCTGTATTGTACCTTTGCATTTTTCTCCCAAACGAAAGACACTAGAATGAAAATTTTAAAGCCTCCTGTTAGTGCTTCATCTACACGTTATAGCCCTGCATTTTCCAATGCCTATCTCTTTGCAAAAGAGAGATATTGGCAAGGAAAAGCTGTATTGTACCTTTGCATTTTTCTCCCAAACGAAAGACACTAGAATGAAAATTTTAAAGCCTACTGTTAGTGCTTCATCTACACGTTATAGCTCTGAATTTTCCAATGCCTATCTCTTTGCAAAAGAGAGATATCGGCAAGGAAAAGCTGTATTGTACCTTTGCATTTTTCTACCAAACGAAGGACACTAGAATGAAAATTTTAAAGCCTCCTATTAGTGCTTCATCTACACGTTATAGCCCTGAATTTTCCAATGCCTATCTCTTTGCAAAAGAGAGATATCGGCAAGGAAAAGCTGTATTGTACCTTTGCATTTTTCTCCCAAACGAAAGACACTAGAATGAAAATTTTAAAGCCTCCTGTTAGTGCTTCATCTACACGTTATAGCCCTGAATTTTCCAATTCCTAGCTCTTTGCAAAAGAGAGATATTGGCAAGGAAAAGCTGTATTGTACCTTTGCATTTTTCTCCCAAACGAAAGACACTAGAATGAACATTTTAAAGCCTCCTGTTAGTGCTTCATCTACACGTTATAGCCCTGCATTTTCCAATGCCTATCTCTTTGCAAAAGAGAGATATCGGCAAGGAAAAGCTGCATTGTACTTTTGCATTTTTCTCCCAAACGAAAGACACTAGAATGAAAATTTTAAAGCCTCCTGTTAGTGCTTCATCTACACGTTATAGCCCTGAATTTTCCAATGCCTATCTCTTTGCAAAAGAGAGATATCGGCAAGGAAAAGCTGTATTGTACCTTTGCCTTTTTCTCCCAAACGAAGGACACTAGAATGAAAATTTTAAAGCCTCCTATTAGTGCTTCATCTACACGTTATAGCCCTGCATTTTCCAATGCCTATCTCTTTGCAAAAGAGAGATATCGGCAAGGAAAAGCTGTATTGTACCTTTGCATTTTTCTCCCAAACGAAGGACACTAGAATGAAAATTTAAAAGCCTCCTGTTAGTGCTTCATCTACACGGTATAGCCCTGAATTTTCCAATGCCTAGCTCTTTGCAAAAGAGAGATATTGGCAAGGAAAAGCTGTATTGTACCTTTGCATTTTTCTCCCAAACGAAGGACACTAGAATGAAAATTTTAAAGCCTCCTGTTAGTGCTTCATCTACACGTTATAGCCCTGAATTTTCCAATGCCTATCTCTTTGCAAAAGAGAGATATCGGCAAGGAAAAGCTGTATTGTACCTTTGCATTTTTCTCCCAAACGAAAGACACTAGAATGAAAATTTTAAAGCCTCCTGTTAGTGCTTCATCTACACGTTATAGCCCTGCATTTTCCAATGCCTATCTCTTTGCAAAAGAGAGATATTGGCAAGGAAAAGCTGTATTGTACCTTTGCATTTTTCTCCCAAACGAAAGACACTAGAATGAAAATGTTAAAGCCTACTGTTAGTGCTTCATCTACACGTTATAGCTCTGAATTTTCCAATGCCTATCTCTTTGCAAAAGAGAGATATCGGCAAGGAAAAGCTGTATTGTACCTTTGCATTTTTCTACCAAACGAAGGACACTAGAATGAAAATTTTAAAGCCTCCTATTAGTGCTTCATCTACACGTTATAGCCCTGAATTTTCCAATGCCTATCTCTTTGCAAAAGAGAGATATCGGCAAGGAAAAGCTGTATTGTACCTTTGCATTTTTCTCCCAAACGAAAGACACTAGAATGAAAATTTTAAAGCCTCCTGTTAGTGCTTCATCTACACGTTATAGCGCTGCATTTTCCAATGCCTATCTCTTTGCAAAAGAGAGATATCGGCAAGGAAAAGCTGCATTGTACTTTTGCATTTTTCTCCCAAACGAAAGACACTAGAATGAAAATTTTAAAGCCTCCTGTTAATGCTTCATCTACACGTTATAGCCCTGAATTTTCCAATGCCTATCTCTTTGCAAAAGAGAGATATCGGCAAGGAAAAGCTGTATTGTACCTTTGCCTTTTTCTCCCAAACGAAGGACACTAGAATGAAAATTTTAAAGCCTCCTATTAATGCTTCATCTACACGTTATAGCCCTGAATTTTCCAATGCCTATCTCTTTGCAAAAGAGAGATATCGGCAAGGAAAAGCTGTATTGTACCTTTGCATTTTTCTCCCAAACGAAGGACACTAGAATGAAAATTTTAAAGCCTCCTGTTAGTGCTTCATCTACACGTTATAGCCCTGCATTTTCCAATGCCTATCTCTGCAAAAGAGAGATATCGGCAAGGAAATGCTGTATTGTACCTTTGCATTTTTCTCCCAAACGAAAGACACTAGAATGAAAATTTTAAAGCCTCCTGTTAGTGCTTCATCTACACGTTATATCCCTGCATTTTCCAATGCCTATCTCTTTGCAAAAGAGAGATATCGGCAAGGAAAAGCTGCATTGTACTTTTGTATTTTTCTCCCAAACGAAAGACACTAGAATGAAAATTTTAAAGCCTTCTGTTAGGGCTTCATCTACACGTTATAGCCCTGCATTTTCCAATGCCTATCTCTTTGCAAAAGAGAGATATCGGCAAGGAAAAGCTGCATTGTACTTTTGCATTTTTCTCCCAAACGAAAGACACTAGAATGAAAATTTTAAAGCCTCCTGTTAGTGCTTCATCTACACGTTATAGCCCTGAATTTTCCAATGCCTATCTCTTTGCAAAAGAGAGATATCGGCAAGGAAAAGCTGTATTGTACCTTTGCATTTTTCTCCCAAACGAAGGACACTAGAATAAAAATTTAAAAGCCTCCTGTTAGTGCTTCATCTACACGTTATAGCCCTGAATTTTCCAATGCCTATCTCTTTGCAAAAGAGAGATATCGGCAAGGAAAAGCTGTATTGTACCTTTGCATTTTTCTCCCAAACGAAGGACAATAGAATGAAAATTTTAAAGCCTCCTGTTAATGCTTCATCTACACGTTATAGCCCTGAATTTTCCAATGCCTATCTCTTTGCAAAAGAGAGATATCGGCAAGGAAAAGCTGTATTGTACCTTTGCATTTTTCTCCCAAACGAAAGACACTAGAATGAAAATTTTAAAGCCTCCTGTTAGTGCTTCATCTACACGTTATAGCCCTGCATTTTCCAATGCCTATCTCTTTGCAAAAGAGAGATATCGGCAAGGAAAAGCTGTATTGTACCTTTGCATTTTTCTCCCAAACGAAGGACACTAGAATGAAAATTTAAAAGCCTCCTGTTAGTGCTTCATCTACACGGTATAGCCCTGAATTTTCCAATGCCTAGCTCTTTGCAAAAGAGAGATATTGGCAAGGAAAAGCTGTATTGTACCTTTGCATTTTTCTCCCAAACGAAGGACACTAGAATGAAAATTTTAAAGCCTCCTGTTAGTGCTTCATCTACACGTTATAGCCCTGAATTTTCCAATGCCTATCTCTTTGCAAAAGAGAGATATCGGCAAGGAAAAGCTGTATTGTACCTTTGCATTTTTCTCCCAAACGAAAGACACTAGAATGAAAATTTTAAAGCCTCCTGTTAGTGCTTCATCTACACGTTATAGCCCTGCATTTTCCAATGCCTATCTCTTTGCAAAAGAGAGATATTGGCAAGGAAAAGCTGTATTGTACCTTTGCATTTTTCTCCCAAACGAAAGACACTAGAATGAAAATGTTAAAGCCTACTGTTAGTGCTTCATCTACACGTTATAGCTCTGAATTTTCCAATGCCTATCTCTTTGCAAAAGAGAGATATCGGCAAGGAAAAGCTGTATTGTACCTTTGCATTTTTCTACCAAACGAAGGACACTAGAATGAAAATTTTAAAGCCTCCTATTAGTGCTTCATCTACACGTTATAGCCCTGAATTTTCCAATGCCTATCTCTTTGCAAAAGAGAGATATCGGCAAGGAAAAGCTGTATTGTACCTTTGCATTTTTCTCCCAAACGAAAGACACTAGAATGAAAATTTTAAAGCCTCCTGTTAGTGCTTCATCTACACGTTATAGCGCTGCATTTTCCAATGCCTATCTCTTTGCAAAAGAGAGATATCGGCAAGGAAAAGCTGCATTGTACTTTTGCATTTTTCTCCCAAACGAAAGACACTAGAATGAAAATTTTAAAGCCTCCTGTTAATGCTTCATCTACACGTTATAGCCCTGAATTTTCCAATGCCTATCTCTTTGCAAAAGAGAGATATCGGCAAGGAAAAGCTGTATTGTACCTTTGCCTTTTTCTCCCAAACGAAGGACACTAGAATGAAAATTTTAAAGCCTCCTATTAATGCTTCATCTACACGTTATAGCCCTGAATTTTCCAATGCCTATCTCTTTGCAAAAGAGAGATATCGGCAAGGAAAAGCTGTATTGTACCTTTGCATTTTTCTCCCAAACGAAGGACACTAGAATGAAAATTTTAAAGCCTCCTGTTAGTGCTTCATCTACACGTTATAGCCCTGCATTTTCCAATGCCTATCTCTGCAAAAGAGAGATATCGGCAAGGAAATGCTGTATTGTACCTTTGCATTTTTCTCCCAAACGAAAGACACTAGAATGAAAATTTTAAAGCCTCCTGTTAGTGCTTCATCTACACGTTATATCCCTGCATTTTCCAATGCCTATCTCTTTGCAAAAGAGAGATATCGGCAAGGAAAAGCTGCATTGTACTTTTGTATTTTTCTCCCAAACGAAAGACACTAGAATGAAAATTTTAAAGCCTTCTGTTAGGGCTTCATCTACACGTTATAGCCCTGCATTTTCCAATGCCTATCTCTTTGCAAAAGAGAGATATCGGCAAGGAAAAGCTGCATTGTACTTTTGCATTTTTCTCCCAAACGAAAGACACTAGAATGAAAATTTTAAAGCCTCCTGTTAGTGCTTCATCTACACGTTATAGCCCTGAATTTTCCAATGCCTATCTCTTTGCAAAAGAGAGATATCGGCAAGGAAAAGCTGTATTGTACCTTTGCATTTTTCTCCCAAACGAAGGACACTAGAATAAAAATTTAAAAGCCTCCTGTTAGTGCTTCATCTACACGTTATAGCCCTGAATTTTCCAATGCCTATCTCTTTGCAAAAGAGAGATATCGGCAAGGAAAAGCTGTATTGTACCTTTGCATTTTTCTCCCAAACGAAGGACAATAGAATGAAAATTTTAAAGCCTCCTGTTAATGCTTCATCTACACGTTATAGCCCTGAATTTTCCAATGCCTATCTCTTTGCAAAAGAGAGATATCGGCAAGGAAAAGCTGTATTGTACCTTTGCATTTTTCTCCCAAACGAAAGACACTAGAATGAAAATTTTAAAGCCTCCTGTTAGTGCTTCATCTACACGTTATAGCCCTGCATTTTCCAATGCCTATCTCTTTGCAAAAGAGAGATATCGGCAAGGAAAAGCTGTATTGTACCTTTGCATTTTTCTCCCAAACGAAAGACACTAGAATGAAAATTGTAAAGCCTCCTGTTAGTGCTTCATCTACACGTTATAGCCCTGAATTTTCCAATGCCTATCTCTTTGTTATCATGCTGTTAACTGGGTTCAGATCACAAGTTGTACGGTGTGATTGGTGTGGCTGGTATGAGTCTTACCCGGGATTCAAAATCCTTCCTTATTGTGTACGCTCGTCCGGGCACAGTATCCTAACTGAGGCTTGGAGGAGGGTCATAGGGGGAGGAGCCAGTGCACACCAGCTAGTCCTAAAGCTTTTACTTTGTGCCCAGTCTCCTGCGGAGCCGCTATTCCCCATGGTCCTTTCGGAGTCCCCAGCATCCACTACGGACTATGAGAAATAGAATTATCGGTAAGTAAATTCTTATTTTCTGGACTGTGTCCAGGATCATCCTTAGGAATAGAAGACGTGTCTTCGGGATCAGCTGCGATTTTGGAATATTAAGAATCCAACCGTGCTGCCGCAACACTACCTGAGATAGTGCTACCCCGACTACCAACTGTTCCCTGGATCTTGCCCTTATCCGGAGATCGTCCAAGTAAGGGATAATTAAAACTCCCTTCCTTCGAAGGAGTATCATCATTTCGGCCATTACTTTGGTAAAGACCCGGGGTGCCGTGGACAAACCAAACGGCAGCGTCTGAAACTGATAGTGACAGTTCTGTACCACAAACCTGAGGTACCCTTGGTGAGAAGGGTAATTTGGGACATGGAGATAAGCATCCTTGATGTCCAGAGACACCATATAATCCCCTTCTTCCCGGTTTGCCATCACCGCTCTGAGTGACTCCATCTTGAATTTGAACCTTTGTATGTAAGTGTTCAAGGATTTCAGATTTAAATTAGGTCTCACCGAGCCGTCCGGCTTCGGTACCACAAACAGCGTGGAATAATACCCCTTTCCCTGTTGTAGGAGGGGTACCTTGATTATCACCTGCTGGGAATACAGCTTGTGAATGGCTTCCCATACCGCCTCCCTGTCGGAGGGAGACGTCGGTAAAGCAGACTTTAGGAAAACGGCGAAGGGGAGACGTCTCGAATTCCAATTTGTACCCCTGAGATACCACCTGAAGGATCCAGGGGTCCACCTGTGAGTGAGCCCACTGCACGCTGAAATTTATGAGACGGGCCCACACCGTTTCTGTTCCTGGGAACTGGCTGTTTGCTGCAGCCTTTTTCCTCTCCCTCTGCCTCGGGGCAGAAATGAGGAGCCTTTTGCCCGCTTGCCCTTATGGGGCCCAAAGGACTGCGCCTGATAATACGGCGTCTTCTTATGTTGAGAGGCTACCTGGGGTAAAAATGTGGATTTCCCAGCTGTTGCCGTGGCCACCAGGTCTGTTAGACCTACCCCAAATAACTCCTCCCTTTTATAAGGCGATACTTCCATATGCCTTTTGGAATCAGCATCACCTGACCACTGTCTTGTCCATAACCCTCTTCTGGCAGAAATGGACAGCGCACTTACTCTTGATGCCAGTCGGCAAATATCCCTCTGTGCATCACGCATATATAGAAAGCATCTTTTAAATGCTCTATAGTCAGTAATATACTGTCCCTATCTAGGGTATCAATATTGTCAGTCAGGGAATCCGACCAAGCCACCCCAGCACTGCACATCCAGGCTGAGGCGATTGCTGGTCGCAGTATCACACCCGTGTGAGTGTATATACATTTTAGGATATTTTACTGCTTTCTGTCAGCAGGTTCCTTAAGGGCGGCCGTATCCGGGGACGGTAGTGCCACCTGTTTAGACAAGCGTGTGAGCGCTTTATTCACCCTAGGGGGTGTTTCCCAATGTGCCCTATCCTCTGGCGGGAAGGGGTATGATGCTAATAACTTTTTAGGAATTAACAGTTTTTATCGGGGGAAACCCACGCATCATCACACACTTCATTTAATTCCTCAGATGCAGGAAAAACTACAGGCAGTTTTTTCTCACCCAACATAATACCCTTTTTAGTGGTACTGGTATTATCAGAAATGTGTAAAAACATTTTCCATAGCCTCAATCATGTAACGTGTGGCCCTACTGGAAGTCACATTCGTCTCTTAATCGTCGACACTGGAATCAGTATCCGTGTCGGCGTCTGTATCTGCCATCTGCGGTAACGGGCGTTTTAGAGCCCCTGATGGCTTTTGAGACACCTGGACAGGCACAGGCTGAGTAGCCGGCTGTCTCATGTCATCAATCTTTTGTAAAGAGCTGACACTGTCACGTAATTCCTTCCATAAGCTCAGCCACTCAGGTGTCGACTCCCTAGGGGGTGACAACTCCATTACAGGCAATTGCTCCGCCTCCATTTTCCTCCTCATACATGTCGACACAATCGTACCGACACACAGCACACACACAGTGAATGCTCTGATAGAGGACAGGACCCCACTAGCCCTTTGGGGAGACAGAGGGAGAGTATGCCAGCACACACCAGAGCGCTAATAATATATATACAGGGATAACCTTATATAAGTGTTTTTCCCCTTATAGCTGCTGTATTGTTATACTACGCCTAATTAGTGCCCCCCTCTCTTTTTTAACCCCTTTCTGTAGTGTAGTAACTGCAGGGGAGAGCCAGGGAGCTTCCCTCCAACGGAGCTGTGAGAGAAAATGGCGCCAGTGTGCTGAGGAGATAGGCTCCGCCCCCTTCTCGGCGGCCTTTTCTCCCGTTTTTCTGTGGAATCTGGCAGGGGTTAAAATTCATCCATATAGCCCTGGGGGCTATATGTGATGTATTTTCGCCAGCCAAGGTGTTTCTATTGCTGCTCAGGGCGCCCCCCCCTAGCGCCCTGCACCCTCAGTGACCGAAGTGTGAAGTGTGTTGAGGAGCAATGGCGCACAGCTGCAGTGCTGTGCGCTACCTTGGTGAAGACAGGATGTCTTCTGCCGCCGATTTTCCGGACCTCTTCTTGCTTCTGGCTCTGTAAGGGGGCCGGCGGCGCGGCTCTGGGACCGAGCTCCGAGGCTGGGCCTGTGTTCGGTCCCTCTGGAGCTAATGGTGTCCAGTAGCCTAAGAAGCCCAATCCACTCTGCACGCAGGTGAGTTCGCTTCTTCTCCCCTTAGTCCCTCGATGCAGTGAGCCTGTTGCCAGCAGGTCTCACTGAAAATAAAAAACCTAAAACTAAACTTTCACTAAGAAGCTCAGGAGAGCCCCTAGTGTGCACCCTTCTCGGCCGGGCACAAAAATCTAACTGAGGCTTGGAGGATTGTCATAGGGGGAGGAGCCAGTGCACACCAGGTAGTCCTAAAGCTTTACTTTTGTGCCCAGTCTCCAGCGGAGCCGCTAATCCCCATGGTCCTTACGGAGTTCCCAGCATCCACTAGGACGTCAGAGAAACACTGATAGAGTACATTATATTTATGAATTAATTGCTTCCAGATTCTGCAGCAGCATCATCAGCACCACCAGTGTTACTCACAGTCACTTCACACTGACTGCTGCACAACACATCACTTAATTTCCGGGCCGCCCGCCACCTGGTGAAGAGACATGGGAGATGAAGGACCAGCAGTGCCACGTTGAGCGGAAGTATTGTGAATTAGTTACCCACACACTCCTTGTGACACCTGCTCCCCGTCTGCCCTCCCACCCGCCGCCTGCCGTCCGGAACCCGCACTGACAAGTAAGTCTCAGCAGAATGTGTCTGCCAGCAGCTCCCAGTCCCTCCTAGAGGAACACTGCCAGTGGTGTGGCGGCCGCGGCACACTAGGACTGAGAGACCGCAGCAGGAGGAAAGCACAGGTGGGCGGGAGGAGAGCATGGGCGGACATCACCATGTCACATTGCAAGGTGACGCCAGTCCCCCCAGTGAGGCCGCCGACGAATGCACTCAGCATAGTATTAGCAGCAGGCAGAGGGGGGTCGGGTGCAGCGGTGGTGGGAGGTACGGAAATGAGCTGCAGGCTAGGCTCCACCGATCACACACTCAGCGATCACTGTGCTACAGCAAGCGTGGCGTGCAGCGGTGCTGGACATGAGGGAGTGCCTGTGCGCACCAGGCACCCCCTGTACGCACGCCTATGCGCTACCACCACCCATATGCCACACTACATCACTATGCTACAGCCCTCCCATATGCTGCACTTCATAATTACACTATACCCCCCATACAACATACTACATCACCACACTACACTACTCACAATAAAATTAAAACATCCCAGTTCCTCATTCTTAATGAGCTCACGTGAGTTCTCTCCCCAACGGAGCTCCAGACCAAGTAACAATGAAGACACCAGCAGCGTGTAGGGGGCAGGCCTGGTCCACTTGTCAGGAGAGAGCAGTCACAGGAGGGTAAGAAGGGGGCGGGGCCTAGTCCTACAGACGGGAGAGAGCACAGACAGGAGAGAGCAAGGTACAGGGGTAGAAGGGGACGGAGCCTATTCTTACAGGCTTTCAAAATTCGACTTTAAAATTCGACATTTGACAAATTCGACTTTTCTGCAATGGTACAAATGCGGCAATTCGACAAAAGTATATTCAATTGAAGTTTGTAAATTCGACAACAGTGCTTTTAAACAGTAAATTCGTCATTTTCAATCCGCCACACTTTGCTGGCGGAATCTAATAAAAAAAATTTAAAAACATGTTTTTTTTTGCAGTTTTTTTTTTTTGGTAATAGCATATCTATTTATATTAGAAGGGATTAGGTACTTGGTTTGTCTTTTTTGGAGGCACAAGTATTATTTATATATTTTTTAAAATATTATTTATTTTTTAAATGGAATGTGAAAAACCCGAAAAAAAAATTGCGTGGGTCCCCCCTCCAAAGCATAACCAGCCTCGGGCTCTTCGAGCCGGTCCTGGTTCTAAAAATCTGGGGGGAAAACGGACAGGGGATCCCCCGTATTTTTAAAACCAGCACCGGGCTCTGTGCCTGGTGCTGGTGCAAAAAATACGGGGAACAAAAAGAGTAGGGGTCCCCCGTATTTTTTACACCAGCATCGGGCTCCACTAGCTGGACAGATAATGCCACAGCCGGGGGTCACTTTTATACAGTGCCCTGCGGCCGTGGCATTAAATATCCAACTAGTCACCCCTGGCCGGGGTACCCTTGGGGAGTGGGGACCCCCAGCCACCCAAGGGCCAGGGGTGAAGCCCGAGGCTGTCCCCCCCATCCAAGGGCTGCGGATGGGAGGCTGATAGCCTTGAGAAAATTTAAATAATATTGTTTTTTCTAGTAGTACTACAAGTCCCAGCAAGCCTCCCCCGCAAGCTGGTACTTGGAGAACCACAAGTACCAGCATGCAGGAGAAAAACGGGCCCGCTGGTACCTGTAGTTCTACTGGGGAAAAAATACCCAAATAAAAACAGGACACAGACACCGTAAAAATATAACTTTATTTCCCACCTGCCGACACACCCATACTTACCTATGTTGACATGAAGCAGTCGGTCCTCTTCTCCAAGTAGAATCCACGGGTACCTGAAAATAAAAGATAATTATACTCACCTGATCCAGGTTCCAGATTAAATCCACATACTTGGCAAAACAACAAACCGAACACCCGGACCAGACGGACTGAAAGGGGTCCCATGTTTACACATGGGATCCCTTTCCACGAATGCAGACATCCGAATCTCGCGAGAATCCGACAGCGGGATGATGACGTTCGTGCGCGCTCGGGCTAGCCGAGCACGGCGGGAAGGTTCGAACCTGCCTCGGACCCGTGTAAAATGGGTGAAGTTCGGGGGGTTCGGATTCCGACGAACCGAACCCACTCATCACTAGTATGTACGTGAGTGTCAGGTGCCGTGCCCGTACATATGTGTCAGTGCCGTGCGTGTACGTACGTGTGTGTCAAGTGTCGTGCGTGTACGTGTGTGTGTGTGTCAGGTGGCGCGTACCTACATGTGTGTATGTCAGGTGCTGTGCATGTGTGTACGTACAGGCGTGTGTCAGGTGCCGCGCGTGTACGTACGTGTGTGTGTGTGCCAGGAGCCGCGCGTGTACATGCGTGTGGGTGTCAGGAGCCGTGCGTATACGTACATACGTGTAAGTGTCAGGTGCCGTGCGTATACGTACATACGTGTGTGTGTCAGGAGCCGCGCGTGTTCGTACATGTGTGTGTGTGTGTGTCAGGAGCCACGCGTGTGTGTGTGTGTGTGTCAGGAGCCGCGCGTGTTCGTACATGTGTGTCAGGTGCCGCACGTGTATGTGTGTGTGTGTGTGTTAAATTCCGCGTGTGTACGCACGTATGTGTGTGCCTGGAGCCGCGCGTGTACATACATGTGTGTGTGTGTCAGGTGCTGTACGTGTATGTGTGTGTCTCAGGTGCTGCACGTGTATATGCGTGTATCTCAGGTGCTGCATTTGTATGCGTCAGCTGCCACGTGGGTGTCAGGTGTTGAGCGTGTATGTGTTTGTGTCGCATCTGTATGTGTGTGACTGTCAGGTGCTGCACGTGTATGTGTGTGTCAGGTGCTGCATGTATATATGTGTGTGTTAGGTGCTGTTCATGTATGTGGGAGTGGCAGGTGCTACATGTGTATATATGTGTGAGTGGCAGGTGCTGCGTGTGTATACGAGTGTGTGTGAGGTGCTGCGAGTGTATGTGTGTGTTAGGTGCTCTGAGTGTATATGATTGTGTGTCAGGTGCTGTGCGTGTGTGCGTTAAATGCCACATGTATGTATGTATGTGTGTCAGGTGCTGCGTGTGTGTGTGGGTGTGTCAGGTGCTGCATGTCTGTGTGTGTGGGTGTGTCAGGTGCTGCATGTGTGTGTGTGTGTCTGTCAGGTGCTGCATGTGTGTGTCAGGTGCTGCATGTCTGCGTGTGTGTCAGGCGCTGCATGTCTGTGTCAGGTGCTGCGTGTGTGTGTGTGTGTGTCAGGTGCTGTGTGTGTGTGTGTGTCAGGTGCTGCGTATGTGTGTGTGTGTCAGGTGCTGCGTGTCTGTGTCAGGTGCTGCGTGTCTGCGTGTGTGTGTCAGGTGCTGCGTGTCTGCGTGTGTGTGTCAGGTGCTGCGTGTCTGCGTGTGTGTGTCAGGTGCTGCGTGTCTGCGTGTGTGTGTCAGGTGCTGCGTGTGTGTGTGTGTGTGTCAGGTGCTGCGTGTCTGCGTGTGTGTGTCAGGCGCTGCATGTCTGTGTGTCAGGTGCTGCGTGTGTGTGTGTCAGGTGCTGTGTGTGTGTGTCAGGTGCTGCGTGCCGTGTGCGTGTGTCAGGTGCGTGAGTGTGCGTGTGTCAGGTGCGTGAGTGTGTGTGTGTCAGGTGCGTGAGTGTGTGTGTGTGTGTCAGGTGCGTGAGTGTGTGTGTCAGGTGCGTGAGTGTGTGTGTGTCAGGCGTTGCGTGTCTGTGTGTGTCAGGCGCTGCGTGTCTGTGTGTGTAAGGCGCTGCGTGTGAGTGTGTGCGTGTGTGTCAGGTCCGTGTGAGTGTCAGGTGCTGCGTCTGTGTGTGTGTGTCAGGTGCTGCGTGTGTGCGTGTGTGTCAGGCGCTGCGTGTGCGTGTGTCAGGCGCTGCAGGGAGGGCGGGGGGGACGGACAGCAGGGAGGGCGGGGGGGGGACGGACACACAGTAGGGAGGGCGGGGGGAGAACGGACACACAGCAGAGAGGAGGAGGGGGGGTGGCCGGACACAGCGGGAGGAGGGGGGGTGGCCGGACACAGCGGGAGGAGGGGGTGGCCGGACACAGTGGGAGGAGGGGGGGTGGCCGGACACAGCGGGAGGAGGGGGGGTGGCCGGACACAGCGGGAGGGGGGGGTGGCCGGACACAGCGGGAGGGGGGGTGGACGGACACAGCGAGAGGGGGGGGTGGCCGGACACAGCGGGAGGGGGGGGGGCCGGACACAGCGGGAGGAGGGGAGGGTGGCCGGACACAGCGGGAGGAGGGGAGGGTGGCCGGACACAGCGGGAGGAGGGGAGGGTGGCCGGACACACAGCAGGGAGGGCGCGGGGGGGAACACACTGCAGGGAGGAGGGGGGGGGACACACAGCAGGGAGGGCAAGGGGGGGGCGACGGACACACAGCAGGGGGGGGGGAGGGAGACGGACACACAGCAGGGAGGGCAAGAGGGGGAGGGGGGGGTGACTGGTGACCATAGAGACCTTGATAAATACCGCATACTGCAGGGAGGGAGGGCCGGACACAGCGGGAGGAGGAGGAGGGAGGAGTGGCCTGACACAGCTGCCCGAGGCGCCTCCTACTGCCAGCCGCACCACTGACGCGGGGAGGAGACGCAGGCAGCCACCAGGGAAGGTCCGGCGGGCGGCCGGGCACACAGCGGGCGAGCGGGCGGGCGAGCGAGCGGGCGGGCGGGCGGGAGGGGAGGGTGGCCGGGCGGGCGGGAGGGGAGGGTGGCCGGACACGCGGGGGAGAAGTGGAAGCTGGGTACACAGCGGTGGGCTGCCTGACAGAACTCACCCAGTGCTACGATCTCCTCCCGCTTCATGGACCTCAATGAACTCACACGCCGGGAACCGCTGGCTGTCCTCCTGCAGCTCCACGTGACTCCTTCCCGCTCTGTCTCCTCGTGCCCAACTGCCAGAGCTACTCTCTGTACACCCCCTGCTGGCGGTCACTGCGCAGGCGCAACAAATTGAAATGCCCTATCTCTATAATGGGGCATATTTCTCTTAATTAAAAAAACCCTATAACTTTCTGAAAAACCACAACCCCAAAAGGCACTACACTGGGGCATACTCTATCTAGTAAAACAAACCCCAAGTCTTAATTCGTCCTCTATCCTGAGTTATGCCTTCCCAAAAAAATCTTCATTCACTCTATGGGAAAACGTTGTCAAAAAGCCACAGAGGGAGTGGCAGAAAAAAACTGACAGTTGGAAATTTAGCTTACTCCCAATTCCTCATTTTTTATTATTTTGCCCTGAAATTTGTCCTGCAGCAGCGGGTGACGATTCTACGCGTCCATGCCAAATTTCAGCTCAGTACGTCCAATCAGTTTTGAGGTGTAGCCCCTCAAACACCATGCCCCCATCTCAGAAGTTCCCTATGGGAGAATTCCGTTTGTTCGATTCAGCCTTAATATAAGGGCACGACCGTGCCCTTATAATTGACAGTATTGTTTTCTTTCAAAAATCCACTTAATTTTCTTTACCCGATTATTAAAATGGTAATTGACAAAAACAAACTACATTGTCACCAGAAGAGCAATACAAAATGTACAAGTGATATATTAAAATCATCTTTCCAGCTTGAATTTCAATGATGCATTGGGGCAACGATTTTGTGAGAAACATCTTCACCCTTAAATAAAGATTTTCTTAATTCCTTACCTGTGTGCTAATTAGATATCACCTTGTTTTCACATTAAACAGACTTCCACATGAGAAAACAGCAAAGATGCAGTGGCGTTAATGTTTCCTGGTGTCAACCTGTATTATTTCCGTAGATATTGAAATGAGGATGCATCTTGCTGCCTTTCCAATGAAGCAAGTTTAATTTAGTAATAGGTGAAAAACCATCCCTACAAAGATGTTAATCAGATACTTGGCTTTGTGGACACTTTTCAGAGAACAAATTAGTTAGCATAAAAATAAAGCCAGAAAATGAAGAGCTGTTTAATCACTCAATTGGATTTTTCTGCCAGCATATTTCTTTTTCTCTGCAACCCACTGCTAAATTGTGCTTCCTAGCTGTTTTTATAAAATCACTGAATCAAATCTAACTCTGATTACATCAGAGAAGGCCAGGTACCCTACACCATAACAGGGGGTTTGAAATTTTGACTTGTCTACTTAAAGATCACCAAAATCTGATAACAAGGTCAATTAAGTCCCTGGGTGGAATTGAACCACCAACCTTTTGGTTAATAGCCTTACACACTAACTGATTGCGCCACAGCGACACTTTGCAAAAGTAGTTACTGACAAAGGCTAATAAGCATTCATCTAGAACGATTCCTAGAAACATTTTAAAAAGTCAATAATGTGGAGAGTTTTTGTAAGATGTTTCTTCCATCAACCAATGAAGAAACACATTGGTACTTTCCCATGATGAGTGAGTGCTTCAGGATCTCTTGCACTTACATGTGCAGCAGAGTACTGTAATGGAAGCATGCTGGGTCCATAACCCAGAGGTAGGCAGATTGAAACTATCCTCTGCTATATGCATTTTTTTTTGTTAATTAAAGTAATCCAAAACTGGGATTGATATTTTTGCTCTTTTATTTTTAATTAAAGTACAATAACTTTTACCATTTTAATTTGTTTTAATAGTATATTGACAGTATTGTTTTCTTTCAAAAATCCAATTAATTTTCTTTACCCGATTATTAAAATGGTAATTGACAAAAGCAAACTACATTGTCACCAGAAGAGCAATACAAAATGTACAAGTGATATATTAAAATCATCTTTCCAGCTTGAATTTCAATGATGCATTGGGGCAACGATTTTGTGAGAAACATCTTCACCCTTAAATAAAGATTTTCTTAATTCCTTACCTGTGTGCTAATTAGATATCTCCTTGATTTCACATTAAACAGACTTCCACATGAGAAAGCAGCAAGGATGCAGTGGCGTTGATGTTTCCTGGTGTCAACCTGTATTATTTCAGTAGATATTGAAATGAGGATGCATCTTGCTGCCTTTCCAATTAAGCAAGTTTAATTTAGTAATAGGTGAAAAACCATCCCTACAAAGATGTTAATCAGATACTTGGCTTTGTGGACACTTTTCAGAGAACAAATTTGTTAGCATAAAAATAAAGCCAGAAAATGAAGAGCTGTTTAATCACTCAATTGGATTTTTTTGCCAGCATATTTCTTTTTCTCTGCAACCCACTGCTAAATTGTGCTTCCTAGCTGTTTTTATAAAATCACTGAATCAAATCTAACTCTGATTACATCAGAGAAGGCCAGGTACCCTACACCATAACAGGGGTTTTTGAAATTTTGACTTGTCTACTTAAAGATCAACAAAATCTGATAACAAGGTCAATTACGTCCCTGGGTGGGATTGAACCACCAACCTTTTGGTTAATTGCCGTACACACTAACTGATTGCGCCACAGCGATACTTTTCAAAAGTACATACTGACAAAGGCTAATAAGCATTCATCTAGAACGTTTCCTATAAAAACTTTAAATAGTCAATAATCTGGAGAGTTTTTGTAAGATGTTTCTTCCATCAACCAATGAAGAAACACATTGGTACTTTCCCATGATGAGTGAGTGCTTCAGGATCTCTTGCACTTACATGTGCAGCAGTGTACTGTAATGGAAGCATGCTGGGTCCATAACCCAGAGGTAGGCAGATTGAAACTATCCTCTGCTATATGCATTTTTTTTGTTAATTAAAGTAATCCAAAACTGGGATTGACATTTTTGCTCTTTTATTTTTACTTAAAGTACAATAACTTTTACCATTTTAATTTGTTTTAATAGTATATTGACAGTATTGTTTTCTTTCAAAAATCCAATTAATTTTCTTTACCCGATTATTAAAATGGTAATTGACAAAAACAAACTACATTGTCACCAGAAGAGCAATACAAAATGTACAAGTGATATATTAAAATCATCTTTCCAGCTTGAATTTCAATGATGCATTGGGGCAACGATTTTGTGAGAAACATCTTCACCCTTAAATAAAGATTTTCTTAATTCCTTACCTGTGTGCTAATTAGATATCACCTTGTTTTCACATTAAACAGACTTCCACATGAGAAAACAGCAAAGATGCAGTGGCGTTAATGTTTCCTGGTGTCAACCTGTATTATTTCCGTAGATATTGAAATGAGGATGCATCTTGCTGCCTTTCCAATGAAGCAAGTTTAATTTAGTAATAGGTGAAAAACCATCCCTACAAAGATGTTAATCAGATACTTGGCTTTGTGGACACTTTTCAGAGAACAAATTTGTTATCATAAAAATAAAGCCAGAAAATGAAGAGCTGTTTAATCACTCAATTGGATTTTTCTGCCAGCATTTTTCTTTTTCTCTGCAACCCACTGCTAAATTGTGCTTCCTAGCTGTTTTTTTATAAAATCACTTAATCAAATCTTACTCTGATTACATCAGAGAAGGCCAGGTACCCTACACCATAAGAGGGGGTTTGCAATTTTGACTTGTCTACTTAAATATCACCAAAATCTGATCACAAGGTCAATTACGTCCCTGGGTGGGATTAAACCACCAACCTTTTGATTAATAGCTGAACACACTAACCGATTGCGCCACAGAGACACTTTGCAAAAAGTACATACTGACAAAGACTAATAAGCATTCATCTAGAACGTTTCCTAGAAAAACTTTAAAAAGTCAATAATCTGGAGAGTTTTTGTAAGATGTTTCTTCCAGCAACCAATGAAGAAACACATTGGTACTTTCGCATGATGAGTGAGTGCTTCAGGATCTCTTGCACTTACATGTGTAGCAGAGTACTGCACTGGAAGCATGCTGGGCCCATAACCCAGAGGTAGGCAGATTGAAACTATCCTTTGCTATATGCATTTTTTTTTGTTCATTAAAGTAATCCAAAACTGGGATTGATATTTTAGCTTTTAGTTTTACTTAAAGTACAATAACTTTTACCATTTTAATTTGTTTTAATAGTATATTGACAGTATTGTTTTCTTTCAAAAATCCAATTAATTTTCTTTACCCGATTATTAAAATGGTAATTGACAAAAACAAACTACATTGTCACCAGAAGAGCAATACAAAATGTACAAGTGATATATTAAAATCATCTTTCCAGCTTGAATTTCAATGACGCATTGGGGCAACGATTTTGTGAGAAACATCTTCACCCTTAAATAAAGATTTTCTTAATTCCTTACCTGTGTGCTAATTAGATATCACCTTGTTTTCACATTAAACAGACTTCCATATGAGAAAACAGCAAAGATGCAGTGGCTTGGATTTTTGAAAGAAAACAATACTGTCAATATACTATTAAAACAAATTAAAATGGTAAAAGTTATTGTACTTTAAGTAAAAATAAAAGCTAAAATATCAATCCCAGTTTTGGATTACTTTAATGAACAAAAAAATAATGCATATAGCAAAGGATAGTTTCAATCTGCCTACCTCTGGGTTATGGGCCCAGCATGCTTCCATTGCAGTACTCTGCTGCACATGTAAGTGCAAGAGATCCTGAAGCACTCACTCATCATGCGAAAGTACCAATGTGTTTCTTCATTGGTTGCTGGAAGAAACATCTTACAAAAACTCTCCAGATTATTGACTTTTTAAAGTTTTTCTAGGAAACGTTCTAGATGAATGCTTATTAGTCTTTGTCAGTATGTACTTTTTGCAAAGTGTCTCTGTGGCGCAATCGGTTAGTGTGTTCAGCTATTTATCAAAAGGTTGGTGGTTCAATCCCACCCAGGGACGTAATTGACCTTGTGATCAGATTTTGGTGATATTTAAGTAGACAAGTCAAAATTGCAAACCCCCTCTTATGGTGTAGGGTACCTGGCCTTCTCTGATGTAATCAGAGTTAGATTTGATTAAGTGATTTTATAAAAAAAAACAGCTAGGAAGCACAATTTAGCAGTGGGTTGCAGAGAAAAAGAAAAATGCTGGCAGAAAAATCCAATTGAGTGATTAAACAGCTCTTCATTTTCTGGCTTTATTTTTATGATAACAAATTTGTTATCTGAAAAGTGTCCACAAAGCCAAGTATCTGATTAACATCTTTGTAGGGATGGTTTTTCACCTATTACTAAATTAAACTTGCTTCATTGGAAAGGCAGCAAGATGCATCCTCATTTCAATATCTACGGAAATAATACAGGTTGACACCAGGAAACATTAACGCCACTGCATCTTTGCTGTTTTCTCATGTGGAAGTCTGTTTAATGTGAAAACAAGGTGATATCTAATTAGCACACAGGTAAGGAATTAAGAAAATCTTTATTTAAGGGTGAAGATGTTTCTCACAAAATCGTTGCCCCAATGCATCATTGAAATTCAAGCTGGAAAGATGATTTTAATATATCACTTGTACATTTTGTATTGCTCTTCTGGTGACAATGTAGTTTGTTTTTGTCAATTACCATTTTAATAATCGGGTAAAGAAAATTAATTGGATTTTTGAAAGAAAACAATACTGTCAATATACTATTAAAACAAATTAAAATGGTAAAAGTTATTGTACTTTAAGTAAAAATAAAAGAGCAAAAATATCAATCCCAGTTTTGGATTACTTTAATTAACAAAAAAAAAATGCATATAGCAGAGGATAGTTTCAATCTGCCTACCTCTGGGTTATGGATTATGGACCCAGCACTTCCATTACAGTACTCTGCTGCACATGTAAGTGCAAAAGATCCTGAAGCACTCACTCATCATGGGAAAGTACCAATGTGTTTCTTCATTGGTTGATGGAAGAAACATCTTACAAAAACTCTCCACATTATTGACTTTTTAAAATGTTTCTAGGAATCGTTCTAGATGAATGCTTATTAGCCTTTGTCAGTATGGACTTTTGCAAAGTGTTGCTGTGGCGCAATCAGTTAGTGTGTAAGGCTATTAACCAAAAGGTTGGTGGTTCAATCCCACCCAGGGACTTAATTGACCTTGTTATCAGATTTTGGTGATCTTTAAGTAGACAAGTCAAAATTTCAAACCCCCTGTTATGGTGTAGGGTACCTGGCCTTCTCTGATGTAATCAGAGTTAGATTTGATTCAGTGAATTTATAAAAACAGCTAGGAAGCACAATTTAGCAGTGGGTTGCAGAGAAAAAGAAATATGCTGGCAGAAAAATCCAATTGAGTGATTAAACAGCTCTTCATTTTCTGGCTTTATTTTATGCTAACAAATTTGTGCTCTGAAAAGTGTCCACAAAGCCAAGTATCTGATTAACACCTTTGTAGGGATGGTTTTTCACCTATTATTAAATTAAACTTGCTTCATTGGAAAGGCAGCAAGTGATGTCATCCAAGCAGTGGGTCAAAGTTGGCTTCAAACCTCGTCTGCTTATGAAAAGAGAAAAGGGGTATGCAGGGCATGGCGGCCTTTTGCGGTGCTTGGATGACCCCTAGTTCGCATTAAATAATGCAGTCGAGTTTCCCACATTTGGGGAAATCACAGGGGTCAGCATACCCAGAATGCAATGAATGAACCGCTCCCTGGGAGAACAGTCTTCATGACCATGGTATCTCCTATGCAAAATAAGTATGATTTGGGATAGGGCTGGGGAGGGCCTCTGCTCAGGCACATCTCTGTCAAGTAAAGGAGATTCAACTGAGGCAGCACAAGGGAACTCTCATCTGGGGACAACAACTGCAGGGAGAACACATATTTTCAGATGAACATGGGAGGGCAGAAGGCTGCCTAATACTGAAGCACCCCCAAACAACAAACCAAATGCAACAACTAGTGCAAGCATTCCTGGGGGAAGGCCTGCAGCAGATGGATTTGCATATGGCGATGTCATCCAAGCAGTGGGTCAAAGTTGGCTTCAACCCTCGTCTGCATATGAAAAGAGAAAAGGGGCGTGCAGGGCATGGCGGCCTTTTGCGGCACTTGGATGACCCCTAGTTCACATTTCTTGCAGCAGCTGGGCACTGTAACAGCTCCAGAGCTGCTCTGTATGGCAAGTAAAAGGGTGTGGGCCCTGCAGCACTACCTGTAGTTCGCATTGTGCGAGACCCCTAGTTCGCATTAAACACCCCCACCCTCCTTCGGTGTGGGGCTCATGTTGGCCATGCCCCAGCCCCTGAAGCATTCACGCTGATTTCTTGCAGCAGCTGGGCACTGTAACAGCTCAAGAGCTGCTCTGTAAGGCAAGTAAAAGGGTGTGGGCCCTGCAGCACTACCTGTAGTTTGCATTGTGCTTTGGAAGGCACAAAGTAAGCAGACGGGAGGAGAAGTCAGGATAGTGCACAAGGGTATAGACGGGAGGGGCTCAAGAAAAAAGAAGTGGAAACAGACAGCAAACTAGGCTTCCAATGCACAATGCAAACTACAGGTAGTGCTGCAGGGCCCACACCCTATTACTTGCCTTACAGAGCAGCTCTGGAGCTGTTTAATCACTCAATTGGATTTTTCTGCCAGCATAATTTTTCTCTTACGTCCTAGAGGATGCTGGGGACTCCGTAAGGACCATGGGGGATAGACGGGCTCCGCAGGAGACATGGGCACTTTAAGAAAGACTTTAGATCTGGGTGTGCACTGGCTCCTCCCTCTATGCCCCTCCTCCAGACCTCAGTTTACTACTGTGCCCAGAGGAGACTGGGTGCTTTTCAGGGAGCTCTCCTGAGTTTCCTGACAGAAAGTATATTTGTTAGATTTTTTTATTTTCAGGGATCCTGCTGGCAACAGACTCTCTGCATCGAGGGGCGGAGGGGAGAGATGCACACCTACTTCTGTGAGTTGATAGGCTCTGCTTCTTAGGCTACTGTACAGCATTAGCTCCAGAGGGATCGGTACGCAGGTCTCACCCTCGCCGTCCGTCCCAGCGCCGCGCCGCCGTCCCCCTCGCAGAGCCGGAAGATAGAAGCCGGGTGAGTATGAGAAGAAAAGAAGACTTCAGAGGCGGCGGAAGACTTCATGATCTTCACTGAGGTAACGCACAGCAGTAAAGCTGTGCTCCATTGCTCCCATACACCTCTCACACGGCAGTCAGTGTAAGGGTGAAGGGCGCAGGGGGGACGCCCTGGGCAGCAATATAGACCTCTCTTTGGCAAATTAAATATATATGCAGCTAGGCACTGTATATATATATATAAGAGCCCCCGCCATTTTTTTACTATATTTGAGCGGGACAGAAGCCCGTCGCTGAGGGGGTGGGGCTTCTCCCTCAGCACTCACCAGCGCCATTTTCTCCACGGCACCGCTGAGGGGAAGCTCCACGGACTCTCCCCTGCTTATACCACGGTAGAAAGAGGGTCTTAAAGAAGAGGGGGGCACATAATTAGGCGCATATATATATGGAAATACAGCGCTACTGGGTAAACATAAAATTATTGTGTTTTTTTCCTGGGTCATATAGCGCTGGGGTGTGTGCTGGCATACTCTCTCTCTCTGTCTCTCCAAAGGGCCTTGTTGGGGAACTGTCCTCAGATAAGAGGATTCCCTGAGTGTATGGTGTGTCGGTACACGTGTGTCGACATGTCTGAGGTAGAAGGCTCTCCTAGAGAGGAGCAGGAGCAAATTAATGTGGTGTCTCCATCGACAACGCCGACACCTGACTGGATGGATATGTGGAATGTTTTAAGTGCTAATGTAAACTTATTACACAAGAGATTAGACAAAGCTGAAGCTAGGGAACAGTCAGGGAGTCAACCCATGCCTGTCCCTATGTCGCAGGGACCTTCGGGTCTCAAAAGCGCCCACTATCCCAAATAGTTGACACAGATACCGACACGGATTCTGACTCCAGTGTCGACTACTATGATGCAAAGTTACAGCGAAAATTGGCTAAATGTATTCGATATATGATTATTGCACTAAAAGATGTTTTGCACATCACAGAGTCCCCTGTCCCTGACACGAGGGTACACATGTATAAGGGAAAGAAACCTGAGATAACCTTTCCCCCCTCACATGAGTTGAACGAATTATGTGAAAAAGCTTGGGAATCTCCAGACAAAAAGCTGCAGATTCCCAAAAGGATTCTTATGGCGTATCCTTTCCCGCCAATGGACAGGATACGGTGGGAATCCTCCCCTAGGGTGGATAAAGCATTGACACGCTTATCCAAAAAGGTAGCGCTGCCATCCCAGGATACGGCTACCATCAGGGACCCTGCTGACCGCAAGCAGGAGGTTACCCTAAAGTCCATTTACACACATTCTGGTACCTTACTCAGACCGGCAATTGCGTCGGCCGGGGTTGTAGCGCGGTGGCAGCATGGACAGATACCTTATCAGCAGAGATTGAGACCCTAGATAAGGATGCTATGTTATTGACCATAGGGCATATAAAAGATGCTGTCCTATATATGAGAGATGCTCAAAGTGACATTAGTCTACTGGGTTCTAGAATAAACGCTATGTCGATTTCTGCTAGATGAGTCCTATGGACCCGGCAATGGACAGGTGATGCCGACTCAAAAAGGCATATGGAGGTTTTACCTTACAGGGGTGAGGAATTGTTTGGGGAAGGTCTCTCGGACCTAGTCTCCACAGCTACAGCTGGTAAATCAAATTTTTTGCCTTATATTCCCTCACAGCCTAAGAAAGCACCACATTATCAAATGCAGTCCTTTCGATCACAGAGAAACAAGAAAGTACGAGGTGCGTCGTTTCTTGCCAGAGGTAAGGGCAGAGGGAAGAAGCTGCACAACACAGCTAGTTCCCAGGAACAGAAGTCCTCCCCGGCCTCTACAAAATCCACTGCATGACGCTGGGGCTCCGCTAAAGGAGTCCGCCCAGTTGGGGGCACGTCTTCGAGTTTTCAGCCACATCTGGGTTCATTCGCAGGTGGATCCCTAGGCAATAGAAATTGTTTCTCAGGGTTACAAGCTGAAATTCGAAGAGGTGCCTCCTCGCCGGTTTTTCAAATCGGCCCTACCATCTTCTCCCCAGGAAAGGGAGATAGTGTTAAATGCAATTCACAAATTGTATCTTCAACAGGTGGTGGTCAAGGTTCCCCTGCTTCAACAAGGAAAGGGAAATTATTCGACCCTGTTTGTAGTCCCAAAACCGGACGGTTTGGTCAGACCCATATTAAATTTAAAATCCCTGAACCTATACTTGAAAAGGTTCAAGTTCAAGATGGAATCGCTAAGAGCGGTCATCGCCAGCCTAGAAGGGGGGGATTTTATGATATCTCTGGACATAAAGGATGCATACCTTCATGTACTCATTTATCCACCTCATCAGGCGTACCTAAGATTTGCGGTACAGTATTGTCATTACCAATTTCAGACGTTGCCGTTTGGTCTCTCCAGAATTTTCTCCAAGAATTTTCACCAAGGTAATGACGGAAATTATGGTGCTCCTGCGAAAGCAAGGTGTCACAATTATCCCGTACTTGAACGATCTCCTCATAAAAGCGAGATCAAGAGAGCAGTTGCTGAACAGCGTATAACTTTCACTGAAGGTGTTACAGCAACACGGCTGGATTCTCAATATCCCGAAGTCGCAGTTGGTTCCTACGACTCGTCTGACTTTGCTTGGGCATTATTCTGGATACGGACCAGAAAAGGGTTTATCTTCCGATAGAAAAGGCCCAGGAACTCATGACTCTGGTCAGGAACCTATTGAAACCAAAACAGGTGTCAGTGCATCACTGCACTCGAGTCCTGGGAATGATGGTGGCATCATACGAGGCCATTCCCTTCGGCAGGTTCTATGTGAGGATCTTGCAATGGGACCTACTGGACAAGTGGTCCGGGTCACATCTACAGATTCATCAGTTGATCACCCTGTCCCCCAGGGCCAGGGTATCTCTCCTGTGGTGGCTGCAGAGTGCTCACCTTCTAGAGGGCCGCAGGTTCGGCATTCAGGACTGGATCCTGGTGACCACGAACGCGAGCCTCCGAGGTTGGGGAGCAGCCACACAGGGAAGAAATTTCCAAGGTCTTTGGTCAAGTCAGGAGACTTGTCTTCACATCAACATCCTGGAGCTAAGGGCCATATACAACGCCCTATGTCAAGCGGAGACCTTACTTCGCGACCAACCAGTTCTGATCCAGTCAGACAACGTCACCGCAGTAGTTCATGTAAACCGCCAAGGCGGCACAAGGAGCAGAGTGGCGATGGCGGAAGCCACCAGAATTCTTCGCTGGGCGGAGAATCATGTAAGCGCACTGTCAGCAGTGTTCATTCCGGGAGTGGACAACTGGGAAGCAGACTTCCTCAGCAGACACAACCTACATCCAGGAGAGTGGGGACTCCATCAGGAAGTCTTCGCACAGATTGCAAGTCGGTGGGGACTGTTCCAGATAGACATGATGGCGTCCCGCCTCAACAAAAAGCTACAGAGGTATTGCACCAGGTCAAGAGACCCTCAGGCAGTAGCTGTAGACGCCCTAGTGACACCGTGGGTGTTCCGGTCGGTCTATGTATTTCCTCCTCTACCTCTCATACCCAAGGTGTTGATAATAGTAAGAAAAAGAGGAGTAAGAACAATTCTCATTGTTTCAGATTGGCCGCGAAGGACCTGGTATCCAGATCTGCAGGAAATGCTCACAGAAGATCCGTGGCCACTTCCTCTAAGACAGGACCTGTTGCAACAGGGGCCCTGTCTGTTCCAAGACTTACCGCGGCTGCGTTTGACGGCATGGCGGTTGAACGCCGGATCCTAGCGGAAAAGGGTATTCCAGATGAGGTCATTCCTACGCTAATAAAGGCTAGGAAGGACGTGACATCTAAACATTATCACTGTATATGGCGAAAATATGTTTCTTGGTGTGAGGCCAGGAATGCTCATACGGAAGAATTCCACCTGGGCCACTTCCTTCACTTCCTACAAACTGGAGTGAATTTGGGCCTAAAATTAGGCTCTATTAAGGTTCAGATTTTGGCCTTATCCATTTTCTTTCAAAAGGAATTGGCCTCTCTTCCTGAAGTAAGTACAAACTTTTGTGAAGGGAGTACTGCATATTCAGCCTCCTTTTGTACCTCCGGTGGTCCCTTGGGACCTTAACGTGGTGTTAAGGTTATGGTTTGAACCACTTAAAATGGTGGAGTTTAAATATCTCACTTGGAAGGTGGTCATGTTATTAGCCTTGGCTTCCGCTAGGCGAGTGTCGGAATTAGCAGCTTTATCACATAAAATCCCCTATCTGGTTTTCCATATGGATAGAGCGGAATTGCAGACCCGTCCTCAATTCCTGCTAAAAGTGGACTCATCCTTTCATATGAACCAACCTATCGTGATGCCTGTGGCTACGCGTGACTTGGAGGATTCCGAGTCCCTTGATGTGGTCAGGGCTTTGAAAATTTACGTGGCCAGAACGGCTAGAGTCAGAAAAACAGAAGCACTGTTTGTCCTGTATGCAGCCAACAAGATTGGCACCCCTGCTTCAAAGCAGACTATTGCTCTCTGGATCTGTAACACGATTCAGCAGGCGCATTCTATGGCGGGATTGCCGTTGCCTAATTCAGTCAAGGCCCATTCCACTAGGAAGGTGGGCTCTTCTTGGGCAGCTGCCCGAGGGGTCTCGGCACTACAGCTGTGCCGAGCTGCTACTTGGTCGGGTTCAAACACCTTTGCAAAGTTCTATAAGTTTGATACCCTGGCTGAGGAGGACCTCCTGTTTGCTCAATCGGTGCTGCAGAGTCATCCGCAGGAGCCCGTTTGGGAGCTTTGGTATAATCCCCATGGTCCTTACGGAGTCCCCAGCATCCTCTAGGACGTAAGAGAAAATAAGATTTTAAACCTACCGGTAAATCTTTTTCTCGTAGTCCGTAGAGGATGCTGGGTGCCCGTCCCAAGTGCGGACTACTTCTGCAAGACTTGTATATAGTTATTGCTTACATAAGGGTTATATGTTAGTTTTCATCGGTCTTGGACTGATGCTATGTTGTTTTCATACTGTTAACTGGGTAGTATATCACAAGTTATACGGTGTGATTGGTGTGGCTGGTATGAATCTTGACCTTGGATTAACAAAAATCCTTTCCTCGTACTGTCCGTCTCCTCTGGGCACAGTTTCTCTAACTGAGGTATGGAGGAGGGGCATAGAGGGAGGAGCCAGTGCACACCCAGATCTAAAGTCTTTCTTAAAGTGCCCATGTCTGCTGCGGAGCCCGTCTATCCCCCATGGTCCTTACGGAGTCCCCATCATCCTCTACGGACTACGAGAAAAATTTTTTACCGGTAGGTTTAAAATGTTATTTTTTTCTCTGCAACCCACTGCTAAATTGTGCTTCCTAGCTGTTTTTTATAAAATCACTTAATTAAATCTAACTCTGATTATGTCAGAGAAGGCCAGGTACCCTACACCATAAGAGGGGGTTTGAAATTTTGACTTGTCTACTTAAAGATCACCAAAATCTGATCACAAGGTCAATTACATCCCTGGGTGGGATTGAACCACCAACCTTTTGGTTAATAGCCCATGTAAGTGAAAGAGATCCTGAAGCACTCACTCATCATGGGAAAGTACCAATGTGTTTCTTACAAAAATTCTCCAGATTATTGACTTTTTAAAGTTTTTCTAGGAAACGTTCTAGATGAATGCTTATTAGCCTTTGTCAGTATCTACTTTTGCAAGGTGTCTATGTGGCGCAATCGGTTAGCATGTTTGGCTTTTAACCAAAAGGTTGGTGGTTCAATCCCACCCAGGGATGTATTTGACCTTGTAATCAGATTTTGGTGATCTTTAAGTAGACAAGTCAAAATTTCAAACCCCCTCTTATGGTGTAGGGTACCTGGCCTTCTCTGATGTAATCAGAGTTAGATTTGATTAAGTGATTTTATAAAAAACAGCTAGGAAGCACAATTTAGCAGTGGGTTGCAGAGAAAAAAAATTATGCTGGCAGAAAAGTCCAATTGAGTGATTAAACAGCTCTTCATTTTCTGATTTTATGTTTATGCTAACAAATTTGCTCTCTGAAAAGTGTCCACAAAGCCAAGTCTCTGATTAACACCTTTGTAGGAATGGTTTTTCACCTATTACTGAATTAAACTTGCTTCATTGGAAAGGCAGCAAGATGCATCCTCATTTCAATGTCTACTGAAATAATACAGGTTGACACCAGGAAACATAAACGTCACTGCATCCTTGCTGCTTCCTCATGGGGAAGTCTGTTTAATGTGAAAACAAGGTGATATCTAATCAGCACACAGGTAAGGAATTAAGAAAATCTTTCTTTATGGGTGAAGATGTTTCTCAAAAAATTGTTGCACCAAAGCATCATTGAAATTCAAGTGGAAAGATGATTTTAATATATCACTTGTACATTTTGTACTGCTCTTCTGGTGACAATGTAGTTTGTTTTTGTCAATTACCATTTTAATAATAGGGTAAAGAAAATTAAGTGGATTTTTGAAAGAAAACAATACTGTCAATATACTATTAAAACAAATTAAAATGGTAAAAGTTATTGTACTTTAAGTAAAAATAAAAGAGCCAAAATATCAATCCCAGTTTTGGATTACTTTAATTAACAAAAAACAATGCATATAGCAGAAGATAGTTTCAATCTGCCTACCTCTGGGTTATGGGCCCAGCATGCTTCCGTTGCAGTACTCTGCTGCTTATGTAAGTGCAAGAGATCCTGAAGCACTCACTCATCATGGGAAAGTAGCAATGTGTTTCTTACAAAAACTCTCCAGATTATTGACTTTTTAAAGTTTTTCTAGGAAACGTTCTAGATTGATGCTTATTAGCCTTTGTCAGAATAAACTTTTACGAGGTGTCTCTGTGGTGCAATCGGTTAGCATGTTTGGCTATTAACCAAAAGGTTGGTGGTTCAATCCCACCCAGGGATGTAATTGACCTTGTGATCAGATTTTGGTGATCTTTAAGTAGACAAGTCAAAATTTCAAACCCCCTCTTATGATGTAGGGTACCTGGCCTTCTCTGATGTAATCAGAGTTAGATTTGATTAAGTGATTTTATAAAAAACAGCTAGGAAGCACAATTTAGCAGTGGGTTGCAGAGAAAAAAAAATTATGCTGGCAGAAAAGTCCAATTGAGTGATTAAACAGCTCTTAATTTTCTGACTTTATTTTTATGCTAACAAATTTGCTCTCTGAAAAGTGTCCACAAAGCCAAGTCTCTGATTAACACCTTTGTAGGAATGTTTTTTCACCTATTACTGAATTAAACTTGCTACATTGGAAAGGCAGCAAGATGCATCCTCATTTCAATGTCTACTGAAATAATACAGGTTGACACCAGGAAACATAAACGTTACTGCATCCTTGCTGCTTTCTCATGTGGAAGTCTGTTTAATGTGAAAACAAGGTAATATCTAATCAGCACACAGGTAAGGAATTAAGAAAATCTTTCTTTATGGGTGAAGATGTTTCTCACAAAATTGTTGTCCCAATGCATCATTGAAATTCAAGATGGAAGATGATTTTAATATATCACTTGTACATTTTGCATTGCTCTTCTGGTGACAATGTAGTTTGTTTTTGTCAATTACCATTTCAGTAATAGGGTAAAGAAAATTAAGTGCATTTTTTAAAGAAAACAATGCTGTCAATATACTATTAAAACAAATTAAAATGATAAAAGTTATTGTACTTTAAGTAAAAATAAAAGAGCCAAAATATCAATCCCAGTTTTTGATTACTTTAATTATAAAAAAAAAATGCACATAGCAGAGGATAGTTTCGATCAATCGACCTCTGGGTTATGGGCCTAGCATCCTTCCATTGCACTACTCTGCTGCTCATGGAAGTCCGAGAGATCCTGAAGACTAAATTGATTAAAGGCCTAAAAGTACTGGACTATAAGGAAAGACTTACTAGGCTGAATATGTATACACTAGAAAAGAGGTGCCTAAGAGGAGATATTATTAATATCTTCAAATATGTAAAGATACATAACAAAGAGTTATCAGAGGAATTATTTATTAAAAGAACACGTGGTCACTCGCTGCGACTGGAGGAAAGTTCAGAACGCAATGGAGGAAAGGGTTCTTAACTGTTAGGGCAATCAGGATGTGGAATTCCCTGCCAGGGAAGGTGGTAATGGCGGACTCTGTAATTGGATTTAAAAAAGGAATGGATACATTTCTGAATGAAAAAGCTATCCAAGGTTATAATACTTAAAATATCAACAAGGTTAATCCGGGGGTAACATGAGTTATAGTAGCTAACTAGTCATAAAACATTATTCAGCAAGTATGTAGAATCATCACAACTTAAAACAGGTTGAACACGATGGGCAATTTGCCTCTATTCAACCTCAAAAACTATGTTACTATATGTTACTATATTACTGTAGTATACAGAACACCACAATGCAATGAGCAGTGATAGTGAGCACTGATGAGGATACAAGAACTGACACTGAGCAGCAAGATGCAGCACTGGACTATTAGTTATGTACTGTAGTATGCTGAGCACCACAATGCAGCACAAGACAATGAGCAGTGATACTGAGCACTGATGAGGATACTACTGAGAACTGACACTGAGCAGGAGAGACACACTACTAGTATTACTGAGCAGCAATAAGTAACCACTGATACTGAGCACTGATATTGAGATTTCCACTGAGAGAACATAGCCACGTCCTCTCCGCTCTCTCTTCAATGCACGAGTAAAAATGGCGGCAACGCGCAGCTCTATATATAATATCCGAATCTCGCGAGAATCCGACAGCGGGATGATGACATTTTCCCTTGTTCAGGTTTTCCGAGTCAGGCGGGAACAACCGAGCCTGCCTCAGACCAGTGTAAACAACGTGGAGTTCGTGGGGAATTCGGTTCTCGGAGAACCGAACCCGCTCCTCTCTACCTTATACCCATCAATTTTTTTTATTTTCAATCTAAGCCCCTGCAGTTTTCTGTAAGCATCTGCTTCGCTATCATGATCAACAAGTCACAAGGGCAAACACTCAGGGCTTGAGGCATAGATCTTTGGACCAGCTGCTACAAGCATGGCAGAGGTGTCACTATCACTGGTGACACCCAGAGAGGTGGCGAGGGAGATTGTAATGCAGTGCGTGCAAATAAGCAGCGCAATGGTAAAAAGGAGGCATGATTTCATAGGTAGGGGCGTGGCCTGGTGGCCTGAATCTACATTTTGTTGCTCCGGGTGTCCCGGGGGTTGGGGGCTGCACCCGGGGACTAGTGTGTAAGCGGTGCTGGCTCCTGCACAGTGACAGGGCATGGCCACCCAGTATGACACCTCCCTTCTTGACCATGCTGTAATTGCAGTCGCACTGCAGTTCAGCGTGATCATAAACAATGGTGTAGCCTCCTGCTGGTGCAGACTGTATGTGCGCGCAGGAAGCCGCCACCATTTTTGTGATCACAGCGGCTGAATGTGATGTCATACAGCCGCTGTGACCACGCCCCCTGTGTCTCCTCCATTGCAGACCCCATTTTGAAGCCTTGCCCCCGCACTGCTCCATCCCTGACTTGGAAATGGAGTGTTGCTGACCCCACTCTCCCCCCCTGCCCCGATTGACAGGCAGAGGCGATCGCATGCAGGCACATGCATATGCTCTTAGCAATTTTTGCAGTTGGATCGCTTATTGTGATTGCAATCCAACCTGAATCAGGCCCTATTACCTATCACAATGCGCTGCGGGCAGTACAAAATTGGGTTAATATAGGAGAAAAACCCCCAGACCTGTGCTCCTTAACTGTACCTGGTGGCTAGTGGAGCGGCTGCCCAGTAATCAGTGTCCACCCCAGTGCGCACACGGCCCACCCCCTACGGCCACGCTCCCCTTTATCAGCGGCCTCGTGATCCGGAAGGGCGGTGTGTGTGTGTGACTGACCTTAGGAAGAAACCGGAGCCTCCGCTGCAGTGACCCAGCAACCAGGGCACGGGAGTATACAGCGCCGCTGGGAGTGATGAAGCTGCAGTAAAGATGTCTATTAGACCTAGCCTGCTGCAGCCCTTGTAGATTATCATAAAACAAGTTCTTCTTTTCTTGTCAAAATTAATAGCTAAGAATAGGCTGCCTGAGGCAGGCCCCTGTTAAGTGGCCTGCTACTGAAGGCACCAACTACAAACTGAGCTCCCTGTTCATGGAAGCGGGGTTATAGAGGAGGATGCGCTGAGCATCTTGGGAACAGTCAAAAGCTTTGAGCCGGTTGGTGCCTCAGATCAAGATCCTACTCTACACCCCAATGTGAATCCTTGTGGAGTCCAGTGTACCCCACAGAAGAAATTAATGTGTCACACCCATTGGCAGCAACCTAAGAATAGCTGCTGACGGGCACAATTGAGAAAGGAAGGGGGGGGGGGCATTTGAATCCAGCACATAGATGCAATTCAAATATGTAATTTGTACCTTCCTATTTTAAAATATAATGGATGAACCTCACCCTGTGAGAACAATCTTCATGATCAAGAGATCTAATATGTAAAATAAGTATGAGTTGGGATAGGGCTGGGGAGGGTGGCAGCTCGGGCAGCCCCTCCCCCGTCAAGTTAAGGAGATTCAACTGAGGAAGCACAAGGGAACTCTCGTCTGGGGACAACAACTGCAGGGAGACCACATCTTTTCAGATGAACATGGGAGGGCGGAAGGCTGCCTAATACTTAAGCACCATCAAATATCAAACCATATCCAACAACTAGTACAAGCATTCCTGGGGGAAGGTCTGCAGCAGACGGATTTGCATACGGTGATGTCATCCAAGCAGTGGGCCAAAGTTGGCTGGAACCCTCATCTGCATATAAAAAGAGAAAAGGGGCATGCAGGGCATGGCGGCCTTTTGCAGTGCTTGGATGACCCCTAGTTCGCATTAAACACCCCCACCCTCCTTTGGTGTGGGGCTCATGTTGGCCATGCCCCATCCCCTGAAGCATTCATGCTGATTTCTTGCAACAGCTGGGCACTGTAACAGCTCCAGAGCTGCTCTGTAAGGCAAGTAAAAGGGTGTGGGCCCTGCAGCACCACCTGTAGTTCGCATTGTGCGTTGGAAGGCACAAAGTAAGCAGACGGGAGGAGAAGTCAGGATAGTACACAAGGGCATCCTTTTTTCTTAGTCCATAGAGGATGCTGGGGTCACATTAAGAACCATGGGGTATAGACGGGATCCGCAAGAGACATGGGCACTTTAAGACTTTCAAAGGGTGTGAACTGGCTCCTCCCTCTTTGCCCCTCCTCCAGAATCCAGTTATAGGAACTGTGCCCAGGGAGACGGACATTTCGAGGAAAGGATTTATTGTTAAACTAAGGTGAGCATCTTACCAGCTCACACCTTAAGCATGCCGCAGAACGTGGCATTCAACAGAACACAAGCCAACGGCATGAACAATTGCAGCAAAAAGCTGACCAGAACCGTAACACAACATGTGTATAACCACAAGTAATAACTGCAGACACAGTATGGACTGGGACGGGTGCCCAGCATCCTCTACGTACTAAGAGAAAAGGATTTACCGGTAGGTATTAAAATCCTATTTTCTCATACGACCTAGAGGATGCTGGGGTCACATTAAGAACCATGGGGTTATACCAAAGCTCTTGAACGGGTGGGAGAGTGCGTACGACTCTGCAGCACCGAATGACCCAACTTGAGGTTATCATCAGCCAAGGTATCAAACTTGTAAAACTTAGCAAAAGTGTTTACTAAATAGCTGCTCTACAAAGTTGCAATGCCGAGACTCCCCGACCAGCTGCCCAGGATGAACCCACCTTTCTAGTAGAATGGGTCTTCACCTAATTCAGTAACGGCAATCCTGCCGTGGAATGAGCATGCTGAATCTTACCACAGATCCAGCGCATAATGGTCTGCATGGAAGCAGGACACCCAATCCTGTTGGGAGCATACAGGACAAA
The DNA here is from genome assembly GCF_028390025.1 of Pseudophryne corroboree. Taxonomy (NCBI): domain Eukaryota; kingdom Metazoa; phylum Chordata; class Amphibia; order Anura; family Myobatrachidae; genus Pseudophryne; species Pseudophryne corroboree. The sequence continues at coordinate 646,183 of NW_026968590.1, forward strand.
CAGAGCCTCTGTTTTCCTAATCTGAACCGTTCTGGTGACATAAATTTTCAAAGTTCTGACCACAGCCAGAGACTTTGACTCAACGAAGGTGTCAGTGGCCAAAGACACCATGTGGAAAGATGAACCACCTTTGGCAGAAATTGTTGACGTGTCCTCAATTCTGCTCTATCTTCATGAAAGATCAAATAAAGGCTCTTGTGATACTGCATGGTTTGTACTGTTTTCCATGTGCTCCCAGATCTTTCAAGCAAGTAGCATGGTCAAGAAAGTTCTGTTTGAAAAGAAACAAACATTTACTGTCATTGTTATGCAAATAAACTTACATTAAAGCTAACAAGAAAGCACACTCGTTCTGTCTTTAAACTGATAAAAGAAACCCCAATAATATGGGGCATGCAAAAATTGAGATAAAACTCAGTTTTGCTCCTCTCCACGGAAATCTTTAATAAAAGGCGAAATATTTGTTAGTTCTGAAGAGAAACCAGAGCATGACCAAGATTCCACCTGTCGCCTGAGTGCCATGCCAGCAGTTCTCATTCAGCTCAAAGTGAGCACCCAATTTGAATGAAAGAAAGCAGATTTCTCACCAGGCTTCCCCTTGCTATAAACATGGTTTGTACTCTTTTCCATGTGCTCCCAGATCTTTCAAACAATTAGTGTGGTCAAGAAAGTTCTGTTTGAAAAGAAACAAACATTTACTGTCATTTCTATGCAAATGAGCTTACATTAAAGCACACTCGTTCTATCTTTAAACCGATAAAATAAAACCCCAATAAGATGGGGCATGCAAAAATTGAGATAAAACTCAGTTTTGCTCCTCTCCACGGAAATCTTTAGTAAAAGGCGAAAGATTTGTTCGTTCTGAAGAGAAACCAGAGCATGACCAAGATTCTACCTGTCGCCTGAGTGCCATGCCAGCAGTCCTCATTCAGCTCAAAGTGAGCACCCAATTTGAAAGAAAGAAAGCAGATTTCTCACCAGGCTTCCCCTTGCTATAAACATGGTTTGTACTCTTTTCCATGTGCTCCCAGATCTTTCAAGCAATTAGTATAGTCAAGAAAGTTCTGTTTGAAAAGAAACAAACATTTACTGTCATTTCTATGCAAATGAGCTTACATTAAAGCACACTCGTTCTATCTTTAAACTGATAAAAGAAACCCCAATAAGATGGGGCATGCAAAAATTGAGATAAAACTCAGTTTTGCTCCTCTCCACGGAAATCTTTAATAAAAGGCGATAGATTTGTTCGTTCTGAAGAGAAACCAGAGCATGACTAAGATTCCACCTGTCGCCTGAGTGCCATGCCAGCAGTCCTCATTCAGCTCAAAATGAGCACCCAATTTGAAAGAAAGAAAGCAGATTTCTCACCAGACTTCCCCTTGCTATAAGCATGGTTTGTACTCTTTTCCATGTGCTCCCAGATCTTTCAAGCAATTAGTATGGTCAAGAAAGTTCTGCTTGAAAAGAAACAGACATTTATTGTCATTGTTATGCAAATAAACTTACATTAAAGCTAACAAGAAAGCACACTCGTTCTGTCTTTAATCTGATAAAAGAAACCCCAATAATATGGGGCATGCAAAAATTGAGATAAAGCTCAGTTTTGCTCCTCTCCACAGAAATCTTTAGTAAAAGGCGAAAGATTTGTTCGTTCTGAAGAGAAACCAGAGCATGACCAAGATTCCACCTGTCGCCTGAGTGCCGTGCCAGCAGTCCTCATTCAGATCAAAGTGAGCGCCCAATTTGAAAGAAAGCAGATTTCTCACCTGTCTTCTCCTTGCTATAAGCATGGTTTGTACTGTATTCCATGTGCTCCCAGATCTTTCAATCAAGTAGCATGGTCAAGAAAGTTCTGTTTGAAAAGAAACAAACATTTACTGTCATTTCTATGCAAATGAGCTTACATTAAAGCACACTCATTCTATCTTTAAACCGATAAAAGAAACCCCAAAAAGATGGGGCATGCAAAAATTGAGATAAAACTCGGTTTTGCTCCTCTCCACGGAAATCTTTAGTAAAAGGCGAAAGATTTGTTCGTTCTGAAGAGAAACCAGAGCATGACCAAGATTTTTATCTGAAAATATGTGTTCTCCCTGCAGTTGTTGTCCCCAGATGAGAGTTCCTTTGTGCTGACTCAGTTGAATCTCCTTTACTTGACAGGGGGATGCTCGAGCAGCGACCCTCCCCAGCTCTAGCCCAACTCCTACTTACCTGCCAGGTGAGATACTATGATCATGAAGGTGCTTCTCCCAGGGCAAGGCTCACCCATTGCACTCTGGGTGTGCTGCTTCTGCGATTTCCCCAAATGTGGGAAACTTGACTGCATAATTTGTGTTTCCCCTGGTCGGCTCTCGTATAATTCAGATCTCTTTGTCTCAGGTCTCTCTCCAGCCTAGTTTGCTGTCTGTTTCCACTTCTCTTTTCTTGAGCCGCTCCCTTCTATGCCCTTGCGCACTATCCTGACTTCTCCCGTCTGCTTACTTCGTGCCTTCCAACGCACAATGCAAACTACAGGTAGTGCTGCAGGGCCCACACCCTTTTACTTGCCTTACAGAGCGTCTCTGGAGCAGTTACAGTGCCCAGCTGCTGCAAGAAATCAGCTTGAATGCTTCAGGGGCTGGGGCATAGCCAACATGAGCCCCACACCGAAGGAGGGTGGAGGTGTGTAATGCGAACTAGGGGTCATCCAAGCGCCGCAAAAGGCCGCCATGCCCTGCACGCCCCTTGTCTCTTTTCATATGCAGACGAGGGTTGAAGCCAACTTTGACCCACTGTTTGGATGACATCACCATATGCAAATCCATCTGCTGCAGGCCTTCCCCCAGGAATGCTTGCACTAGTTGTTGCATTTGGTTTGTTGTTTGGGGGTGCTTCAGTATTAGGCAGCCTTCTGCCCTCCCATGTTCATCTGAAAATATGTGTTCTCCCTGCAGTTGTTGTCCCCAGATGAGAGTTCCCTTGTGCTGCCTCAGTTGAATCTCCTTTACTTGACAGAGATGTGCCTGAGCAGCGGCCCTCCCCAGCCCTATCCCAAATCATACTTATTTTGCATAGGCGATACCATGGTCATGAAGATTGTTCTCCCAGTGTGAGGTTCATTCATTGCATTCTGGGTATACTGACCCCTGTGATTTCCCCAAATGTGGGAAACTCGACTGCATTATTTGTGGTAGTGGGGGACTGTGTTTGTGCTTTCCTCTGGTCAGCTCTGGTAAAAATCAGATTTCTTTATGTCAGATCTTCCTCTAGCCTTGTTCTTCTTTCGAGAGTTCCCTTGTGCTGCCTCAGTTGGATCTCTTTCACTTGACAGGGGGGTACCCGAGCAGCGACCCTCCCCAGCTCTAGCCCAACTCCTACTTACCTGCCAGGTGAGATACTATGATCATGAAGGTGCTTCTCCCAGGGCAAGGCTCACCCATTGCACTCTGGTTGTGCTGCCCCTGCGATTTCCCCAAATGTGGGAAACTTGACTGCATAATTTGTGTTTCCCTTGGTCGGCTCTCGTATAATTCAGATCTCTTTGTCTCAGGTCTCTCTCCAGCCTAGTTTGCTGTCTGTTTCCACTTCTCTTTTCTTGAGCCGCTCCCTTCTATGCCCTTGCGCACTATCCTGACTTCTCCCGTCTGCTTACTTCGTGCCTTCCAACGCACAATGCAAACTACAGGTAGTGCTGCAGGGCCCACACCCTTTTACTTGCCGTACAGAGCAGCTCTGGAGCAGTTACAGTGCCCAGCTGCTGCAAGAAATCAGCTTGAATGCTTCAGGGGCTGGGGCATAGCCAACATGAGCCCCACACCGAAGGAGGGTGGAGGTGTGTAATGCGAACTAGGGGTCAGCCAAGCGCCGCAAAAGGCCGCCATGCCCTGCACGCCCCTTTTCTCTTTTCATATGCAGACGAGGGTTGAAGCCAACTTTGACCCACTGCTTGAATGGCATCACCATATGCAAATCCATCTGCTGCAGGCCTTCCCCCAGGAATGCTTGCACTAGTTGTTGCATTTGGTTTGTTGTTTGGGGGTGCTTCAGTATTAGGCAGCCTTCTGCCCTCCCATGTTCATCTGAAAATATGTGTTCTCCCTGCAGTTGTTGTCCCCAGATGAGAGTTCCCTTGTGCTGCCTCAGTTGAATCTCCTTTACTTGACAGAGATGCGCCTGAGCAGCGGCCCTCCCCAGCCCTATCCCAAATCATACTTATTTTGCATAGGAGAGACCATGGTCTTGAAGATTGTTCTCCCAGGGTGAGGTTCATTCATTGCATTCTGGGTATGCTGACCCCTGTGATTTCCCCAAATGTGGGAAACTCAACTGCATTATTTGTGGTAGTGGGGGACTGTGTTTGTGCTTTCCTCTGGTCAGCTCTGGTAAAAGTCAGATTTATTTGTTTCAGATCTTCCTCTAGCCTTGTTCTTCTTTCGAGAGTTCCCTTGTGCTGCCTCAGTTGGATCTCCTTCACTTGACAGGGGTGTGCCCGAGCAGCGACCCTCCCCAGCTCTAGCCCAACTTCTACTTACCTGCCAGGTGAGATACTATAATCATGAAGGTGCTTCTCCCAGGGCAAGGCTCACCCATTGCACTCTGGATGTGCTGCCCCTGCGATTTCCCCAAATGTGGGAAACTTGACTGCATAATTTGTGTTTCCCCTGGTCGGCTCTCGTATAATTCAGATCTCTTTGTCTCAGGTCTCTCTCCAGCCTAGTTTGCTGTCTGTTTCCACTTCTCTTTTCTTAAGCCGCTCCATTCTATGGCCTTGCGCACTATCCTTACTTCTCCCGTCTGCTTACTTTGTGCCTTCCAATACACAATGCAAACTACAGGTAGTGCTGCAGGGCCCACACCCTTTTACTTGCCGTACAGAGCAGCTCTGGAGCTGTTACAGTGCCCAGCTACTGCAAGAAATCAGCTTGAATGCTTCAGGGGCTGGGGCATAGCCAACATGAGCCCCACACCGAAGGAGAATGGAGGTGTTTAATGCGAACTAGGGGTCATCCAAGCGCCGCAAAAGGCCGCCATGCCCTGCACGCCCCTTTTCTCTTTTCATATGCAGACGAGGGTTGAAGCCAACTTTGACCCACTGCTTGGATGACATCACCATATGCAAATCCATCTGCTGCAGGCCTTCCCCCAGGAATGCTTGCACTAGTTGTTGCATTTGGTTTGTTGTTTGGGGGTGCTTCAGTATTAGGCAGCCTTCTGCCCTCCCATGTTCATCTGAAAATATGTGTTCTCCCTGCAGTTGTTGTCCCCAGATGAGAGTTCCCTTATGCTGCCTCAGTTGAATCTCCTTTACTTGACAGAGATGTGCCTGAGCAGCGGCCCTCCCCAGCCCTATCCCAAATCATACTTATTTTGCATAGGAAATACCATGGTCATGAAGATTATTCTCCCAGTGTGAGGTTCATTCATTGCATTCTGGGTATGCTGACCCCTGTGATTTCCCCAAATGTGGGAAACTCGACAGCATTATTTGTGGTAGTGGGGGACTGTGTTTGTGTTTTCCTCTGGTCAGCTCTGGTAAAAGTCAGATTTCTTTGTCTCAGATCTTCCTCTAGCCTTGTTCTTCTTTCGAGAATTCCCTTGTGCTGCCTCAGTTGGATCTCCTTCACTTGACAGGGGGGTACCCGAGCAGCGACCCTCCCCAGTTCTAGCCCAACTCCTACTTACCTGCCAGGTGAGATACTATGATCACGTAGGTGCTTCTCCCAGGGCAAGGCTCACCCATTGCACTCTGGGTGTGCTGCTCCTGCGATTTCCCCAAATGTGGGAAACTTGACTGCATAATTTGTGTTTCCCCTGGTCGGCTCTCGTATAATTCAGATCTCTTTGTCTCAGGTCTCTCTCCAGCCTAGTTTGCTGTCTGTTTCCACTTCTCTTTTCTTAAGCCGCTCCATTCTATGGCCTTGCGCACTATCCTTACTTCTCCCGTCTGCTTACTTTGTGCCTTCCAATGCACAATGCAAACTACAGGTAGTGCTGCAGGGCCCACACCCTTTTACTTGCCGTACAGAGCAGCTCTGGAGCTGTTACAGTGCCCAGCTACTGCAAGAAATCAGCTTGAATGCTTCAGGGGCTGGGGCATAGCCAACATGAGCCCCACACCGAAGGAGGGTGGAGGTGTTTAATGCGAACTAGGGGTCATCCAAGCGCCGCAAAAGGCCGCCATGCCCTGCACGCCCCTTTTCTCTTTTCATATGCAGACAAGGGTTGAAGCCAACTTTGACCCACTGCTTGGATGACATCACCATATGCAAATCCATCTGCTGCAGGCCTTCCCCCAGGAATGCTTGCACTAGTTGTTGCATTTGGTTTGTTGTTTGGGGGTGCTTCAGTATTAGGCAGCCTTCTGCCCTCCCATGTTCATCTGAAAATATGTGTTCTCCCTGCAGTTGTTGTCCCCAGTGAGAGTTCCCTTATGCTGCCTCAGTTGAATCTCCTTTAATTGACAGAGATGTGCCTGAGCAGCGGCCCTCCCCAGCCCTATCCCAAATCATACTTATTTTGCATAGGAGATACCATGGTCATGAAGATTATTCTCCCAGTGTGAGGTTCATTCATTGCATTCTGGGTATGCTGACCCCTGTGATTTCCCCAAATGTGGGAAACTCGACAGCATTATTTGTGGTAGTGGGGGACTGTGTTTGTGTTTTCCTCTGGTCAGCTCTGGTAAAAGTCAGATTTCTTTGTCTCAGATCTTCCTCTAGCCTTGTTCTTCTTTCGAGAATTCCCTTGTGCTGCCTCAGTTGGATCTCCTTCACTTGACAGGGGGGTACCCGAGCAGCGACCCTCCCCAGTTCTAGCCCAACTCCTACTTACCTGCCAGGTGAGATACTATGATCACGTAGGTGCTTCTCCCAGGGCAAGGCTCACCCATTGCACTCTGGGTGTGCTGCTCCTGCGATTTCCCCAAATGTGGGAAACTTGACTGCATAATTTGTGTTTCCCCTGGTCGGCTCTCGTATACTTCAGATCTCTTTGTCTCAGGTCTCTCTCCAGCCTAGTTTGCTGTCTGTTTCCACTTCTCTTTTCTTAAGTGCCTTCCAATGCACAATGCAAACTACAGATAGTGCTGCAGGGCCCACACCCTTTTACTTGCCGTACAGAGCAGCTCTGGAGCTGTTACAGTGCCAAGCTGCTGCAAGAAATCAGCTTGAATGCTTCAGGGGCTGGGGCATAGCCAACATGAGCCCCACACCGAAGGAGGGTGGGGGTGTTTAATGCGAAATAAGGGTCATCCAACGCCGCAAAAGGCCGCCATGCCCTGCATACCCCTTTTCTCTTTTCATATGCAGATGAGGGTTCCAGCCAACTTTGGCCCACTGCTTGGATGACATCACCGTATGCAAATCCGTCTTCTGCAGAACTTCCCCCAGGAATGCTTGTACTAGTTGTTGCATTTGGTTTGTTGTTTGGGGGTGCTTCAGTATTAGGCAGCCTTCTGCCCTCCCATGTTCATCTGAAAATATGTGTTCTCCCTGCAGTTGTTGTCCCCAGATGGGAGTTCCCTTGTGCTGCCTCAGTTGAATCTCCTTTACTTGACAGAGATGTGCCTGAGCAGCGGCCCTCCCCAGCCCTATCCCAAATCATACTTATTTTGCATAGGAGATACCATGGTCATGAAGATTGTTCTCCGAGGGTGAGGTTCATTCATTGCATTTTGGGTATGCTGACCCCTGTGATTTCCCCAAATGTGGGAAACTCGACTGCATTATTTGTGGTAGTGGGGGACTGTGTTTGTGCTTTCCTCTGGTCAGCTCTGGTAAAAGTCAGATTTCTTTGTCTCAGATTTTCCTCTAGCCTTGTTCTTCTTTCGAGAGTTCCCTTGTGCTGCCTCAGTTGGATCTCCTTCACTTGACAGGGGGGTACCCGAGCAGCAACCCTCCCCAGCTCTAGCCCAACTCCTACTTACCTGCCAGGTGAGATACTATGATCACGTAGGTGCTTCTCCCAGGGCAAGGCTCACCCATTGCACTCTGGGTGTGCTGCTCCTGCGATTTCCCCAAATGTGGGACACTTGACTGCATAATTTGTGTTTCCCCTGGTCGGCTCTCATATAATTTAGATCTCTTTGTCTCAGGTCCCTCTCCAGCCTAGTTTGCTGCCTGTTTCCACTTCTCTTTTCTTGAGCCGCTCCCTTCTATGCCCTTGTGCACTATCCTGACTTCCCCGTCTGCTTACTTTGTGCCTTCCAACGCACAATGCAAAATACAGGTAGTGCTGCAGGGCCCACACCCTTTTACTTGCTTTACAGAGCAGCTCTGGAGCTGTTACAGTGCCCAGCTGCTGCAAGAAATCAGCTTGAATGCTTCAGGGGCTTTGGCATAGCCAACATGAGCCCCACACCGAAGGAGGGTGGAGGTGTTTAATGCGAACTAGGGGTCATCCAAGCGCCGCAAAAGGCCGCCATGCCCTGCACACCCCTTTTTTATTTTCATATGCAGACGAGGGTTGAAGCCAACTTTGACCCACTGCTTGGATGACATCACCATATGCAAATCCATCTGCTGCAGGCCTTCCCCCAGGAATGCTTGCACTAGTAGTTGCATTTGGTTTGTTTTTTGGGGGTGCTTCAGTATTAGGCAGCCTTCTGCCCTCCCATGTTCATCTGAAAATATGTGTTCTCCCTGCAGTTGTTGTCCCCAGATGAGAGTTACATTTCTGAATGAAAAAGCTATCCAAGGTTATAATACTTAAAATATCAACATGGTTAATCCGGGGGTAACATGAGTTATAGTAGCTAACTAGTCATAAAACATTATTCAGCAAGTATGTAGAATCATCACAACTTAAAACAGGTTGAACACGATGGGCAATTTGCCTCTATTCAACCTCAAAAACTATGTTACTATATGTTACTATATTACTATGTTACTGTAGTATACAGAACACCACAATGTAATGAGCAGTGATAGTGAGCACTGATGAGGATACTAAAACTGACACTGAGCAGCAAGATGCAGCACTGGACTATTAGTAATGTACTGTAGTATGCTGAGCACCACAATGCAGCACAAGACAATGAGCAGTGATACTGAGCACTGATGAGGATACTACTGAGAACTGACACTGAGCAGGAGAGACACACTACTAGTATTACTGAGCAGCAATAAGTAACCACTGATACTGAGCACTGATATGGAGATTTCCACTGAGAGAACATAGCCACGTCCTCTCCGCTCTCTCTTCAATGCACGAGTAAAAATGGCGGCAACGCGCAGCTCTTTATATGGAATCCGAATCTCGCGAGAATCCGACAGCGGGATGATGACATTTTCCCTTGTTCAGGTTTTCCGAGTCAGGCGGGAACAACCGAGCCTGCCTCGGACCAGTGTAAACCACGTGGAGTTCGTCGGGAATTCGGTTCTCGGAGAACCGAACCCGCTCCTCTATATATACTATATTACTATGTTACTGTAGTATACAGAACACCACAATGCAATGAGCAGTGATAGTGAGCACTGATGAGGATACTAGAACTGACACTGAGCAGCAAGATGCAGCACTGGACTATTAGTAATGTACTGTAGTATGCTGAGCACCACAATGCAGCACAAGACAATGAGCAGTGATACTGAGCACTGATGAGGATACTACTGAGAACTGACACTGAGCAGGAGAGACACACTACTAGTATTACTGAGCAGCAATAAGTAACCACTGATACTGAGCACTGATATTGAGATTTCCACTGAGAGAACATAGCCACGTCCTCTCCGCTCTCTCTTCAATGCACGAGTAAAAATGGCAGCAACGCGCAGCTCTTTATATGGAATCCGAATCTCGCGAGAATCCGACAGCGGGATGATGACATTTTCCCTTGTTCAGGTTTTCCGAGTCAGGCGGGAACAACCGAGCCTGCCTCGGACCAGTGTTAACCACGTGGAGTTCGTGGGGAATTCGGTTCTCGGAGAACCGAACCCGCTCCTCTCTACCTTATACCCATCAATTTTTTTATTTTCAGTCTAAGCCCCTGCAGTTTTCTGTAAGCATCTGCTTCGCTATGATGATCAACAAGTCACAAGGGCAAACACTCAGGGCTTGAGGCGTAGATCTTAGGACCAGCTGCTACAAGCATGGCAGAGGTGTCACTATCACTGGTGAGACCCAGAGAGGTGGCGAGGGAGATTGTAATGCAGTGCGTGCAGATAAACAGCGCAATGGTAAAAAGGAGGCATGGTTTCATAGGTAGGGGCGTGGCCTGGTGGCCTGAATCTACATTTTGTTGCTCCGGGAGTCCCGGGGGTTGGGGGCTGCACCCGGGGACTAGTGTGTGAGCGGTGCTGGCTCCTGCACAGTGACAGGGCATGGCCACCCAGCATGACGCCTCCCTTCTTGACCATGCTGTAATTGCAGTCGCACTGCAGTTCAGCGTGATCATAAAAAATGGTGTAGGCTCCTGCTGGTGCAGACTGTAGAGAAAAGCTGCTGTGACCACGCCCCCTGTGTCTCCTCCGTTGCAGACCCCATTTTGAAGCCTTGCCCCCGGACTAAGAGAAAAGAATGCCCTTGCGCACTATCCTGACTTCTCCTCCCGTCTGCTTAATTTGTGCCTTCCAACGCACAATGCGAACAACAGGTGGTGCTGCAGGGCCCACACTCTTTTACTTGCCTTACAGAACAGCTCTGGAGCTGTTACAGTGCCCAGCTGCTGCAAGAAATCAGCTTGAATGCTTCAGGGGATGGGGCATGGCCAACATGAGCCCCACACCAAAGGAGGGTGGGGGTGTTTAATGCGAACTAGGGGTCATCCAAGCACTGCAAAAGGCCGCCATGCCCTGCATGCCCCTTTTCTCTTTTCATATGCAGATGAGGGTTCCAGTCAACTTTGGCCCACTGCTTGGATAACATCACCATATGCAAATCTGTCTGCTGCAGACCTTCCCCCAAGAGTGCTTGTACTAGTTGTTGCATATGGTTTGATATTTGATGGTGCTTCAGTATTAGGCAGCCTTCCGCCCTCCCATGTTCATCTGAAAAGATGTGGTCTCCCTGCAGTTGTTGTCCCCAGATGAGAGTTCCCTTGTGCTGCCTCAGTTGAATCTCCTTTACTTGACAGAGATGTGCCTGAGCAGCGGCCCTCACCAGCCCTATCCCAAATCATACTTATTTTGCATAGGAGATACCATGGTCATGAAGATTGTTCTCCCAGGGTGAGGTTCATTCATTGCATTCTGGGTATGCTGACCCCTGTGATTTTCCCAAATGTGGGAAACTCGACTGCATTATTTGTGGTAGTGGGGGACTGTGTTTGTGCTTTCCTCTGGTCAGCTCTGGTAAAAGTCAGATTTCTTTGTCTCAGATCTTCCTCTAGCCTTGTTCTTCTTTCGAGAGTTCCCTGGTGCTGCCTCAGTTGGATCTCCTTCACTTCACAGGGGGGAACCCGAGCAGCGACCCTCCCCAGCTCTAGCCCAACTCCTACTTACCTGCCAGGTGAGATACTATGATCATGAAGGTGTTTCTCCCAGGGCAAGGCTCACCCATTGCACTCTGGGTGTGCTGCCCCTGCGATTTCCCCAAATGTGGGAAACTTGACTGCATAATTTGTGTTTCCCCTGGTCGGCTCTCGTATAATTCAGATCTCTTTGTCTCAGGTCTCTCTCCAGCCTAGTTTGCTGTCTGTTTCCACTTCTCTTTTCTTCAGCCGCTCCCTTCTATACCCTTGTGCACTATCCTGACTTCTCCTCCAGTCTGCTTACTTTGTGCCTTCCAATGCACAATGCAAACTACAGGAAGTGCTGCAGGGCCCACACCCTTTTACTTGCCTTACAGAGCAGCTCTGGAGCTGTTACAGTGCCCAGCTGCTGCAAGAAATCAGCTTCAATGCTTCAGGGGATGGGGCATGGCCAACATGAGCCCCACACCAAAGGAGGGTGGAGGTGTTTAATGCGAACTAGGGGTCATCCAAGCACCGCAAAAGGCCGCCATGCCCTGCACGCCCATTTTCTCTTTTCATATGCAGATGAGGGTTGAAGCCAACTTTGACCCACTGCTTGGATGACATCACCGTATGCAAATCCGTCTTCTGCAGAACTTCCCCCAGGAATGCTTGCACTAGTTGTTGCATTTGGTTTGTTGTTTGGGGGTGCTTCAGTATTAGGCAGCCTTCTGCCCTCCCATGTTCATCTGAAAATATGTGTTCTCCCTGCAGTTGTTGTCCCCAGATGAGAGTTCCCTTGTGCTGCCTCAGTTGAATCTCCTTTACTTGACAGAGATGTGCATGAGCAGCGGCCCTCCCCAGCCCTATTCCAAATCATACTTATTTTGCATAGGAGATACCATGGTCATGAAGATTGTTCACCCAGGGTGAGGTTCATTCATTGCATTTTGGGTATGCTGACCCCTGTGATTTCCCCAAATGTGGGAAACTTGACTGCATTATTTGTGGTAGTGGGGGACTGTGTTTGTGCTTTCCTCTGGTCAGCTCTGGTAAAAGTCAGATTTCTTTGTCTCAGATTTTCCTCTAGCCTTGTTCTTCTTTCGAGAGTTCCCTTGTGCTGCCTCAGTTGGATCTCCTTCACTTTACAGGGGGGTACCCGAGCAGCGACCCTCCCCAGCTCTAGCCCAACTCCTACTTACCTGCCAGGTGAGATACTATGATCATGAAGGTGCTTCTCCCAGGGAAAGGCTCACCCATTGCACTCTGGGTGTGCTGCCCCTGCGATTTCCCCAAATGTGGGAAACTTGACTGCATAATTTGTGTTTCCCTTGGTCGGCTCTCGTATAATTCAGATCTCTTTGTCTCAGGTCTCTCTCCAGCCTAGTTTGCTGTCTGTTTCCACTTCTCTTTTCTTCAGCCGCTCCCTTCTATACCCTTGTGCACTATCCTGACTTCTCCTCCCGTCTGCTTACTTTGTGCCTTCCAATGCACAATGCAAACTACAGGTAGTGCTTCAGGGCCCACACCCTTTTACTTGCCTTACAGAGCAGCTCTGGAGCTGTTACAGTGCCCAGCTGCTGCAAGAAATCAGCTTGAATGCTTCAGGGGATCGGGCATGGCCAACATGAGCCCCACACCAAAGGAGGGTGGGGGTGTTTAATGCGAACTAGGGGTCATCCAAGCACTGCAAAAGGCCGCCATGCCCTGCATGCCCCTTTTCTCTTTTCATATGCAGATGAGGGTTCCAGTCAACTTTGGCCCACTGCTTGGATAACATCACCATATGCAAATCCGTCTGCTGCAGACCTTCCCCCAGGAGTGCTTGTACTAGTTGTTGCATATGGTTTGATATTTGATGGTGCTTCAGTATTAGGCAGCCTTCCGCCCTCCCATGTTCATCTGAAAAGATGTGGTCTCCCTGCAGTTGTTGTCCCCAGATGAGAGTTCCCTTGTGCTGCCTCAGTTGAATCTCCTTTGCTTGACAGAGATGTGCCTGAGCAGCGGCCCTCACCAGCCCTATCCCAAATCATACTTATTTTGCATAGGAGATACCATGGTCATGAAGATTGTTCTCCCAGGGTGAGGTTCATTCATTGCATTCTGGGTATGCTGACCCCTGTGATTTTCCCAAATGTGGGAAACTCGACTGCATTATTTGTGGTAGTGGGGGACTGTGTTTGTGCTTTCCTCTGGTCAGCTCTGGTAAAAGTCAGATTTCTTTGTCTCAGATCTTCCTCTAGCCTTGTTCTTCTTTCGAGAGTTCCCTGGTGCTGCCTCAGTTGGATCTCCTTCACTTCACAGGGGGGAACCCGAGCAGCGACCCTCCCCAGCTCTAGCCCAACTCCTACTTACCTGCCAGGTGAGATACTATGATCATGAAGGTGCTTCTCCCAGGGCAAGGCTCACCCATTGCACTCTGGGTGTGCTGCCCCTGCGATTTCCCCAAATGTGGGAAACTTGACTGCATAATTTGTGTTTCCCCTGGTCGGCTCTCGTATAATTCAGATCTCTTTGTCTCAGGTCTCTCTCCAGCCTAGTTTGCTGTCTGTTTCCACTTCTCTTTTCTTCAGCCGCTCCCTTCTATACCCTTGTGCACTATCCTGACTTCTCCTCCCGTCTGCTTACTTTGTGCCTTCCAATGCAAAATGCGAACTACAGGTAGTGCTGCAGGGCCCACACCCTTTTACTTGCCTTACAGAGCAGCTCTGGAGCTGTTACAGTGCCCAGCTGCTGCAAGAAATCAGCTTGAATGCTTCAGGGGCTGGGGCATAGCCAACATGAGCCCCACACCAAAGGAGGGTGGAGGTGTTTAATGCAAACTAGGGGTCAGCCAAGCGCCGCAAAAGGCCACCATGCCCTGCACGCCCCTTTTCTCTTTTCATATGCAGACGAGGGTTGAAGCCAACTTTGACCCACTGCTTGGATGACATCACCATATGCAAATCCATCTGCGGCAGGCCTTCCCCCAGGAATGCTTGCACTAGCTGTTGCATTTGGTTTGTTGTTTGGGGGTGCTTCAGTATTAGGCAGCCTTCTGCCCTCCCATGTTCATCTGAAAATATATGTTCTCCCTGCAGTTGTTGTCCCAAGATGAGAGTTCCCTTGTGCTGCCTCAGTTGAATCTCCTTTACTTGACAGAGATGTGCATGAGCAGCGGCCCTCCCCAGCCCTATTCCAAATCATACTTATTTTGCATAGGAGATACCATGGTCATGAAGATTTTTCTCCCAGGGTGAGGTTCATTCATTGCATTTTGGGTATGCTGACCCCTGTGATTTCCCCAAATGTCGGAAACTTGACTGCATTATTTGTGGTAGTGGGAGACTGTGTTTGTGCTTTCCTCTGGTCAGCTCTGGTAAAAGTCAGATTTCTTTGTCTCAGATTTTCCTTTAGCCTTGTTCTTCTTTCGAGAGTTCCCTTGTGCTGCCTCAGTTGGATCTCCTTCACTTTACAGGGGGGTACCCGAGCAGCGACCCTCCCCAGCTCTAGCCCAACTCCTACTTACCTGCCAGGTGAGATACTATGATCATGAAGGTGCTTCTCCCAGGGCAAGGCTCACCCATTGTACTCTGGGTGTGATGCTCCTGCGATTTCCCCAAATGTGGGAATCTTGACTGCATAATTTGTGTTTCCCCTGGTCGGCTCACGTATAATTCAGATCTCTTTGTCTCAGGTCTCTCTCCAGCCTAGTTTTCTGTCTGTTTCCACTTCTCTTTTCTTCAGCCGCTCCCTTCTATACCCTTGTGCACTATCCTGACTTCTCCTCCCATCTGCTTACTTTGTGCCTTCCAATGCACAATGCAAACTACAGGTAGTGCTGCAGGGCCCACACCCTTTTACTTGCCTTACAGAGCAGCTCTGGAGCTGTTACAGTGCCCAGCTGCTGCAAGAAATCAGCTTGAATGCTTCAGGGGCTGGGGCATAGCCAACATGAGCCCCACACCGAAGGAGGGTGGAGGTGTTTAATGCGAACTAGGGGTCATCCAAGCACCGCAAAAGGCCGCCATGCCCTGCACGCCCCTTTTCTCTTTTCATATGCAGATGAGGGTTGAAGCCAACTTTGACCCACTGCTTGGATGACATCACCGTATGCAAATCCATCTTCTGCAGAACTTCCCCCAGGAATGCTTGTACTAGTTGTTGCATTTGGTTTGTTGTTTGGGGGTGCTTCAGTATTAGGCAGCCTTCTGCCCTCCCATGTTCATCTGAAAATATGTGTTCTCCCTGCAGTTGTTGTCCCCAGATGAGAGTTCCCTTGTGCTGCCTCAGTTGAATCTCCTTTACTTGACAGAGATGTGCATGAGCAGCGGCCCTTCCCAGCCCTATTCCAAATCATACTTATTTTGCATAGGAGATACCATGGTCATGAAGATTGTTCTCCCAGGGTGAGGTTCATTCATTGCATTTTGGGTATGCTGACCTCTGTGATTTCCCCAAATGTGGGAAACTTGACTGCATTATTTGTGGTAGTGGGGGACTGTGTTTGTGCTTTCCTCTGGTCAGCTCTGGTAAAAGTCAGATTTCTTTGTCTCAGATTTTCCTCTAGCCTTGTTCTTCTTTCGAGAGTTCCCTTGTGCTGCCTCAGTTGGATCTCCTTCACTTTACAGGGGGGTACCCGAGCAGCGACCCTCCCGAGCTCTAGCCCAACTCCTACTTACCTGCCAGGTGAGATACTATGATCATGAAGGTGCTTCTCCCAGGGCAAGGCTCACCCATTGCACTCTGGGTGTGCTGCTCCTGCGATTTCCCCAAATGTGGGAAACTTGACTGCATAATTTGTGTTTCCCCTGGTCGGCTCTCGTATAATTCAGATCTCTTTGTCTCAGGTCTCTCTCCAGCCTAGTTTGCTGTCTGTTTCCACTTCTCTTTTCTTGAGCCGCTCCCTTCTATGCCCTTGCGCACTATCCTGACTTCTCCTCCTGTCTGCTTACTTTGTGCCTTCCAACGCACAATGCGAACTACAGGTAGTGCTGCAGGGCCCACACCCTTTTACTTGCCTTACAGAGCAGCTCTGGAGCTGTTACAGTGCCCAGCTGCTGCAAGAATTCAGCTTGAATGCTTCAGGGGCTGGGGCATAGCCAACATGAGCCCCACACCAAAGGAGGGTGGAGGTGTTTAATGCAAACTAGGGGTCAGCCAAGCGCCGCAAAAGGCCACCATGCCCTGCACGCCCCTTTTCTCTTTTCATATGCAGACGAGGGTTGAAGCCAACTTTGACCAACTGCTTGGATGACATCACCATATGCAAATCCATCTGCGGCAGGCCTTCCCCCAGGAATGCTTGCACTAGTTGTTGCATTTGGTTTGTTGTTTGGGGGTGCTTCAGTATTAGGCAGCCTTCTGCCCTCCCATGTTCATCTGAAAATTTATGTTCTCCCTGCAGTTGTTGTCCCAAGATGAGAGTTCCCTTGTGCTGCCTCAGTTGAATCTCCTTTACTTGACAGAGATGTGCATGAGCAGCGGCCCTCCCCAGCCCTCTTCCAAATCATACTTATTTTGCATAGGAGATACCATGGTCATGAAGATTTTTCTCCCAGGGTGAGGTTCATTCATTGCATTTTGGGTATGCTGACCCCTGTGATTTCCCCAAATGTGGGAAACTCGACTGCATTATTTGTGGTAGTGGGAGGCTGTGTTTGTGATTTCTTCTGGTCAGCTCTAGTAAAAGTCAGATTTCTTTGTTTCAGATTTTCCTTTAGCCTTGTTCTTCTTTCGAGAGTTCCCTTGTGCTGCCTCAGTTGGATCTCCTTCACTTTACAGGGGGGTACCCGAGCAGCGACCCTCCCCAGCTCTAGCCCAACTCCTACTTACCTGCCAGGTGAGATACTATGATCATGAAGGTGCTTCTCCCAGGGCAAGGCTCACCCATTGTACTCTGGGTGTGCTGCTCCTGCGATTTCCCCAAATGTGGGAAACTTGACTGCATAATTTGTGTTTCCCCTGGTCGGCTCTCGTATAATTCAGATCTCTTTGTCTCAGGTCTCTCTCCAGCCTAGTTTGCTGTCTGTTTCCACTTCTCTTTTCTTCAGCCGCTCCCTTCTATACCCTTGTGCACTATCCTGACTTCTCCTCCAGTCTGCTTACTTTGTGCCTTCCAATGCACAATGCAAACTACAGGAAGTGCTGCAGGGCCCACACCCTTTTACTTGCCTTACAGAGCAGCTCTGGAGCTGTTACAGTGCCCAGCTGCTGCAAGAAATCAGCTTGAATGCTTCAGGGGATGGGGCATGGCCAACATGAGCCCCACACCAAAGGAGGGTGGAGGTGTTTAATGCGAACTAGGGGTCATCCAAGCACCGCAAAAGGCCGCCATGCCCTGCACGCCCATTTTCTCTTTTCATATGCAGATGAGGGTTGAAGCCAACTTTGACCCACTGCTTGGATGACATCACCGTATGCAAATCCGTCTTCTGCAGAACTTCCCCCAGGAATGCTTGCACTAGTTGTTGCATTTGGTTTGTTGTTTGGGGGTGCTTCAGTATTAGGCAGCCTTCTGCCCTCCCATGTTCATCTGAAAATATGTGTTCTCCCTGCAGTTGTTGTCCCCAGATGAGAGTTCCCTTGTGCTGCCTCAGTTGAATCTCCTTTACTTGACAGAGATGTGCATGAGCAGCGGCCCTCCCCAGCCCTATTCCAAATCATACTTATTTTGCATAGGAGATACCATGGTCATGAAGATTGTTCTCCCAGGGTGAGGTTCATTCATTGCATTTTGGGTATGCTGACCCCTGTGATTTCCCCAAATGTGGGAAACTTGACTGCATTATTTGTGGTAGTGGGGGACTGTGTTTGTGCTTTCCTCTGGTCAGCTCTGGTAAAAGTCAGATTTCTTTGTCTCAGATTTTCCTCTAGCCTTGTTCTTCTTTCGAGAGTTCCCTTGTGCTGCCTCAGTTGGATCTCCTTCACTTTACAGGGGGGTACCCGAGCAGCGACCCTCCCCAGCTCTAGCCCAACTCCTACTTACCTGCCAGGTGAGATACTATGATCATGAAGGTGCTTCTCCCAGGGAAAGGCTCACCCATTGCACTCTGGGTGTGCTGCCCCTGCGATTTCCCCAAATGTGGGAAACTTGACTGCATAATTTGTGTTTCCCTTGGTCGGCTCTCGTATAATTCAGATCTCTTTGTCTCAGGTCTCTCTCCAGCCTAGTTTGCTGTCTGTTTCCACTTCTCTTTTCTTCAGCCGCTCCCTTCTATACCCTTGTGCACTATCCTGACTTCTCCTCCCGTCTGCTTACTTTGTGCCTTCCAATGCACAATGCAAACTACAGGTAGTGCTTCAGGGCCCACACCCTTTTACTTGCCTTACAGAGCAGCTCTGGAGCTGTTACAGTGCCCAGCTGCTGCAAGAAATCAGCTTGAATGCTTCAGGGGATGGGGCATGGCCAACATGAGCCCCACACCAAAGGAGGGTGGGGGTGTTTAATGCGAACTAGGGGTCATCCAAGCACTGCAAAAGGCCGCCATGCCCTGCATGCCCCTTTTCTTTTTTCATATGCAGATGAGGGTTCCAGTCAACTTTGGCCCACTGCTTGGATAACATCACCATATGCAAATCCGTCTGCTGCAGACCTTCCCCCAGGAGTGCTTGTACTAGTTGTTGCATATGGTTTGATATTTGATGGTGCTTCAGTATTAGGCAGCCTTCCGCCCTCCCATGTTCATCTGAAAAGATGTGGTCTCCCTGCAGTTGTTGTCCCCAGATGAGAGTTCCCTTGTGCTGCCTCAGTTGAATCTCCTTTGCTTGACAGAGATGTGCCTGAGCAGCGGCCCTCACCAGCCCTATCCCAAATCATACTTATTTTGCATAGGAGATACCATGGTCATGAAGATTGTTCTCCCAGGGTGAGGTTCATTCATTGCATTCTGGGTATGCTGACCCCTGTGATTTTCCCAAATGTGGGAAACTCGACTGCATTATTTGTGGTAGTGGGGGACTGTGTTTGTGCTTTCCTCTGGTCAGCTCTGGTAAAAGTCAGATTTCTTTGTCTCAGATCTTCCTCTAGCCTTGTTCTTCTTTCGAGAGTTCCCTGGTGCTGCCTCAGTTGGATCTCCTTCACTTCACAGGGGGGAACCCGAGCAGCGACCCTCCCCAGCTCTAGCCCAACTCCTACTTACCTGCCAGGTGAGATACTATGATCATGAAGGTGCTTCTCCCAGGGCAAGGCTCACCCATTGCACTCTGGGTGTGCTGCCCCTGCGATTTCCCCAAATGTGGGAAACTTGACTGCATAATTTGTGTTTCCCCTGGTCGGCTCTCGTATAATTCAGATCTCTTTGTCTCAGGTCTCTCTCCAGCCTAGTTTGCTGTCTGTTTCCACTTCTCTTTTCTTCAGCCGCTCCCTTCTATACCCTTGTGCACTATCCTGACTTCTCCTCCCCTCTGCTTACTTTGTGCCTTCCAATGCACAATGCGAGCTACAGGTAGTGCTGCAGGGCCCACACCCTTTTACTTGCCTTACAGAGCAGCTCTGGAGCTGTTACAGTGCCCAGCTGCTGCAAGAAATCAGCTTGAATGCTTCAGGGGCTGGGGCATAGCCAACATGAGCCCCACACCAAAGGAGGGTGGAGGTGTTTAATGCAAACTAGGGGTCAGCCAAGCGCCGCAAAAGGCCACCATGCCCTGCACGCCCCTTTTCTCTTTTCATATGCAGACGAGGGTTGAAGCCAACTTTGACCCACTGCTTGGATGACATCACCATATGCAAATCCATCTGCGGCAGGCCTTCCCCCAGGAATGCTTGCACTAGTTGTTGCATTTGGTTTGTTGTTTGGGGGTGCTTCAGTATTAGGCAGCCTTCTGCCCTCCCATGTTCATCTGAAAATATATGTTCTCCCTGCAGTTGTTGTCCCAAGATGAGAGTTCCCTTGTGCTGCCTCAGTTGAATCTCCTTTACTTGACAGAGATGTGCATGAGCAGCGGCCCTCCCCAGCCCTATTCCAAATCATACTTATTTTGCATAGGAGATACCATGGTCATGAAGATTTTTCTCCCAGGGTGAGGTTCATTCATTGCATTTTGGGTATGCTGACCCCTGTGATTTCCCCAAATGTCGGAAACTTGACTGCATTATTTGTGGTAGTGGGAGACTGTGTTTGTGCTTTCCTCTGGTCAGCTCTGGTAAAAGTCAGATTTCTTTGTCTCAGATTTTCCTTTAGCCTTGTTCTTCTTTCGAGAGTTCCCTTGTGCTGCCTCAGTTGGATCTCCTTCACTTTACAGGGGGGTACCCGAGCAGCGACCCTCCCCAGCTCTAGCCCAACTCCTACTTACCTGCCAGGTGAGATACTATGATCATGAAGGTGCTTCTCCCAGGGCAAGGCTCACCCATTGTACTCTGGGTGTGATGCTCCTGCGATTTCCCCAAATGTGGGAATCTTGACTGCATAATTTGTGTTTCCCCTGGTCGGCTCACGTATAATTCAGATCTCTTTGTCTCAGGTCTCTCTCCAGCCTAGTTTTCTGTCTGTTTCCACTTCTCTTTTCTTCAGCCGCTCCCTTCTATACCCTTGTGCACTATCCTGACTTCTCCTCCCATCTGCTTACTTTGTGCCTTCCAATGCACAATGCAAACTACAGGTAGTGCTGCAGGGCCCACACCCTTTTACTTGCCTTACAGAGCAGCTCTGGAGCTGTTACAGTGCCCAGCTGCTGCAAGAAATCAGCTTGAATGCTTCAGGGGCTGGGGCATAGCCAACATGAGCCCCACACCGAAGGAGGGTGGAGGTGTTTAATGCGAACTAGGGGTCATCCAAGCACCGCAAAAGGCCGCCATGCCCTGCACGCCCCTTTTCTCTTTTCATATGCAGATGAGGGTTGAAGCCAACTTTGACCCACTGCTTGGATGACATCACCGTATGCAAATCCATCTTCTGCAGAACTTCCCCAAGGAATGCTTGCACTAGTTGTTGCATTTGGTTTGTTGTTTGGGGGTGCTTCAGTATTAGGCAGCCTTCTGCCCTCCCATGTTCATCTGAAAATATGTGTTCTCCCTGCAGTTGTTGTCCCCAGATGAGAGTTCCCTTGTGCTGCCTCAGTTGAATCTCCTTTACTTGACAGAGATGTGCATGAGCAGCGGCCCTTCCCAGCCCTATTCCAAATCATACTTATTTTGCATAGGAGATACCATGGTCATGAAGATTGTTCTCCCAGGGTGAGGTTCATTCATTGCATTTTGGGTATGCTGACCTCTGTGATTTCCCCAAATGTGGGAAACTTGACTGCATTATTTGTGGTAGTGGGGGACTGTGTTTGTGCTTTCCTCTGGTCAGCTCTGGTAAAAGTCAGATTTCTTTGTCTTAGATTTTCCTCTAGCCTTGTTCTTCTTTCGAGAGTTCCCTTGTGCTGCCTCAGTTGGATCTCCTTCACTTTACAGGGGGGTACCCGAGCAGCGACCCTCCCCAGCTCTAGCCCAACTCCTACTTACCTGCCAGGTGAGATACTATGATCATGAAGGTGCTTCTCCCAGGGCAAGGCTCACCCATTGCACTCTGGGTGTGCTGCTCCTGCGATTTCCCCAAATGTGGGAAACTTGACTGCATAATTTGTGTTTCCCCTGGTCGGCTCTCGTATAATTCAGATCTCTTTGTCTCAGGTCTCTCTCCAGCCTAGTTTGCTGTCTGTTTCCACTTCTCTTTTCTTGAGCCGCTCCCTTCTATGCCCTTGCGCACTATCCTGACTTCTCCTCCTGTCTGCTTACTTTGTGCCTTCCAACGCACAATGCGAACTACAGGTAGTGCTGCAGGGCCCACACCCTTTTACTTGCCTTACAGAGCAGCTCTGGAGCTGTTACAGTGCCCAGCTGCTGCAAGAATTCAGCTTGAATGCTTCAGGGGCTGGGGCATAGCCAACATGAGCCCCACACCAAAGGAGGGTGGAGGTGTTTAATGCAAACTAGGGGTCAGCCAAGCGCCGCAAAAGGCCACCATGCCCTGCACGCCCCTTTTCTCTTTTCATATGCAGACGAGGGTTGAAGCCAACTTTGACCAACTGCTTGGATGACATCACCATATGCAAATCCATCTGCGGCAGGCCTTCCCCCAGGAATGCTTGCACTAGTTGTTGCATTTGGTTTGTTGTTTGGGGGTGCTTCAGTATTAGGCAGCCTTCTGCCCTCCCATGTTCATCTGAAAATATATGTTCTCCCTGCAGTTGTTGTCCCAAGATGAGAGTTCCCTTGTGCTGCCTCAGTTGAATCTCCTTTACTTGACAGAGATGTGCATGAGCAGCGGCCCTCCCCAGCCCTCTTCCAAATCATACTTATTTTGCATAGGAGATACCATGGTCATGAAGATTTTTCTCCCAGGGTGAGGTTCATTCATTGCATTTTGGGTATGCTGACCCCTGTGATTTCCCCAAATGTGGGAAACTCGACTGCATTATTTGTGGTAGTGGGAGGCTGTGTTTGTGATTTCTTCTGGTCAGCTCTAGTAAAAGTCAGATTTCTTTGTTTCAGATTTTCCTTTAGCCTTGTTCTTCTTTCGAGAGTTCCCTTGTGCTGCCTCAGTTGGATCTCCTTCACTTAACAGGGGGGTGTCCAAGCAGCGACCCTCCCTAGCTCTAGCCCAACTCCTACTTACCTGCCAGGTGAGATACTATGATCATGAAGGTGCTTCTCCCAGGGCAAGGCTCACCCATTGCACTCTGGGTGTGCTGCCCCTGCGATTTCCCTAAATGTGGGAAACTTGACTGCATAATTTGTGTTTCCCCTGGTCGGCTCTCGTATAATTCAGATCTCTTTGTCTCAGATCTCTCTCCAGCCTAGTTTGCTGTCTGTTTCCACTTCTCTTTTCTTCAGCCGCTCCCTTCTATACCCTTGTGCACTATCCTGACTTCTCCTCCCGTCTGCTTACTTTGTGCCTTCCAATGCACAATGCAAACTACAGGTAGTGCTGCAGGGCCCACACCCTTTTACTTGCCTTACAGAGCGTCTCTGGAGCTGTTACAGTGCCCAGCTGCTGCAAGAAATCTGCTTGAATGCTTCAGGGGATGGGACATGGCCAACATGAGCCCCACACCAAAGGAGGGTGGAGCAGAAGGCTGCCTAATACTGAAGCACCCCCAAACAACAAACCAAATGCAACAACTAGTGCAAGCATTCCTGGGGGAAGGCCTGCCGCAGATGGATTTGCATATGGTGATGTCATCCAAGCAGTGGGTCAAAGTTGGCTTCAACCCTCGTCTGCATATGAAAAGAGAAAAGGGGCGTGCAGGGCATGGCGGCCTTTTGCGGTGCTTGGATGACCCCTAGTTCGCATTAAACACCTCCACCCTCTTTTGGTGTGGGGCTCATGTTGGCCATGCCCCATCCCCTGAAGCATTCAAGCAGATTTCTTGCACTGTAACAGCTCCAGAGCTGCTCTGTAAGGCAAGTAAAAGGGTGTGGGCCCTGCAGCACTACCTGTAGTTTGCATTGTGCATTGGAAGGCACAAA
This sequence comes from Pseudophryne corroboree, assembly GCF_028390025.1. Classification (NCBI taxonomy): domain Eukaryota; kingdom Metazoa; phylum Chordata; class Amphibia; order Anura; family Myobatrachidae; genus Pseudophryne; species Pseudophryne corroboree. The sequence goes on from NW_026968590.1 coordinate 669,984, forward strand.
GTAAGCAGACGGGAGGAGAAGTCAGGATAGTGCACAAGGTTATAGAAGGGAGCGGCTGAAGAAAAGAGAAGTGGAAACAGACAGCAAACTAGGCTGGAGAGAGACCTGAGACAAAGAGATCTGAATTATACGAGAGCCGACCAGGGGAAACACAAATTATGCAGTCAAGTTTCCCACATTTGGGGAAATCGCAGGGGCAGCACACCCAGAGTGCAATGGGTGAGCCTTGCCCTGGGAGAAGCATCATCATGATCATAGTATCTCACCTGGCAGGTAAGTAGGAGTTGGGCTAGAGCTGGGGAGGGTCTCTGCTCGGGCACCCCCCTGTCAAGTGAAGGAGATCCAACTGAGGAAGCACAAGGGAACTCTCAAAAGAAGAACAAGGCTAGAGGAAGATCTGAAACAAAGAAATCTGACTTTTACCAGAGCTGACCAGAGGAAAACACAAACACAGTCCCCCACTACCACAAATAAAGCAGTCGAGTTTCCCACATTTGGGGAAATCACAGGGGTCAGCATACCCAGAATGCAATGAATGAACCTCACCCTGGGAGAATAATCTTCATGACCATGGTATGTCCTATGCAAAATAAGTATGATTTGGGATAGAGCTGGGGTGGGCCGCTGCTCAGGCACATCTCTGTCAAGTTAAGGAGATTCAACTGAGGCAGCACAAGGGAACTCTCATCTGGGGACAACAACTGCAGGGAGAACACATATTTTCAGATGAACATGGGAGGGCAGAAGGCTGCCTAATACTGAAGCACCCCCAAACAACAAACCAAATGCAACAACTAGTGCAAGCATTCCTGGGGGAAGTTCTGCAGAAGACGGATTTGCATACGGTGATGTCATCCAAGCAGTGGGTCAAAGTTGGCTTCAACCCTCATCTGCATATGAAAAGAGAAAAGGGGCGTGCAGGGCATGGCGGCTTTTTGCGGTGCTTGGATGACCCCTAGTTCGCATTAAACACCTCCACCTTCCTTTGGTGTGGGGCTCATGTTGGCCATGCCCCATCCCCTGAAGCATTCAAGCTGATTTCTTGCAGCAGCTGGGCACTGTAACAGCTCCAGAGCTGCTCTGTAAGGCAAGTAAAAGGGTGTGGGCCCTGCAGCACTACCTGTAGTTTGCATTGTGCATTGGAAGGCACAAAGTAAGCAGACGGGAGGAGAAGTCAGGATAGTGCACAAGGGTATAGAAGGGAGCGGCTGAAGAAAAGAGAAGTGGAAACAGACAGCAAACTAGGCTGGAGAGAGACCTGAGACAAAGAGATCTGAATTATACGAGAGCCGACCAGGGGAAACACAAATTATGCAGTCAAGTTTCCCACATTTGGGGAAATCGCAGGAGCAGCACACCCAGAGTACAATGGGTGAGCCTTGCCCTGGGAGAAGCACCTTCATGATCATAGTATCTCACCTGGCAGGTAAGTAGGAGTTGGGCTAGAGCTGGGGAGGGTCGCTGCTCGGGTACCCCCCTGTAAAGTGAAGGAGATCCAACTGAGGCAGCACAAGGGAACTCTCGAAAGAAGAACAAGGCTAAAGGAAAATCTGAGACAAAGAAATCTGACTTTTACCAGAGCTGACCAGAGGAAAGCACAAACACAGTCTCCCACTACCACAAATAATGCAGTCAAGTTTCCCACATTTGGGGAAATCACAGGGGTCAGCATACCCAAAATGCAATGAATGAACCTCACCCTGGGAGAAAAATCTTCATGACCATGGTATCTCCTATGCAAAATAAGTATGATTTGGAATAGGGCTGGGGAGGGCCGCTGCTCATGCACATCTCTGTCAAGTAAAGGAGATTCAACTGAGGCAGCACAAGGGAACTCTCATCTTGGGACAACAACTGCAGGGAGAACACATATTTTCAGATGAACATGGGAGGGCAGAAGGCTGCCTAATACTGAAGCACCCCCAAACAACAAACCAAATGCAACAACTAGTGCAAGCATTCCTGGGGGAAGTTCTGCAGAAGACGGATTTGCATACGGTGATGTCATCCAAGCAGTGGGTCAAAGTTGGCTTCAACCCTCATCTGCATATGAAAAGAGAAAAGGGGCGTGCAGGGCATGGCGGCCTTTTGCGGTGCTTGGATGACCCCTAGTTCGCATTAAACACCTCCACCCTCCTTTGGTGTGGGGCTCATGTTGGCCATGCCCCATCCCCTGAAGCATTCAAGCTGATTTCTTGCAGCAGCTGGGCACTGTAACAGCTCCAGAGCTGCTCTGTAAGGCAAGTAAAAGGGTGTGGGCCCTGCAGCACTACCTGTAGTTTGCATTGTGCATTGGAAGGCACAAAGTAAGCAGACGGGAGGAGAAGTCAGGATAGTGCACAAGGGTATAGAAGGGAGTGGCTGAAGAAAAGAGAAGTGGAAACAGACAGCAAACTAGGCTGGAGAGAGACCTGAGACAAAGAGATCTGAATTATACGAGAGCCGACCAGGGGAAACACAAATTATGCAGTCAAGTTTCCCACATTTGGGGAAATCGCAGGAGCAGCACACCCAGAGTACAATGGGTGAGCCTTGCCCTGGGAGAAGCACCTTCATGATCATAGTATCTCACCTGGCAGGTAAGTAGGAGTTGGGCTAGAGCTGGGGAGGGTCGCTGCTCGGGTACCCCCCTGTAAAGTGAAGGAGATCCAACTGAGGCAGCACAAGGGAACTCTCGAAAGAAGAACAAGGCTAAAGGAAAATCTGAGACAAAGAAATCTGACTTTTACCAGAGCTGACCAGAGGAAAGCACAAACACAGTCTCCCACTACCACAAATAATGCAGTCAAGTTTCCCACATTTGGGGAAATCACAGGGGTCAGCATACCCAAAATGCAATGAATGAACCTCACCCTGGGAGAAAAATCTTCATGACCATGGTATCTCCTATGCAAAATAAGTATGATTTGGAATAGGGCTGGGGAGGGCCGCTGCTCATGCACATCTCTGTCAAGTAAAGGAGATTCAACTGAGGCAGCACAAGGGAACTCTCATCTTGGGACAACAACTGCAGGGAGAACACATATTTTCAGATGAACATGGGAGGGCAGAAGGCTGCCTAATACTGAAGCACCTCCAAACAACAAACCAAATGCAACAACTAGTGCAAGCATTCCTGGGGGAAGGCCTGCCGCAGATGGATTTGCATATGGTGATGTCATCCAAGCAGTGGGTCAAAGTTGGCTTCAACCCTCGTCTGCATATGAAAACAGAAAAGGGGCGTGCAGGGCATGGTGGCCTTTTGCGGCGCTTGTCTGACCCCTAGTTTGCATTAAACACCTCCACCCTCCTTCGGTGTGGGGCTCATGTTGGCTATGCCCCAGCCCCTGAAGCATTCAAGCTGATTTCTTGCAGCAGCTGGGCACTGTAACAGCTCCAGAGCTGCTCTGTAAGGCAAGTAAAAGGGTGTGGGCCCTGCAGCACTACCTGTAGTTTGCATTGTGCATTGGAAGGCACAAAGTAAGCAGACGGGAGGAGAAGTCAGGATAGTGCACAAGGGTATAGAAGGGAGCGGCTGAAGAAAAGAGAAGTGGAAACAGACAGCAAACTAGGCTGGAGAGAGACCTGAGACAAAGAGATCTGAATTATACGAGAGCCGACCAGGGGAAACACAAATTATGCAGTCAAGTTTCCCACATTTGGGGAAATCGCAGGAGCAGCACACCCAGAGTACAATGGGTGAGCCTTGCCCTGGGAGAAGCACCTTCATGATCATAGTATCTCACCTGGCAGGTAAGTAGGAGTTGGGCTAGAGCTGGGGAGGGTCGCTGCTCGGGTACCCCCCTGTAAAGTGAAGGAGATCCAACTGAGGCAGCACAAGGGAACTCTCGAAAGAAGAACAAGGCTAAAGGAAAATCTGAGACAAAGAAATCTGACTTTTACCAGAGCTGACCAGAGGAAAGCACAAACACAGTCTCCCACTACCACAAATAATGCAGTCAAGTTTCCCACATTTGGGGAAATCACAGGGGTCAGCATACCCAAAATGCAATGAATGAACCTCACCCTGGGAGAAAAATCTTCATGACCATGGTATCTCCTATGCAAAATAAGTATGATTTGGAATAGGGCTGGGGAGGGCCGCTGCTCATGCACATCTCTGTCAAGTAAAGGAGATTCAACTGAGGCAGCACAAGGGAACTCTCATCTTGGGACAACAACTGCAGGGAGAACACATATTTTCAGATGAACATGGGAGGGCAGAAGGCTGCCTAATACTGAAGCACCTCCAAACAACAAACCAAATGCAACAACTAGTGCAAGCATTCCTGGGGGAAGGCCTGCCGCAGATGGATTTGCATATGGTGATGTCATCCAAGCAGTGGGTCAAAGTTGGCTTCAACCCTCATCTGCATATGAAAAGAGAAAAGGGGCGTGCAGGGCATGGCGGCCTTTTGCGGTGCTTGGATGACCCCTAGTTCGCATTAAACACCTCCACCCTCCTTTGGTGTGGGGCTCATGTTGGCCATGCCCCATCCCCTGAAGCATTCAAGCTGATTTCTTGCAGCAGCTGGGCACTGTAACAGCTCCAGAGCTGCTCTGTAAGGCAAGTAAAAGGGTGTGGGCCCTGCAGCACTACCTGTAGTTTGCATTGTGCATTGGAAGGCACAAAGTAAGCAGACGGGAGGAGAAGTCAGGATAGTGCACAAGGGTATAGAAGGGAGCGGCTGAAGAAAAGAGAAGTGGAAACAGACAGCAAACTAGGCTGGAGAGAGACCTGAGACAAAGAGATCTGAATTATACGAGAGCCGACCAGGGGAAACACAAATTATGCAGTCAAGTTTCCCACATTTGGGGAAATCGCAGGGGCAGCACACCCAGAGTGCAATGGGTGAGCCTTGCCCTGGGAGAAGCACCTTCATGATCATAGTATCTCACCTGGCAGGTAAGTAGGAGTTGGGCTAGAGCTGGGGAAAGTCGCTGTTCGGGCACCCCCCTGTCAAGTGAAAGAGATCCAACTGAGGCAGCACAAGGGAACTCTCGAAAGAAGAACAAGGCTAGAGGAAGATCTGAGACAAAGAAATCTGACTTTTTCCAGAGCTGACCAGAGGAAAGCACAAACACTGTCCCCACTACCACAAATAATGCAGTCGAGTTTCCCACATTTGGGGAAATCACAGGGGTCAGCATACCCAAAATGCAATGAATGAACCTCACCCTGGGAGAACAATCTTCATGACCATGGTATCTCCTATGCAAAATAAGTATGATTTGGGATAGGGCTGGGGAGGGCCGCTGCTCATGCACATCTCTGTCAAGTAAAGGAGATTCAACTGAGGCAGCACAAGGAAACTCTCATCTGGGGACAACAACTGCAGGGAGAACACATATTTTCAGATGAACATGGGAGGGCAGAAGGCTGCCTAATACTGAAGCACCCCCAAACAACAAACCAAATGCAACAACTAGTACAAGCATTCCTGGGGGAAGTTCTGCAGAAGACGGAATTGCATACGGTGATGTCATCCAAGCAGTGGGCCAAAGTTGGCTGGAACCCTCATCTGCATATGAAAAGAGAAAAGGGGTATGCAGGGCATGGCGGCCTTTTGCGGCGCTTGGATGACCCTTAGTTCGCATTAAACACCTCCACCCTCCTTCGGTGTGGGGCTCATGTTGGCCATGCCCCATCCCCTGAAGCATTCAAGCTGATTTCTTGCAGCAGCTTGGCACTGTAACAGCTCCAGAGCTGTTCAGTAAGGCAAGTAAAAGGGTGTGGGCCCTGCAGCACTACCTGTAGTTTGCATTGCGCATTGGAAGGCACAAAGTAAGCAGACAGGAGGAGAAGTCAGGATAGTGCACAAGGGTATAAAAGGGAGCGGCTCAAGAAAAGAGAAGTTGAAACAGACAGCAAACTAGGCTGGAGAGAGACCTGAGACAAAGAGATCTGAATTATACGAGACCTGACCAGGGGAAACACAAATTATGCAGTCAAGTTTCCCACATTTGGGGAAATCGCAGGGGCAGCACACCCAGAGTGCAATGGGTGAGCCTTGCCCTGGGAGAAGCACCTTCATGATCATAGTATCTCACCTGGCAGGTAAGTAGGAGTTGGGCTAGAGCTGGGGAGGGTCGCTGCTCGGGCACCCCCCTGTCAAGTGAAGGAGATCCAACTGAGGCAGCACAAGGAAACTCTCGAAAGAAGAACAAGGCTAGAGGAAGATCTGAAACAAAGAAATTTGACTTTTACCAGAGCTGACCAGAGGAAAACACAAACACAGTCCCCCACTACCAACAAATAAAGCAGTCGCGTTTCCCACATTTGGGGAAATCACAGGGGTCAGCATACCCAGAATGCAATGAATGAACCTCACCCTGGGAGAGTAATCTTCATGACCATGGTATCTCCTATGCAAAATAAGTATGATTTGGGATAGGGCTGGGGAGGGCCGCTGCTCATGCACATCTCTGTCAAGTAAAGGAGATTCAACTGAGGCAGCACAAGGGAACTCTCATCTGGGGACAACAACTGCAGGGAGAACACATATTTTCAGATGAACATGGGAGGGCAGAAGGCTGCCTAATACTGAAGCACCCCCAAACAACAAACCAAATGCAACAACTAGTGCAAGCATTCCTGGGGGAAGTTCTGCAGAAGACGGATTTGCATACGGTGATGTCATCCAAGCAGTGGGTCAAAGTTGGCTTCAACCCTCATCTGCATATGAAAAGAGAAAAGGGGCGTGCAGGGCATGGCGGCCTTTTGCGGTGCTTGGATGACCCTAGTTCGCATTAAACACCCCCACCCTCCTTTGGTGTGGGGCTCATGTTGGCCATGCCCCATCCCCTGAAGCATTCAAGCTGATTTATTGCAGCAGCTGGGCACTGTAACAGCTCCAGAGCTGCTATGAACGGCAAGTAAAAGAGTGTGGGCCCTGCAGCACTACCTGTAGTTTGCATTGTGCATTGGAAGGCACAAAGTAAGCAGACGGGAGAAGTCAGGATAGTGCGCAAGGGCATAGAAGGGAGCGGCTCAAGAAAAGAGAAGTTGAAACAGACAGCAAACTAGGCTGGAGAGAGACCTGAGACAAAGAGATCTGAATTATACGAGAGCCGACCAGGGGAAACACAAATTATGCAGTCAAGTTTCCCACATTTGGGGAAATCGCAGGAGCAGCACACCCAGAGTGCAATGGGTGAGCCTTGCCCTGGGAGAAGCACCTTCCTGATTATAGTATCTCACCTGGCAGGTAAGTAGGAGTTGGGCTAGAGCTTGGGAGGGTCGCTGCTCGGGCACCCCCCTGTCAAGTGAAGGAGATCCAACTGAGGCAGCACAAGGAAACTCTCGAAAGAAGAACAAGGCTAGAGGAAGATCTGAGACAAAGAAATCTGACTTTTACCAGAGCTGACCAGAGGAAAGCACAAACACAGTCCCCCACTACCACAAATAATGCAGTCGAGTTTCCCAAATTTGGGAAAATCACAGGGGTCAGCATACCCAGAATGCAATGAATGAACCTCACCCTGGGAGAACAATCTTCATGACCATGGTATCTCCTATGCAAAATAAGTATGATTTGGGATAGGGCTGGGGAGGGCCGCTGCTCAGGCACATCTCTGTCAAGTAAAGGAGATTCAACTGAGGCAGCACAAGGGAACTCTCATCTGGGGACAACAACTGCAGGGAGAACACATATTTTCAGATGAACATGGGAGGGCAGAAGGCTGCCTAATACTGAAGCACCCCCAAACAACAAACCAAATGCAACAACTAGTGCAAGCATTCCTGGGGGAAGGCCTGCAGCAGATGGATTTGCATACGGTGATGTCATCCAAGTAGTGGGTCAAAGTTGGCTTCAACCCTCGTCTGCATATGAAAAGAGAAAAGGGGCGTGCAGGGCATGGCGGCCTTTTGCGGCGCTTGGATGACCCCTAGTTCGCATTAAACACCTCCACCCTCCTTCGGTGTGGGGCTCATGTTGGCTATGCCCCAGCCCCTGAAGCATTCAAGCTGATTTCTTGCAGCAGCTGGGCACTGTAACAGCTCCAGAGCTGCTCTGTACGGCAAGTAAAAGGGTGTGGGCCCTGCAGCACTACCTGTAGTTTGCATTGTGCATTGGAAGGCACAAAGTAAGCAGACAGGAGGAGAAGTCAGGATAGTGCACAAGGGTATAAAAGGGAGGGGCTCATGAAAAAAGAAGTGGAAACAGACAGCAAACTAGGCTGGAGAGAGACCTGAGACAAAGAGATCTGAATTATACGAGAGCCGACCAGGGGAAACACAAATTATGCAGTCAAGCTTCCCACATTTGGGGAAATCAGAGTGCAATGGGTGAGCCTTGCCCTGGGAGAAGCACCTTCATGATCATAGTATCTCACCTGGCAGGTAAGTAGGAGTTGGGCTAGAGCTGGGGAGGGTCGCTGCTCGGGCACCCCCCTGTCAAGTGAAAGAGATCCAACTGAGGCAGCACAAGGGAACTCTCGAAAGAAGAACAAGGCTAGAGGAAGATCTGAGACAAATAAATCTGACTTTTACCAGAGCTGACCAGAGGAAAGCACAAACACAGTCCCCCACTACCACAAATAATGCAGTCGAGTTTCCCACATTTGGGGAAATCACAGGGGTCAGCATACCCAGAATACAATGAATGAACCTCACCCTGGGAGAACAATCTTCATGACCATGGTATCTCCTATGCAAAATAAGTATGATTTGGGATAGGGCTGGGGAGGGCCGCTGCTCAGGCACATCTCTGTCAAGTAAAGGAGATTCAACTGAGGCAGCACAAGGGAACTCTCATCTGGGGACAACAACTGCAGGGAGAACACATATTTTCAGATGAACATGGGAGGGCAGAAGGCTGCCTAATACTGAAGCACCCCCAAACAACAAACCAAATGCAACAACTAGTGCAAGCATTCCTGGGGGAAGGCCTGCAGCAGATGGATTTGCATACGGTGATGTCATCCAAGCAGTGGGTCAAAGTTGGCTTCAACCCTCGTCTGCATATGAAAAGAGAAAAGGGGCGTGCAGGGCATGGCGGCCTTTTGCGGCGCTTGGATGACCCCTAGTTCACATTAAACACCTCCACCCTCCTTCGGTGTGGGGCTCATGTTGGCTATGCCCCAGCCCCTGAAGCATTCAAGCTGATTTCTTGCAGCAGCTGGGCACTGTAACAGCTCCAGAGCTGCTCTGTACGGCAAGTAAAAGGGTGTGGGCCCTGCAGCACTACCTGTAGTTTGCATTGTGCATTGGAAGGCACAAAGTAAGCAGACAGGAGGAGAAGTCAGGATAGTGCACAAGGGTATAAAAGGGAGGGGCTCATGAAAAAAGAAGTGGAAACAGACAGCAAACTAGGCTGGAGAGAGACCTGAGACAAAGAGATCTGAATTATACGAGAGCTGACCAGGGGAAACACAAATTATGCAGTCAAGCTTCCCACATTTGGGGAAATCGCAGGGGCACCACACCCAGAGTGCAATGGGTGAGCCTTGCCCTGGGAGAAGCACCTTCATGATCAAAGTGTCTCACCTGGCAGGTAAGTAGGAGTTGGGCTAGAGCTGGGGAGGGTCGCTGCTCTGGCACCCCCCTGTCAAGTGAAAGAGATCCAACTGAGGCAGCACAAGGGAACTCTCGAAAGAAGAACAAGGCTAGAGGAAGATCTGAGACAAATAAATCTGACTTTTACCAGAGCTGTCCAGAGGAAAGCACAAACACAGTCCCCCACTACCACAAATAATGCAGTCGTGTTTCCCACATTTGGGGAAATCACAGGGGTCAGCATACCCAGAATGCAATGAATGAACCTCACCCTGGGAGAACAATCTTCATGACCATGGTATCGCCTATGCAAAATAAGTATGATTTGGGATAGGGCTGGGGAGGGCCGCTGCTCAGGCACATCTCTGTCAAGTAAAGGAGATTCAACTGAGGCAGCACAAGGGAACTCTCATCTGGGGACAACAACTGCAGGGAGAACACATATTTCCAGATAAACATGGGAGGGCAGAAGGCTGCCTAATACTGAAGCACCCCCAAACAACAAACCAAATGCAACAACTAGTACAAGCATTCCTGGGGGAAGGCCAGCAGCAGATGGATTTGCATATGGTGATGTCATCCAAGCAGTGGGTCAAAGTTGGCTTCAACCCTCGTCTGCATATGAAAAGAGAAAAGGGGCGTGCAGGGCATGGCGGCCTTTTGCGGCGCTTGGATGACCCCTAGTTCGCATTAAACACCTCCACCCTCCTTCGGTGTGGGGCTCATGTTGGCTATGCCCCAGCCCCTGAAGCATTCAAGCTGATTTCTTGCAGCAGCTGGGCACTGTAACAGCTCCAGAGCTGCTCTGAACGGCAAGTAAAAGGGTGTGGGCCCTGCAGCACTACCTGTAGTTTGCATTGTGCATTGGAAGGCACAAAGTAAGCAGACGGGAGAAGTCAGGATAGTGCGCAAGGGCATAGAAGGGAGCGGCTCAAGAAAAGAGAAGTTGAAACAGACAGCAAACTAGGCTGGAGAGAGACCTGAGACAAAGAGATCTGAATTATATGAGAGCCGACCAGGGGAAACACAAATTATGCAGTCAAGTTTCCCACATTTGGGGAAATCGCAGGAGCAGCACACCCAGAGTGCAATGGGTGAGCCTTGCCCTGGGAGAAGCACCTACATGATCATAGTATCTCACCTGCCAGGTAAGTAGAAGTTGGGCTAGAGCTGGGGAGGGTCGCTGCTCGGGTACCCCCCTGTCAAGTGAAGGAGATCCAACTGAGGCAGCACAAGGGAACTCTCGAAAGAAGAACAAGGCTAGAGGAAGATCTGAGACAAATAAATCTGACTTTTACCAGAGCTGACCAGAGGAAAGCACAAACACAGTTCCCCACTACCACAAATAATGCAGTCGAGTTTCCCACATTTGGGGAAATCACAGGGGTCAGCATACCCAGAATGCAATGAATGAGCCTCACCCTGGGAGAACAATCTTCATGACCATGGTATCTCCTATGCAAAATAAGTATGATTTGGGATAGGGCTGGGGAGGGCCGCTGCTCAGGCACATCTCTGTCAAGTAAAGGAGATTCAACTGAGGCAGCACAAGGGAACTCTCATCTGGGGACAACAACTGCAGGGAGAACACAAATTTTCAGATGAACATGGGAGGGCAGAAGGCTGCCTAATAATGAAGCACCCCCAAACAACAAACCAAATGCAACAACTAGTGCAAGCATTCCTGGGGGAAGGCCTGCAGCAGATGGATTTGCATACGGTGATGTCATCCAAGCAGTGGGTCAAAGTTGGCTTCAACCCTCGTCTGCATATGAAAAGAGAAAAGGGGCGTGCAGGGCATGGCGGCCTTTTGCGGCGCTTGGATGACCCCTAGTTCGCATTAAACACCTCCACCCTCCTTCGGTGTGGGGCTCATGTTGGCTATGCCCCAGCCCCTGAAGCATTCAAGCTGATTTCTTGCAGCAGCTGGGCACTGTAACAGCTCCAGAGCTGCTCTGTACGGCAAGTAAAAGGGTGTGGGCCCTGCAGCACTACCTGTAGTTTGCATTGTGCATTGGAAGGCACAAAGTAAGCAGGCAAGGTCCAGAGAACAGTTAGAGGTCGGAGTAGCACTATCTCAAGTAGTACTACGACAGCACGGATGGATTCTAAATATTCCAAAATCGCAGCTGATTCCGACGACACGTCTGCTGTTCCTAGGGATGATTCTGGACACAGTACAGAAAAAGGTGTTTCTCCCGGAGGAGAAAGCCAAGGAGTTATCCGACATAGTCAGGAACCTCCTAAGACCAGGCCAAGTGTCAGTACATCAATGCACAATGGTCCTGGGAAAGATGGTGGCTTCTTACGAAGCGATTCCATTCGGCAGATTCCACGCAAGAACTTTTCAGTGGGATCTGCTGGACAAATGGTCCGGATCGCATCTTCAAATGCATCAGCGGATAACCCTGTCTCCAAGGACAAGGGTGTCTCTCCTGTGGTGGTTACAGAGTGCTCATCTCCTAGAGGGCCGCAGATTCGGCATTCAGGATTGGGTCCTGGTGACCACGGATGCCAGCCTGAGAGGCTGGGGAGCAGTCACACAGGGAAGAAATTTCCAGGGCTTGTGGTCAAGCATGGAAACGTCACTTCACATAAATATCCTGGAACTAAGGGCCATTTACAATGCCCTAAGTCAGGCAAGACCTCTGCTTCAGGGTCAGCCGGTGTTGATCCAGTCGGACAACATCACGGCAGTCGCCCACGTAAACAGACAGGGCGGCACAAGAAGCAGGAGGGCAATGATGGAAGTGGCAAGGATTCTTCGCTGGGCGGAGAATCATGTGATAGCACTGTCAGCAGTGTTCATTCCGGGAGTGGACAACTGGGAAGCAGACTTCCTCAGCAGACACGATCTTCACCCGGGGGAGTGGGGACTTCACCCAGAAGTCTTCCACATGATTGTGAACCGTTGGGAAAAACCAAAGGGTGGACATGATGGCGTCCCGCCTCAACAAAAAACTGGACAGATATTGCGCCAGGTCAAGGGACCCTCAGGCAATAGCTGTGGACTCTCTGGTAACACCGTGGGTGTACCAGTCAGTGTATGTGTTCCCTCCTCTTCCTCTCATACCAAAAGTACTGAGAATCATAAGAAGGAGAGGAGTAAAGACTATACTCGTGGCTCCGGATTGGCCAAGAAGGACTTGGTACCCGGAAATTCAAGAGATGCTCACGGAAGACCCGTGGCCTCTACCTCTAAGAAAGGACCTGCTCCAGCAGGGACCATGTCTGTTCCAAGACTTACCGCGGCTGCGTTTGACGGCATGGCGGTTGAACGCCGGATCCTGAAGGAAAAAGGCATTCCGGATGAAGTCATCCCTACCCTGATCAAAGCCAGGAAGGATGTAACCATACAACATTATCACCGTATTTGGCGTAAATATGTTGCGTGGTGCGAGGCCAGGAAGGCCCCTACAGAGGAATTTCAACTGGGTCGTTTCCCGCATTTCCTGCAAACAGGACTGTCTATGGGCTTCAAATTAGGGTCCATTAAGGTTCAAATTTCGGCCCTGTCAATATTCTTCCAAAAAGAACTGGCTTCTGTTCCTGAAGTTCAGACGTTTGTCAAGGGAGTACTGCATATACAGCCTCCTTTTGTGCCTCCAGTGGCACCTTGGGATCTCAATGTAGTTTTGGGATTCCTAAAATCACATTGGTTTGAACCACTCACCACTGTGGACTTAAAATATCTCACATGGAAAGTGGTAATGCTGTTAGCCCTGGCTTCAGCCAGGCGTGTCTCAGAATTGACCAAAACAAAAAACTGCAACAAACGAGTGCCTAATCATCAAAATAAAAAGTGAAAACCAATACGTGTTTCATAGAATTAAATAATCACAATTTTATGTTCCTGATAGTCTGCGCTTGCCGGAATACTATGTGTAGTATTGTGGTGATAGCATAGAAAAAGAACAAACGGCTGCGCTGAATATCAGGAACGAAACATGATGTACAGAGAGCCAACGTAAAAAATAACAATGTTTATTAATAAAACATATAAAAAGATTAATTGTCAAATAACCGGTGAAAAATATATACAAATATATATAAGAACAGTCACTAGACGTGAACTAGTGGTATATTGTAATGACTCAGCTTATTGGGGTGAAAAGTTCCGTGATTCACTTGTTAGATAGTTGATAAATACCAGGTGTGTTGGTAGGATCCTAATGAATAAAAAAGTCCCTCAGTTGAAATTGATATTCAATACCTTTCCAAAATGGGCTGGTAAGAGCCGAGCGTCCTCGGCTTCAATGTCCTGCAATGCCCATATACGCTGTGCAGCGGAAAGGAATGGATCGTCTCTCTCACAACCCGGTCGTGGCGGCGTGTGCGCTGAAGCCGCTGATGTCGGATGCTGTAGAAGGAGGGTGCAGCGGGGACCAAGGAACACCTGGAAGATTTCACCTGAGCTGAGTGTGGATAGGGGCGGGTCCTGACGCGTTTCGTCACGTTCACGTGACTTTCTCAAAGGTAGAATGTTCTTATATATATTTATATATATTTTTCACCGGTTATTTGACAATTAATCTTTTTATATGTTTTATTAATAAACATTGTTATTTTTTACGTTGGCTCTCTGTACATCGTGTCTCAGAATTGGCGGCTTTATCCTATAAAAGCCCTTACCTAATTTTTCATATGTGGTGCCTGCGGCTACTAGGGACTTGGAGGATTCCAAGTTGCTGGACGTAGTCAGGGCCCTGAAAATATATGTTTCCAGGACGGCTGGAGTCAGAAAATCTGATTCGCTGTTTATCCTGTATGCACCCAGCAAGCTGGGTGCTCCTGCTTCTAAGCAGACGATTGCTCGTTGGATTTGTAGTACAATTCAGCTTGCACATTCTGTGGCAGGCCTGCCACAGCCAAAATCTGTAAAAGCCCATTCCACACGGAAAGTGGGCTCATCTTGGGCGGCTGCCCGAGGGGTCTCGGCTTTACAACTTTGCCGAGCAGCTACTTGGTCAGGGGAAAACATGTTTGCTAAATTCTACAAATTTGATACCCTGGCTGAGGAGGACCTGGAGTTCTCTCATTCGGTGCTGCAGAGTCATCCGCACTCTCCCACCCGGTTGGGAGCTTTGGTATAATCCCCATGGTCCTTTCGGAGTCCCCAGCATCCACTAGGACGTTAGAGAAAATAAGAATTTACTTACCGATAATTCTATTTCTCATAGTCTGTAGTGGATGCTGGGCGCCCATCCCAAGTGCGGATTGTCTGCATTACTTGTACATAGTTATTGTTACAAAAATCGGGTTATTGTTGTTGTGAGCCATCTTTTCAGAGGCTCCTTCTGTTATCATGCTGTTAACTGGGTTCAGATCACAAGTTGTACGGTGTGATTGGTGTGGCTGGTATGAGTCTTACCCGGGATTCAAAATCCTTCCTTATTGTGTACGCTCGTCCGGGCACAGTATCCTAACTGAGGCTTGGAGGAGGGTCATAGGGGGAGGAGCCAGTGCACACCAGCTAGTCCTAAAGCTTTTACTTTGTGCCCAGTCTCCTGCGGAGCCGCTATTCCCCATGGTCCTTTCGGAGTCCCCAGCATCCACTACGGACTATGAGAAATAGAATTATCGGTAAGTAAATTCTTATTTTCTGGACTGTGTCCAGGATCATCCTTAGGAATAGAAGACGTGTCGTCGGAATCAGCTGCGATTTTGGAATATTAAGAATCCAACCGTGCTGCCGCAACACTACCTGAGATAGTGCTACCCCGACTACCAACTGTTCCCTGGATCTTGCCCTTATCCGGAGATCGTCCAAGTAAGGGATAATTAAAACTCCCTTCCTTCGAAGGAGTATCATCATTTCGGCCATTACTTTGGTAAAGACCCGGGGTGCCGTGGACAAACCAAACGGCAGCGTCTGAAACTGATAGTGACAGTTCTGTACCACAAACCTGAGGTACCCTTGGTGAGAAGGGTAATTTGGGACATGGAGATAAGCATCCTTGATGTCCAGAGACACCATATAATCCCCTTCTTCCCGGTTTGCCATCACCGCTCTGAGTGACTCCATCTTGAATTTGAACCTTTGTATGTAAGTGTTCAAGGATTTCAGATTTAAATTAGGTCTCACCGAGCCGTCCGGCTTCGGTACCACAAACAGCGTGGAATAATACCCCTTTCCCTGTTGTAGGAGGGGTACCTTGATTATCACCTGCTGGGAATACAGCTTGTGAATGGCTTCCCATACCGCCTCCCTGTCGGAGGGAGACGTCGGTAAAGCAGACTTTAGGAAAACGGCGAAGGGGAGACGTCTCAAATTCCAATTTGTACCCCTGAGATACCACCTGAAGGATCCAGGGGTCCACCTGTGAGTGAGCCCACTGCACGCTGAAATTTATGAGACGGGCCCCCACCGTTTCTGTTCCTGGGAACTGGCTGTTTGCTGCAGCCTTTTTCCTCTCCCTCTGCCACGGGGCAGAAATGAGGAGCCTTTTGCCCGCTTGCCCTTATGGGGCCCAAAGGACTGCGCCTGATAATACGGCGTCTTCTTATGTTGAGAGGCTACCTGGGGTAAAAATGTGGATTTCCCAGCCGTTGCCGTGGCCACCAGGTCTGTTAGACCTACCCCAAATAACTCCTCCCTTTTATAAGGCGATACTTCCATATGCCTTTTGGAATCAGCATCACCTGACCACTGTCTTGTCCATAACCCTCTTCTGGCAGAAATGGACAGCGCACTTACTCTTGATGCCAGTCGGCAAATATCCCTCTGTGCACAACGCATATATAGAAAGCATCTTTTAAATGCTCTATAGTCAGTAATATACTGTCCCTATCTAGGGTATCAATATTGTCAGTCAGGGAATCCGACCAAGCCACCCCAGCACTGCACATCCAGGCTGAGGCGATTGCTGGTCGCAGTATCACACCCGTGTGAGTGTATATACATTTTAGGATATTTTACTGCTTTCTGTCAGCAGGTTCCTTAAGGGCGGCCGTATCCGGGGACGGTAGTGCCACCTGTTTAGACAAGCGTGTGAGCGCTTTATTCACCCTAGGGGGTGTTTCCCAATGTGCCCTATCCTCTGGCGGGAAGGGGTATGATGCTAATAACTTTTTAGGAATTAACAGTTTTTATCGGGGGAAACCCACGCATCATCACACACTTCATTTAATTCCTCAGATGCAGGAAAAACTACAGGCAGTTTTTTCTCACCCAACATAATACCCTTTTTAGTGGTACTGGTATTATCAGAAATGTGTAAAAACATTTTCCATAGCCTCAATCATGTAACGTGTGGCCCTACTGGAAGTCACATTCGTCTCTTAATCGTCGACACTGGAATCAGTATCCGTGTCGGCGTCTGTATCTGCCATCTGCGGTAACGGGCGTTTTAGAGCCCCTGATGGCTTTTGAGACACCTGGACAGGCACAGGCTGAGTAGCCGGCTGTCTCATGTCATCAATCTTTTGTAAAGAGCTGACACTGTCACGTAATTCCTTCCATAAGCTCAGCCACTCAGGTGTCGACTCCCTAGGGGGTGACAACTCCATTACAGGCAATTGCTCCGCCTCCACACCATTTTCCTCCTCATACATGTCGACACAATCGTACCGACACACAGCACACACACAGGGAATGCTCTGATAGAGGACAGGACCCCACTAGCCCTTTGGGGAGACAGAGGGAGAGTATGCCAGCACACACCAGAGCGCTATATATATATATATATATATACAGGGATAACCTTATATAAGTGTTTTTCCCCTTATAGCTGCTGTATTGTTATACTACGCCTAATTAGTGCCCCCCTCTCTTTTTTAACCCCTTTCTGTAGTGTAGTAACTGCAGGGGAGAGCCAGGGAGTTTCCCTCCAACGGCGCTGTGAGAGAAAATGGCGCCAGTGTGCTGAGGAGATAGGCTCCGCCCCCTTCTCGGCGGCCTTTTCTCACGTTTTTCTGTGGAATCTGCCAGGGGTTAAAATTCATCCATATAGCCCTGGGGGCTATATGTGATGTATTTTCGCCAGCCAAGGTGTTTCTATTGCTGCTCAGGGCGCCCCCCCCTAGCGCCCTGCACCCTCAGTGACCGAAGTGTGAAGTGTGCTGAGGAGCAATGGCGCACAGCTGCAGTGCTGTGCGCTACCTTGGTGAAGACAGGATGTCTTCTGCCGCCGATTTTCCGGACCTCTTCTTGCTTCTGGCTCTGTAAGGGGGCCGGCGGCGCGGCTCTGGGACCGAGCTCCGAGGCTGGGCCTGTGTTCGGTCCCTCTGGAGCTAATGGTGTCCAGTAGCCTAAGAAGCCCAATCCACTCTGCACGCAGGTGAGTTCGCTTCTTCTCCCCTTAGTCCCTCGATGCAGTGAGCCTGTTGCCAGCAGGTCTCACTGAAAATAAAAAACCTAAAACAAAACTTTCACTAAGAAGCTCAGGAGAGCCCCTAGTGTGCACCCTTCTCGGCCGGGCACAAAAATCTAACTGAGGCTTGGAGGATTGTCATAGGGGGAGGAGCCAGTGCACACCAGGTAGTCCTAAAGCTTTACTTTTGTGCCCAGTATCCTGCGGAGCCGCTAATCCCCATGGTCCTTACGGAGTTCCCAGCATCCACTAGGACGTCAGAGAAACACTGATAGAGTACATTATATTTATGAATTAATTGCTTCCAGATTCTGCAGCAGCATCATCAGCACCACCAGTGTTACTCACAGTCACTTCACACTGACTGCTGCACAACACATCACTTAATTTCCGGGCCGCCCGCCACCTGGTGAAGAGACATGGGAGATGAAGGACCAGCAGTGCCACGTTGAGCGGAAGTATTGTTAATTAGTTACCCACACACTCCTTGTGACACCTGCTCCCCGTCTGCCCTCCCACCCGCCGCCTGCCGTCCGGAACCCGCACTGACAAGTAAGTCTCAGCAGAATGTGTCTGCCAGCAGCTCCCAGTCCCTCCTAGAGGAACACTGCCAGTGGTGTGGCGGCCGCGGCACACTAGGACTGAGAGACCGCAGCAGGAGGAAAGCACAGGTGGGCGGGAGGAGAGCATGGGCGGACATCACCACGTCACATTGCAAGGTGACGCCAGTCCCCCCAGTGAGGCCGCCGACGAATGCACTCAGCATAGTATTAGCAGCAGGCAGAGGGGGGTCGGGTGCAGCGGTGGTGGGAGGTACGGAAATGAGCTGCAGGCTAGGCTCCACCGATCACACACTCAGCGATCACTGTGCTACTCAAGCGTGGCGTGCAGCGGTGCTGGACATTAGGGAGTGCCTGTGCGCACCAGGCACCCCCTGTACGCACGCCTATGCGCTACCACCCCCCATATGCCACACTACATCACTATGCTACAGCCCTCCCATATGCTGCACTTCATAATTACACTATACCCCCCATACAACATACTACATCACCACACTACACTACTCACAATAAAATTAAAACATCCCAGTTCCTCATTCTTAATGAGCTCACGTGAGTTCTCTCCCCAACGGAGCTCCAGACCAAGTAACAATGAAGACACCAGCAGCGTGTAGGGGGCAGGCCTGGTCCACTTGTCAGGAGAGAGCAGTCACAGGAGGGTAAGAAGGGGGCGGGGCCTAGTCCTACAGACGGGAGAGAGCACAGACAGGAGAGAGCAAGGTACAGGGGTAGAAGGGGACGGAGCCTATTCTTACAGGCTTTCAAAATTCGACTTTAAAATTCGACATTTGACAAATTCGACTTTTCTGCAATGGTACAAATGCGGCAATTCGACAAAAGTATATTCAATTGAAGTTTGTAAATTCGACAACAGTGCTTTTAAACAGTAAATTCGTCATTTTCAATCCGCCACACTTTGCTGGCGGAATCTAATAAAAAAAATTTAAAAACATGTTTTTTTTTATGCAGTTTTTTTTTTTTGGTAATAGCATATCTATTTATATTAGAAGGGATTAGGTACTTGGTTTGTCTTTTTTGGAGGCACAAGTATTATTTATATATTTTTTAAAATATTATTTATTTTTTAAATGGAATGTGAAAAACCCGAAAAAAAAATTGCGTGGGTCCCCCCTCCAAAGCATAACCAGCCTCGGGCTCTTCGAGCCGGTCCTGGTTCTAAAAATCCGGGGGAAAAACGGACAGGGGATCCCCCGTATTTTTAAAACCAGCACCGGGCTCTGCGCCTGGTGCTGGTGCAAAAAATACGGGGGACAAAAAGAGTAGGGGTCCCCCGTATTTTTTACACCAGCATCGGGCTCCACTAGCTGGACAGATAATGCCACAGCCGGGGGTCACTTTTATACAGTGCCCTGCGGCCGTGGCATTAAATATCCAACTAGTCACCCCTGGCCGGGGTACCCTGGGGGAGTGGGGACCCCTTCAATCAAGGGGTCCCCCCCCCAGCCACCTAAGGGCCAGGGGTGAAGCCCGAGGCTGTCCCCCCCATCCAAGGGCTGCGGATGGGAGGCTGATAGCCTTGAGAAAATTTAAAGAATATTGTTTTTTCTAGTAGTACTACAAGTCCCAGCAAGCCTCCCCCGCAAGCTGGTACTTGGAGAACCACAAGTACCAGCATGCAGGAGAAAAACGGGCCCGCTGGTACCTGTAGTTCTACTGGGGGAAAAATACCCAAATAAAAACAGGACACAGACACCGTGAAAGTATAACTTTATTTCCCACCTGCCGACACACACATACTTACCTATGTTGACATGAAGCAGTCGGTCCTCTTCTCCAAGTAGAATCCACGGGTACCTGAAAATAAAAGATAATTATACTCACCTGATCCAGGTTCCAGATTAAATCCACGTACTTGGCAAAACAACAAACCGAACACCCGGACCAGACGGACTGAAAGGGGTCCCATGTTTACACATGGGATCCCTTTCCACGAATGCAGACATCCGAATCTCGCGAGAATCCGACAGCGGGATGATGACGTTCGTGCGCGCTCGGGCTAGCCGAGCAAGGCGGGAAGGTTCGAACCTGCCTCGGACCCGTGTAAAATGGGTGAAGTTCGGGGGGTTCGGATTCCGACGAACCGAACCCACTCATCACTAGTATGTACGTGATTGTCAGGTGCCGTGCGCGTACATACGTGTCAGTGCCGTGCGTGTACGTACGTGTGTGTCAAGTGTCGTGCGTGTACGTGTGTGTGTGTGTGTGTGTGTGTCAGGTGGCGCGTACCTACATGTGTGTATGTCAGGTGCTGTGCATGTGTGTACGTACAGGCGTGTGTCAGGTGCCGCGCGTGTACGTACGTGTGTGTGTGTGTGTGTGTGCCAGGAGCCGCGCGTGTACATGCGTGTGGGTGTCAGGAGCCGTGCGTATACGTACATACGTGTAGGTGTCAGGTGCCGTGCGTATACGTATATACGTGTGTGTGTCAGGAGCCGAGCGTGTTCGTACATGTGTGTGTGTGTGTGTGTGTGTCAGGAGCCACGCGTGTGTGTGTGTCAGGAGCCACGCGTGTTCGTACATGTGTGTCAGGTGCCGCACGTGTAAGTGTGTGTGTGTTTTAAATTCCGCGTGTGTACGTACGTATGTGTGTGCCTGGAGCCGCGCGTGTACATACATGTGTGTGTGTGTCAGGTGCTGTACGTGTATGTGTGTGTCTCAGGTGCTGCACGTGTATATGTGTGTATCTCAGGTGCTGCATTTGTATGTGTCAGCTGCCACGTGGGTGTCAGGTGTTGAGCGTGTATGTGTTTGTGTCGCATCTGTATGTGTGTGACTGTCAGGTGCTGCACGTGTATGTGTGTGTCAGGTGCTGCATGTATATATGTGTGTGTTAGGTGCTGTTCATGTATGTGGGAGTGGCAGGTGCTACATGTGTATATATGTGTGAGTGGCAGGTGCTGCGTGTGTATACGAGTGTGTGTGAGGTGCTGCGAGTGTATGTGTGTGTTAGGTGCTCTGAGTGTATATGATTGTGTGTCAGGTGCTGTGCGTGTGTGCGTTAAATGCCACATGTATGTATGTGTGTCAGGTGCTGCGTGTGTGTGTGGGTGTGTCAGGTGCTGCATGTCTGTGTGTGTGGGTGTGTCAGGTGCTGCATGTGTGTGTGTGTGTGTGTGTGTCTGTCAGGTGCTGCATGTGTGTGTCAGGTGCTGCATGTCTGCGTGTGTGTGTCAGGCGCTGCATGTCTGTGTCAGGTGCTGCGTGTGTGTGTGTCAGGTGCTGTGTGTGTGTGTCAGGTGCTGCGTATGTGTGTGTGTGTGTGTCAGGTGCTGCGTGTCTGTGTCAGGTGCTGCGTGTCTGCGTGTGTGTGTCAGGTGCTGCGTGTCTGCGTGTGTGTGTCAGGTGCTGCATGTCTGCGTGTGTGTGTCAGGTGCTGCGTGTGTGTGTGTGTGTGTGTCAGGTGCTGCGTGTCTGCGTGTGTGTGTCAGGTGCTGCGTGTCTGCGTGTGTGTGTCAGGCGCTGCATGTCTGTGTGTCAGGTGCTGCGTGTGTGTGTGTGTGTCAGGTGCTGTGTGTGTGTCAGGTGCTGCGTGCCGTGTGCGTGTGTCAGGTGCGTGAGTGTGCGTGTGTCAGGTGCGTGAGTGTGTGTGTGTCAGGTGCGTGAGTGTGTGTGTGTGTGTCAGGTGCGTGAGTGTGTGTGTCAGGTGCGTGAGTGTGTGTGTGTCAGGCGCTGCGTGTCTGTGTGTGTCAGGCGCTGCGTGTCTGTGTGTGTCAGGCGCTGCGTGTGAGTGTGTGCGTGTGTGTCAGGTCCGTGTGAGTGTCCGGTGCTGCGTCTGTGTGTGTGTGTCAGGTGCTGCGTGTGTGCGTGTGTGTCAGGCGCTGTGTGTGCGTGTGTCAGGCGCTGCAGGGAGGGCGGGGGGGGGACGGACACACAGCAGGGAGGGCGGGGGGAGAACGGACACACAGCAGAGAGGAGGAGGGGGGGTGGACGGACACAGCGGGAGGAGGGGGGGTGGCCGGACACAGCGGGAGGAGGGGGGGGTGGCCGGACACAGCGGGAGGAGGGGGGGTGGCCGGACACAGCGGGAGGGGGGGGTGGACGGACACAGCGGGAGGGGGGGGTGGACGGACACAGCGGGAGGGGGGGTGGCCGGACACAGCGGGAGGGGGGGGTGGCCGGACACAGCGGAAGGAGGGGAGGGTGGCCGGACACAGCGGGAGGAGGGGAGGGTGGCCGGACACAGCGGGAGGGGGGGGGTGGCCAGACACAGCGGGAGTGGGGGGGGTGGCCGGTCACAGCGGGAGGGGGGGGTGGCCGGACACAGCGGGAGGTAGGGGGTGGACGGACACAGCGAGAGGGGGGGGTGGCCGGACACAGCGGGAGGGGGGGTGGCCGGACACAGCGGGAGGAGGGGAGGGTGGCCGGACACAGCGGGAGGAGGGGAGGGTGGCCGGACACACAGCAGGGAGGGCGCGGGGGGGAACACACTGCAGGGAGGAGGGGGGGACACACAGCAGGGAGGGCAAGGGGGGGGGCGACGGACACACAGCAGGGGGGGGAGACGGACACACAGCAGGGAGGGCGAGAGGGGGAAGGGGGGGTGACTGGTGACCATAGAGACCTTGATAAATACCGCATACTGCAGGGAGGGAGGGCCGGACACAGCGGGAGGAGGAGGAGGGAGGAGTGGCCGGACACAGCTGCCCGAGACGCCTCCTACTGCCAGCCGCACCACAGACGCGGGGAGGAGATGCAGGCAGCCACCAGGGAAGGTCCGGCGGGCGGCCGGGCACACAGCGGGCAAGCGGGCGGGCGAGCGGGCGAGCGGGCGGGCGGGCGGGAGGGGAGGGTGGCCGGGCGGGCGAGAGGGGAGGGTGGCCGGACACGCGGGGGAGAAGTGGAAGCTGGGTACACAGCGGTGGGCTGCCTGACAGAACTCACCCAGTGCTACGCAGCTCCGGCGATCTCCTCCCGCTTCATGGACCTCAATGAACTCACACGCCGGGAACCGCTGGCTGTCCTCCTGCAGCTCCACGTGACTCCTTCCCGCTCTGTCTCCTCGTGCCCAACTGCCAGAGCTACTCTCTGTACACCCCCTGCTGGCGGTCACTGCGCAGGCGCAATAAATTGAAATGCCCTATCTCTATAATGGGGCATATTTCTCTTAATTAAAAAAACCCTATAACTTTCTGAAAAACCACAACCCCAAAAGGCACTACACTGGGGCATACTCTATCTAGTAAAACAAACCCCAAGTCTTAATTCGTCCTCTATATTGAGTTATGCCTTCCCAAAAAAATCTTCATTCACTCTATAGGAAAACGTTGTCAAAAAGCCACAGAGGGAGTGGCAGAAAAAAACTGACAGTTGGAACTTTAGCTTACTCCCAATTCCTCATTTTTTATTATTTTGCCCTGAAATTTGGCCTGCAGCAGCGGGTGACGATTCTACGCGTCCATGCCAAATTTCAGCTCAGTACGTCCTATCAGTTTTGAGGTGTAGCCCCTCAAACACCATGCCCCCATCTCAGAAGTTCCCTATGGGAGAATTCCGTTTGTTCGATTCAGCCTTAATATAAGGGCACGACCGTGCCCTTATAATTGACAGTATTGTTTTCTTTCAAAAATCCACTTAATTTTCTTTACCCGATTATTAAAATGGTAATTGACAAAAAACAAACTACATTGTCACCAGAAGAGCAATACAAAATGTACAAGTGATATATTAAAATCATCTTTCCAGCTTGAATTTCAATGATGCATTGGGGCAACGATTTTGTGAGAAACATCTTCACCCTTAAATAAAGATTTTCTTAATTCCTTACCTGTGTGCTAATTAGATATCACCTTGTTTTCACATTAAACAGACTTCCACATGAGAAAACAGCAAAGATGCAGTGGCGTTAATGTTTCCTGGTGTCAACCTGTATTATTTCCGTAGACATTGAAATGAGGATGCATCTTGCTGCCTTTCCAATGAAGCAAGTTTAATTTAGTAATAGGTGAAAAACCATCCCTACAAAGATGTTAATCAGATACTTGGCTTTGTGGACACTTTTCAGAGAACAAATTTGTTATCATAAAAATAAAGCCAGAAAATGAAGAGCTGTTTAATCACTCAATTGGATTTTTCTGCCAGCATATTTCTTTTTCTCTGCAACCCACTGCTAAATTGTGCTTCCTAGCTGTTTTTATAAAATCACTGAATCAAATCTAACTCTGATTACATCAGAGAAGGCCAGGTACCCTACACCATAACAGGGGTTTTCGAAATTTTGACTTGTCTACTTAAAGATCAAAAAAATCTGATAACAAGGTCAATTACATCCCTGGGTGGGATTGAACCACCAACCTTTTGGTTAATAGCCGTACACACTAAGTGATTGCGCCACAGCGACACTTTGCAAAAGTACATACTGACAAAGGCTAATAAGCATTCATCTAGAACGTTTCCTATAAAAACTTTAAATAGTCAATAATCTGGAGAGTTTTTGTAAGATGTTTCTTCCATCAACCAATGAAGAAACACATTGGTACTTTCCCATGATGAGTGAGTGCTTCAGGATCTCTTGCACTTACATGTGCAGCAGAGTACTGTAATGGAAGCATGCTGGGTCCATAACCCAGAGGTAGGCAGATTGAAACTATCCTCTGCTATATGCATTTTTTTTTGTTAATTCAAGTAATCCAAAACTGGGATTGATATTTTTGCTCTTTTATTTTTACTTAAAGTACAATAACTTTTACCATTTTAATTTGTTTTAATAGTATATTGACAGTATTGTTTTCTTTCAAAAATCCAATTAATTTTCTTTACCCGATTATTAAAATGGTAATTGACAAAAACAAACTACATTGTCACCAGAAGAGCAATACAAAATGTACAAGTGATATATTAAAATCATCTTTCCAGCTTAAATTTCAATGATGCATTGGGGCAACGATTTTGTGAGAAACATCTTCACCCTTAAATAAAGATTTTCTTAATTCCTTACCTGTGTGCTAATTAGATATCACCTTGTTTTCACATTAAACAGACTTCCACATGAGAAAACAGCAAAGATGCAGTGGCGTTAATGTTTCCTGGTGTCAACCTGTATTATTTCCGTAGATATTGAAATGAGGATGCATCTTGCTGCCTTTCCAATGAAGCAAGTTTAATTTAGTAATAGGTGAAAAACCATCCCTACAAAGATGTTAATCAGATACTTGGCTTTGTGGACACTTTTCAGAGAACAAATTTGTTATCATAAAAATAAAGCCAGAAAATGAAGAGCTGTTTAATCACTCAATTGGATTTTTCTGCCAGCATTTTTCTTTTTCTCTGCAACCCACTGCTAAATTGTGCTTCCTAGCTGTTTTTTTTATAAAATCACTTAATCAAATCTAACTCTGATTACATCAGAGAAGGCCAGGTACCCTACACCATAAGAGGGGGTTTGCAGTTTTGACTTGTCTACTTAAATATCACCAAAATCTGATCACAAGGTCAATTACGTCCCTGGGTGGGATTGAACCACCAACCTTTTGATTAATAGCTGAACACACTAACCGATTGCGCCACAGAGACACTTTGCAAAAAGTATATACTGACAAAGACTAATAAGCATTCATCTAGAACGTTTCCTAGAAAAACTTTAAAAAGTCAATAATCTGGAGAGTGTTTGTAAGATGTTTCTTCCAGCAACCAATGAAGAAACACATTGGTACTTTCGCATGATGAGTGAGTGCTTCAGGATCTCTTGCACTTACATGTGCAGCAGAGTACTGCAATGGAAGCATGCTGGGTCCATAACCCAGAGGTAGGCAGATTGAAACTATCCTTTGCTATATGCATTTTTTTTTTGTTCATTAAAGTAATCCAAAACTGGGATTGATATTTTAGCTTTTATTTTTACTTAAAGTACAATAACTTTTACCATTTTAATTTGTTTTAATAGTATATTGACAGTATTGTTTTCTTTCAAAAATCCACTTAATTTTCTTTACCCTATTATTAAAATGGTAATTGACAAAAACAAACTACATTGTCACCAGAAGAGCAATACAAAATGTACAAGTGATATATTAAAATCATCTTTCCAGCTTAAATTTCAATGATGCATTGGGGCAACGATTTTGTGAGAAACATCTTCACCCTTAAATAAAGATTTTCTTAATTCCTTACCTGTGTGCTAATTAGATATCACCTTGTTTTCACATTAAACAGACTTCCACATGAGAAAGCAGCAAGGATGCAGTGGCGTTAATGTTTCCTGGTGTCAACCTGTATTATTTCAGTAGATATTGAAATGAGGATGCATCTTGCTGCCTTTCCAATGAAGCAAGTTTAATTTAGTAATAGGTGAAAAACCATCCCTACAAATATGTTAATCAGATACTTGGCTTTGTGGACACTTTTCAGAGAACAAATTAGTTAGCATAAAAATAAAGCCAGAAAATGAAGAGCTGTTTAATCACTCAATTGGATTTTTCTGCCAGCATATTTCTTTTTCTCTGCAACCCACTGCTAAATTGTGCTTCCTAGCTGTTTTTATAAAATCACTGAATCAAATCTAACTCTGATTACATCAGAGAAGGCCAGGTACCCTACACCATAACAGGGGGTTTGAAATTTTGACTTGTCTACTTAAAGATCACCAAAATCTGATAACAATGTCAATTAAGTCCCTGGGTGGGATTGAACCACCAACCTTTTGGTTAATAGCCTTACACACTAACTGATTGCGCCACAGTGACACTTTGCAAAAGTACATACTGACAAAGGCTAATAAGCATTCATCTAGAACGATTCCTAGAAACATTTTAAAAAGTCAATAATGTGGAGAGTTTTTGTATGATGTTTCTTCCATCAACCAATGAAGAAACACATTGGTACTTTCCCATGATGAGTGAGTGCTTCAGGATCTCTTGCACTTACATGTGCAGCAGAGTACTGTAATGGAAGCATGCTGGGTCCATAACCCAGAGGTAGGCAGATTGAAACTATCCTCTGCTATATGCATTTTTTTTTTGTTAATTAAAGTAATCCAAAACTGGGATTGATATTTTTGCTCTTTTATTTTTACTTAAAGTACAATAACTTTTACCATTTTAATTTGTTTTAATAGTATATTGACAGTATTGTTTTCTTTCAAAAATCCAATTAATTTTCTTTACCCGATTATTAAAATGGTAATTGACAAAAGCAAACTACATTGTCACCAGAAGAGCAATACAAAATGTACAAGTGATATATTAAAATCATCTTTCCAGCTTGAATTTCAATGATGCATTGGGGCAACGATTTTGTGAGAAACATCTTCACCCTTAAATAAAGATTTTCTTAATTCCTTACCTGTGTGCTAATTAGATATCACCTTGTTTTCACATTAAACAGACTTCCACA
Source organism: Pseudophryne corroboree (assembly GCF_028390025.1). Lineage (NCBI taxonomy): Eukaryota > Metazoa > Chordata > Amphibia > Anura > Myobatrachidae > Pseudophryne > Pseudophryne corroboree. The sequence goes on from NW_026968590.1 coordinate 697,685, forward strand.
TGAGAAAGCAGCAAGGATGCAGTGGCGTTAATGTTTCCTGGTGTCAACCTGTATTATTTCAGTAGATATTGAAATGAGGATGCATCTTGCTGCCTTTCCAATGAAGCAAGTTTAATTTAGTAATAGGTGAAAAACCATCCCTACAAAGATGTTAATCAGATACTTGGCTTTGTGGACACTTTTCAGAGAACAAATTTGTTAGCATAAAAATAAAGCCAGAAAATGAAGAGCTGTTTAATCAGTCAATTGGATTTTTTTGCCAGCATATTTCTTTTTCTCTGCAACCCACTGCTAAATTGTGCTTCCTAGCTGTTTTTATAAAATCACTGAATCAAATCTAACTCTGATTACATCAGAGAAGGCCAGGTACCCTACACCATAACAGGGGTTTTCGAAATTTTGACTTGTCTACTTAAATATCACCAAAATCTGATCACAAGGTCAATTACGTCCCTGGGTGGGATTGAACCACCAACCTTTTGATTAATAGCTGAACACACTAACCGATTGCGCCACAGAGACACTTTGCAAAAAGTACATACTGACAAAGACTAATAAGCATTCATCTAGAACGTTTCCTAGAAAAACTTTAAATAGTCAATAATCTGGAGAGTTTTTGTAAGATGTTTCTTCCATCAACCAATGAAGAAACACATTGGTACTTTCCCATGATGAGTGAGTGCTTCAGGATCTCTTGCACTTACATGTGCAGCAGAGTACTGTAATGGAAGCATGCTGGGTCCATAACCCAGAGGTAGGCAGATTGAAACTATCCTCTGCTATATGCATTTTTTTTTGTTAATTAAAGTAATCCAAAACTGGGATTGATATTTTTGCTCTTTTATTTTTACTTAAAGTACAATAACTTTTACCATTTTAATTTGTTTTAATAGTATATTGACAGTATTGTTTTCTTTCAAAAATCCAATTAATTTTCTTTACCCGATTATTAAAATGGTAATTGACAAAAACAAACTACATTGTCACCAGAAGAGCAATACAAAATGTACAAGTGATATATTAAAATCATCTTTCCAGCTTGAATTTCAATGATGCATTGGGGCAACGATTTTGTGAGAAACATCTTCACCCTTAAATAAAGATTTTCTTAATTCCTTACCTGTGTGCTAATTAGATATCACCTTGTTTTCACATTAAACAGACTTCCACATGAGAAAGCAGCAAGGATGCAGTGGCGTTAATGTTTCCTGGTGTCAACCTGTATTATTTCAGTAGATATTGAAATGAGGATGCATCTTGCTGCCTTTCCAATGAAGCAAGTTTAATTTAGTAATAGGTGAAAAACCATCCCTACAAATATGTTAATCAGATACTTGGCTTTGTGGACACTTTTCAGAGAACAAATTAGTTAGCATAAAAATAAAGCCAGAAAATGAAGAGCTGTTTAATCACTCAATTGGATTTTTCTGCCAGCATATTTCTTTTTCTCTGCAACCCACTGCTAAATTGTGCTTCCTAGCTGTTTTTATAAAATCACTGAATCAAATCTAACTCTGATTACATCAGAGAAGGCCAGGTACCCTACACCATAACAGGGGGTTTGAAATTTTGACTTGTCTACTTAAAGATCACCAAAATCTGATAACAAGGTCAATTAAGTCCCTGGGTGGGATTGAACCACCAACCTTTTGGTTAATAGCCTTACACACTAACTGATTGCGCCACAGCGACACTTTGCAAAAGTACATACTGACAAAGGCTAATAAGCATTCATCTAGAACGATTCCTAGAAACATTTTAAAAAGTCAATAATGTGGAGAGTTTTTGTATGATGTTTCTTCCATCAACCAATGAAGAAACACATTGGTACTTTCCCATGATGAGTGAGTGCTTCAGGATCTCTTGCACTTACATGTGCAGCAGAGTACTGTAATGGAAGCATGCTGGGTCCATAACCCAGAGGTAGGCAGATTGAAACTATCCTCTGCTATATGCATTTTTTTTTGTTAATTAATGTAATCCAAAACTGGGATTGATATTTTTGCTCTTTTATTTTTACTTAAAGTACAATAACTTTTACCATTTTAATTTGTTTTAATAGTATATTGACAGTATTGTTTTCTTTCAAAAATCCAATTAATTTTCTTTACCCGATTATTAAAATGGTAATTGACAAAAGCAAACTACATTGTCACCAGAAGAGCAATACAAAATGTACAAGTGATATATTAAAATCATCTTTCCAGCTTGAATTTCAATGATGCATTGGGGCAACGATTTTGTGAGAAACATCTTCACCCTTAAATAAAGATTTTCTTAATTCCTTACCTGTGTGCTAATTAGATATCACCTTGTTTTCACATTAAACAGACTTCCACATGAGAAAGCAGCAAGGATGCAGTGGCGTTAATGTTTCCTGGTGTCAACCTGTATTATTTCAGTAGATATTGAAATGAGGATGCATCTTGCTGCCTTTCCAATGAAGCAAGTTTAATTTAGTAATAGGTGAAAAACCATCCCTACAAAGATGTTAATCAGATACTTGGCTTTGTGGACACTTTTCAGAGAACAAATTAGTTAGCATAAAAATAAAGCCAGAAAATGAAGAGCTGTTTAATCACTCAATTGGATTTTTCTGCCAGCATATTTCTTTTTCTCTGCAACCCACTGCTAAATTGTGCTTCCTAGCTGTTTTTATAAAATTACTGAATCAAATCTAACTCTGATTACATCAGAGAAGGCCAGGTACCCTACACCATAACAGGGGGTTTGAAATTTTGACTTGTCTACTTAAAGATCACCAAAATCTGATAACAAGGTCAATTAAGTCCCTGGGTGGGATTGAACCACCAACCTTTTGGTTAATAACCTTACACACTAACTGATTGCGCCACAGCGACACTTTGCAAAAGTACATACTGACAAAGGCTAATAAGCATTCATCTAGAACGATTCCTAGAAACATTTTAAAAAGTCAATAATGTGGAGAGTTTTTGTAAGATGTTTCTTCCATCAACCAATGAAGAAACACATTGGTACTTTCCCATGATGAGTGAGTGCTTCAGGATCTCTTGCACTTACATGTGCAGCAGAGTACTGTAATGGAAGCATGCTGGGTCCATAACCCAGAGGTAGGCAGATTGAAACTATCCTCTGCTATATGCATTTTTTTTTGTTAATTAAAGTAATCCAAAACTGGGATTGATATTTTTGCTCTTTTATTTTTACTTAAAGTACAATAACTTTTACCATTTTAATTTGTTTTAATAGTATATTGACAGTATTGTTTTCTTTCAAAAATCCAATTAATTTTCTTTACCCGATTATTAAAATGGTAATTGACAAAAACAAACTACATTGTCACCAGAAGAGCAATACAAAATGTACAAGTGATATATTAAAATCATCTTTCCAGCTTGAATTTCAATGATGCATTGGGGCAACGATTTTGTGAGAAACATCTTCACCCTTAAATAAAGATTTTCTTAATTCCTTACCTGTGTGCTAATTAGATATCACCTTGTTTTCACATTAAACAGACTTCCACATGAGAAAGCAGCAAGGATGCAGTGGCGTTAATGTTTCCTGGTGTCAACCTGTATTATTTCAGTAGATATTGAAATGAGGATGCATCTTGCTGCCTTTCCAATGAAGCAAGTTTAATTTAGTAATAGGTGAAAAACCATCCCTACAAATATGTTAATCAGATACTTGGCTTTGTGGACACTTTTCAGAGAACAAATTAGTTAGCATAAAAATAAAGCCAGAAAATGAAGAGCTGTTTAATCACTCAATTGGATTTTTCTGCCAGCATATTTCTTTTTCTCTGCAACCCACTGCTAAATTGTGCTTCCTAGCTGTTTTTATAAAATCACTGAATCAAATCTAACTCTGATTACATCAGAGAAGGCCAGGTACCCTACACCATAACAGGGGGTTTGAAATTTTGACTTGTCTACTTAAAGATCACCAAAATCTGATAACAAGGTCAATTAAGTCCCTGGGTGGGATTGAACCACCAACCTTTTGGTTAATAGCCTTACACACTAACTGATTGCGCCACAGCGACACTTTGCAAAAGTACATACTGACAAAGGCTAATAAGCATTCATCTAGAACGATTCCTAGAAACATTTTAAAAAGTCAATAATGTGGAGAGTTTTTGTATGATGTTTCTTCCATCAACCAATGAAGAAACACATTGGTACTTTCCCATGATGAGTGAGTGCTTCAGGATCTCTTGCACTTACATGTGCAGCAGAGTACTGTAATGGAAGCATGCTGGGTCCATAACCCAGAGGTAGGCAGATTGAAACTATCCTCTGCTATATGCATTTTTTTTTGTTAATTAAAGTAATCCAAAACTGGGATTGATATTTTTGCTCTTTTATTTTTACTTAAAGTACAATAACTTTTACCATTTTAATTTGTTTTAATAGTATATTGACAGTATTGTTTTCTTTCAAAAATCCAATTAATTTTCTTTACCCGATTATTAAAATGGTAATTGACAAAAGCAAACTACATTGTCACCAGAAGAGCAATACAAAATGTACAAGTGATATATTAAAATCATCTTTCCAGCTTGAATTTCAATGATGCATTGGGGCAACGATTTTGTGAGAAACATCTTCACCCTTAAATAAAGATTTTCTTAATTCCTTACCTGTGTGCTAATTAGATATCACCTTGTTTTCACATTAAACAGACTTCCACATGAGAAAGCAGCAAGGATGCAGTGGCGTTAATGTTTCCTGGTGTCAACCTGTATTATTTCAGTAGATATTGAAATGAGGATGCATCTTGCTGCCTTTCCAATGAAGCAAGTTTAATTTAGTAATAGGTGAAAAACCATCCCTACAAAGATGTTAATCAGATACTTGGCTTTGTGGACACTTTTCAGAGAACAAATTAGTTAGCATAAAAATAAAGCCAGAAAATGAAGAGCTGTTTAATCACTCAATTGGATTTTTCTGCCAGCATATTTCTTTTTCTCTGCAACCCACTGCTAAATTGTGCTTCCTAGCTGTTTTTATAAAATTACTGAATCAAATCTAACTCTGATTACATCAGAGAAGGCCAGGTACCCTACACCATAACAGGGGGTTTGAAATTTTGACTTGTCTACTTAAAGATCACCAAAATCTGATAACAAGGTCAATTAAGTCCCTGGGTGGGATTGAACCACCAACCTTTTGGTTAATAACCTTACACACTAACTGATTGCGCCACAGCGACACTTTGCAAAAGTACATACTGACAAAGGCTAATAAGCATTCATCTAGAACGATTCCTAGAAACATTTTAAAAAGTCAATAATGTGGAGAGTTTTTGTAAGATGTTTCTTCCATCAACCAATGAAGAAACACATTGGTACTTTCCCATGATGAGTGAGTGCTTCAGGATCTCTTGCACTTACATGTGCAGCAGAGTACTGTAATGGAAGCATGCTGGGTCCATAACCCAGAGGTAGGCAGATTGAAACTATCCTCTGCTATATGCAATTTTTTTTGTTAATTAAAGTAATCCAAAACTGGGATTGATATTTTTGCTCTTTTATTTTTACTTAAAGTACAATAACTTTTACCATTTTAATTTGTTTTAATAGTATATTGACAGTATTGTTTTCTTTCAAAAATCCAATTAATTTTCTTTACCCGATTATTAAAATGGTAATTGACAAAAACAAACTACATTGTCACCAGAAGAGCAATACAAAATGTACAAGTGATATATTAAAATCATCTTTCCAGCTTGAATTTCAATGATGCATTGGGGCAACGATTTTGTGAGAAACATCTTCACCCTTAAATAAAGATTTTCTTAATTCCTTACCTGTGTGCTAATTAGATATCACCTTGTTTTCACATTAAACAGACTTCCACATGAGAAAACAGCAAAGATGCAGTGGCGTTAATGTTTCCTGGTGTCAACCTGTATTATTTCCGTAGATATTGAAATGAGGATGCATCTTGCTGCCTTTCCAATGAAGCAAGTTTAATTTAGTAATAGGTGAAAAACCATCCCTACAAAGATGTTAATCAGATACTTGGCTTTGTGGACACTTTTCAGAGAACAAATTTGTTATCATAAAAATAAAGCCAGAAAATGAAGAGCTGTTTAATCACTCAATTGGATTTTTCTGCCAGCATTTTTCTTTTTCTCTGCAACCCACTGCTAAATTGTGCTTCCTAGCTGATTTTTTATAAAATCACTTAAACAAATCTAACTCTGATTACATCAGAGAAGGCCAGGTACCCTACACCATAAGAGGGGGTTTGCAATTTTGACTTGTCTACTTAAATATCACCAAAATCTGATCACAAGGTCAATTACGTCCCTGGGTGGGATTGAACCACCAACCTTTTGATTAATAGCTGAACACACTAACCGATTGCGCCACAGAGACACTTTGCAAAAAGTACATACTGACAAAGACTAATAAGCATTCATCTAGAACGTTTCCTAGAAAAACTTTAAAAAGTCAATAATCTGGAGAGTTTTTGTAAGATGTTTCTTCCAGCAACCAATGAAGAAACACATTGGTACTTTCGCATGATGAGTGAGTGCTTCAGGATCTCTTGCACTTACATGTGCAGCAGAGTACTGCAATGGAAGCATGCTGGGCCCATAACCCAGAGGTAGGCAGATTGAAACTATCCTTTGCTATATGCATTTTTTTTTTGTTCATTAAAGTAATCCAAAACTGGGATTGATATTTTAGCTTTTATTTTTACTTAAAGTACAATAACTTTTACCATTTTAATTTGTTTTAATAGTATATTGACAGTATTGTTTTCTTTCAAAAATCCACTTAATTTTCTTTACCCTATTATTAAAATGGTAATTGACAAAAACAAACTACATTGTCACCAGAAGAGCAATACAAAATGTACAAGTGATATATTAAAATCATCTTTCCAGCTTGAATTTCAATGATGCATTGGGGCAACGATTTTGTGAGAAACATCTTCACCCTTAAATAAAGATTTTCTTAATTCCTTACCTGTGTGCTAATTAGATATCACCTTGTTTTCACATTAAACAGACTTCCACATGAGAAAACAGCAAAGATGCAGTGGCGTTAATGTTTCCTGGTGTCAACCTGTATTATTTCCGTAGATATTGAAATGAGGATGCATCTTGCTGCCTTTCCAATGAAGCAAGTTTAATTTAGTAATAGGTGAAAAAACATCCCTACAAAGATGTTAATCAGATACTTGGCTTTGTGGACACTTTTCAGAGAACAAATTTGTTATCATAAAAATAAAGCCAGAAAATGAAGAGCTGTTTAATCACTCAATTGGATTTTTCTGCCAGCATTTTTCTTTTTCTCTGCAACCCACTGCTAAATTGTGCTTCCTAGCTGTTTTTTTATAAAATCACTTAATCAAATCTGATTACATCAGAGAAGGCCAGGTACCCTACACCATAAGAGGGGGTTTGCAATTTTGACTTGTCTACTTAAATATCACCAAAATCTGATTACAAGGTCAATTACGTCCCTGGGTGGGATTGAACCACCAACTTTTTGATTCATAGCTGAACACACTATCCGATTGCGCCACAGAGACACTTTGCGAAAAGTACATACTGACAAAGATTAATAAGCATTCATCTAGAACGTTTCCTAGAAAAACTTTAAAAAGTCAATAATCTGGAGAGTTTTTGTAAGATGTTTCTTCCAGCAACCAATGAAGAAACACATTGGTACTTTCGCATGATGAGTGAGTGCTTCAGGATCTCTTGCACTTACATGTGCAGCAGAGTACTGCAATGGAAGCATGCTGGGCCCATAACCCAGAGGTAGGCAGATTGAAACTATCCTTTGCTATATGCATTTTTTTTTTGTTCATTAAAGTAATCCAAAACTGGGGTTGATATTTTAGCTTTTATTTTTACTTAAAGTACAATAACTTTTACCATTTTAATTTGTTTTAGTGCAAATGGCATATCAGCAGTCAGCACTAACTGGTGACATGCCATTTGTACAAGTAAGCCATGTGTGACTAATATATAAACATACTTTATTAAATAACACCTCAAACTATCATACCCAGGATTCAAACCTATAACCTGTTGAATTCTAATCAAACACCCTACCCATGGAGCTACTTGATCCTGCATCTTTTCTAACCTCCAAAAACAGATTCAGTTGCATTTTCCAGCGTGTTTTGTTTGCGCCTTTGCAAATGTCTTACATCGACAAACTTATTTAGTACTATTTTGCAAATAGGGTTACATTGTCGCAACATTGTGTTCCCTAATTGCTTGATTTTTTAAATGCAACAATGCAGACACCTGATAATTGCTCTGTGGAGTCTTATTTTGTGTTTTGTGTTTAGTCTTTAGATCTGAATTTGAATGTACTTGTGAACTAACTTAATTTCCTACTTCTAAATTCATTCCTAAATTCACTACTTACATGAATCCTGTAGTTGGGCATTTTGGGACTTCGATTGTGGGCATTGTTTTGTGTCCAGACCAGCAGCAGGTGGTGTGCATTTGCTGGAAAGGCATCGAAGACCTCCGATATGCTGCATCTCCTGATGTGTGTCTCCCTCAAGTGGCTGTCAGCAAATGCCTGCTAGACACCCCATTCCAAGCTGATTGTGACATCATGGAACATGCATCATAGAACAGGCATGCTAAAACATGGGTCTTCAACCTGCGACCCTCCAGCTGCTGTGGAACTACACATCCCAGCATGCCCTGCCTCAGTTTTAGCATACCTTAATAGCAAAACTGTGGCAGGGCATGCTGGGATGTGTAGTTTCACAGCAGCTGGAGGGCCACAGGATGAAGACCCATGTGCTAGAGCCAAGCCGCAGGTACATTGAATGCTAGCAAGCTGAATATTTAAATCCTTTTTGTTCCGCAGCATTCCAATGCGGAAGATTCCATGGAACCAGAGATCCTTCCATTGAGAAGGACATGCTGCCTGGATGACTACACTGTGCAAATTAAATCACGGAGCCAGTTGGCTTGTGGGTGGCTCTGGTGACTGGGTGGTTGGGTGGGTGGTGTGTCGGAAGTGGAGCGCATGCAAATGATTGTGTATCATCCAGCTAGTGAGAGAGAAAACTCATGCAGGAGTGTGCCTGCTTGTCAGTGGGTTATGCACCTTGCCAGACGTTAAATCTACATAGAGCAGCTGGAGGGGACAAGAGCAGGTTTGCAAAATATAGATAGAAGAGCATATATGCTGGCGCATTCTCCATGATTGTGTCAGCTTATGTTTTGGTGCACTGCACTTTCCTCCACTAAGTTTTAGCCATTTTTGTTAAGCTCAAGTGTAGTTGCTTCTCGGCCTTTTGGCTGTGATCTTGTATCGTGGTTGAAGGGTCTGCTGGAGGGAGGGATTGTTTTCTTCATTGGCGAAAGACCAAAGATATTCCAGGATGGAAGGCTTGGGAACACTATCTGTTTTTCAGTTGTGGAAGAGCACAGAGGTCGGATTGGACTACATTCTATAGTAAAGGATATCTTTCTATTTATTGACCCTCCCCTTATATGTGTCTGTGTTACAATAAAGCTTCGGTTTTGTGAATCCCTCACCCTCTTACACTCCACACCCATAGCCTTATTAACTGTTGTATTATTGTATAGTTTAAATGTATAGTGCAGTTCATGATTTATAGTGTAGACTGGCCTGTGCTGTAGTTCTTGAACTGTACTATACCGTCAGCATTTGTATTGTGTTTTGGCTGTGCTGCAACACTGTATTTATGTGTGCAATGTTTATGTATGTTTTTTTTTATGTCAATAAAGACTGCTTTTTCAAGCCAATATCTGAAAACAATCAATGTTTATCTTTGATGGCAATAAAAGTGGTATGATATTTGATGCTTTTGAAATCCAATATCTGATATGTCCCCTATCTGGGAACCATATATTAAATGGCTTTTCAGAAAAGGGAGATGGGAGAAGAGCTTTCAGTACTTGTAGGACCGATGCACATAAAGAAGCAAAAAAACATACATAAACATTACACACATAAGTACCGCGTTGCGGCACAGCCAAAACACAATAGAAATGCTGATGGTATAGTACAGTTCAAGAACTACAGCACAGGCCAGCCTACACTATAAATCATGAACTGCACTATACATTTAAACTGTACAATAATACAACAGTTAATAAGGCTATGGGTGTGGAGTGTAAGAGGGTGAGGGAATCACAAGCCCGAAGCTTTATTGAAAGACTGACACATATAAGGGGAGGATTAATAAATAGAAAGACATCCTTTACTATAGAATGTAGTCCAATCCGGTCTTTCAACTCTTCCACAATTGAAAAACGGATAGTGTTCCCAAGCCTTCCATCCTGGAATATCTTTGGTCTTTCGCCAATGAAGAAAGCAATCCCTCCCTCCAGCAGACCCTTCAACCACAATACAAGATCACAGCCAAAAGGCCGAGAAGCAACTACACTTGAGCTTAACAAAAATGGCTAAAACTTAGTGGAGGAAAGTGCAGTGCACCAAAACATAAGCTGACACAATCATGGAGAATGCGCCAGCATATATGCTCTTCTATCTATATTTTGCAAACATGCTCTTGTCCCCTCCAGCTGCTCTATGTAGATTTAACGTCTGGCAAGGTGCATAACCCACTGACAAGCAGGCACACTCCTGCATGAGTTTTCACTCTCACTAGCTGGATGATACACAATCATTTGCATGTGCTCCACCTCCGACACACCACCCACCCAACCACCCAGTCACCAGAGCCACCCACAAACCAACTGGCTCCGTGATTTAATTTGCACAGTGTAGTCATCCAGGCAGCATGTCCTTCTCAATGGAAGGATCTCTGGTTCCATGGAATCTTCCGCATTGGAATGCTGCGGAACAAAAAGGATTTAAATATTCAGCTTGCTAGCATTCAATGTACCTGCGGCTTGGCTCTAGCACATGGGTCTTCATCCTGTGGCCCTCCAGCTGCTGTGAAACTACACATCCCAGCATGCCCTGCCACAGTTTTGCTATAAGGTATGCTAAAACTGAGGCAGGGCATGCTGGGATGTGTAGTTCCACAGCAGCTGGAGGGTCGCAGGTTGAAGACCCATGTTTTAGCATGCCTGTTCTATGATGCATGTTCCGTGATGTCACAATCAGCTTGGAATGGGGTGTCTAGCAGGCATTTGCTGACAGCCACTTGAGGGAGACACACATCAGGAGATGCAGCATATCGGAGGTCTTCGATGCCTTTCCAGCAAATGCACACCACCTGCTGCTGGTCTGGACACAAAACAATGCCCACAATCGAAGTCCCAAAATGCCCAACTACAGGATTCATGTAAGTAGTGAATTTAGGAATGAATTTAGAAGTAGGAAATTAAGTTAGTTCACAAGTACATTCAAATTCAGATCTAAAGTCTAGGTAGGCCTCACGTCCTGGCAGCCGCCAGCATTTAAAAATGCCTTGATTAGAGGTACGGAATTAAATGTAGATAAGAAGTAGACACAAAATAAGACTCCGCAGAGCAGTTATCAGGTGTTTTTATCAATTGTTGCATTTAAAAAATCAAGCAATTAGGGAACACAATGTTGCAACAATGTAACCCTATTTGCAAAATAGTACTAAATAAGTTTGTCGATGTAAGACATTTGCAAAGGCGCATCCAAAACACGCTGGAAAATGCTACTGAATCTGTTTTTGGAGGCTAGAATAGGAAATGTGCATCGGTCCTACAAGTACTGAAAGCTCTTCTCCCATCTCCCTTTTCTGAAAAGCCATTTAATATATGGTTCCCAGATAGGGGACATATCAGATATTGCCTTTCAAAAGCAGCAAATATCATACCACTTCTATTGCCATCAAAGATAAACATTGATTGTTTTCAGATATTGGATTGAAAAAGCAGTCTTTATTGACATAAAGAAGCAAAAAAACATACATAAACATTACACACATAAGTACTGTGTTGCAGCACAGCCAAAACACAATACAAATGCTGTCGGTATAGTACAGTTCAAGAACTACAGCACAGGTCAGCCTACACTATAAATCATGAACTGCACTATACATTTAAACAATACAATAGTTAATAAGGCTATGGGTGTGGAGTGTAAGAGGGTGACGGAATCACAAGCCCAAAGCTTTATTGAAAGACAGACACATATAAAGGGAGGATTAATAAATACAAAGATACCCTTTACTATAGAATGTAGTCCAATCCGGTCTTTCAACTCTTCCACAACTGAAAAACGGATAGTGTTCCCAAGCCTTCCATCCTGGAATATCTTCAGTCTCTCGCCAATGAAGAAAACAATCCCTCCAGCAGACTCTTCAACCACAATACAATATCACAGCCAAAAGAGCGAGAAGCAACTACACTTGCGTTTAAACAAAATGGCTAAAACTTAGTGAAAGTGCAGTGCACCAAAACATAAGCTGACACAATCATGGAGAATGCGCCAGCATATATGCTCTTCTGTCTATATTTTTCAAACCTGCTCTTGTCCCCTCCAGTTGCTCCATGTAGATTTGACGTCTGGCAAGGTGCATAACTCACTGACAAGCAGGCACACTCCTGCATGAGTTTTCTCTCTCACTAGCTGGATGATACACATTCATTTGCATGTGCTCCACCTCCGACACACCGCCCACCCAACCACCCAGTCACCAGAGCCACCCACAAGCCAACTGGCTCCGTGATTTAATTTGCACAGTGCAGTCATCCAGGCAGCATGTCCTTCTCAATGGAATAATCTCTGGTTCCATGGAATCTTCCGCATTGGAATGCTGCGGAACAAAAAGGATTTAAACATTCAGCTTGCTAGCATTCAATGTACCTGCGGTTTGGTTCTAGCACATGGGTCTTCATCCTGTTGCCCTCCAGCTGCTGTGAAACTACACATCCCAGCATGCCCTGCTACAGTTTTGCTTTTAAGGTATGCTAAAACTGAGGCAGGGCATGCTGGGATATGTAGTTCCACAGCAGCTGGAGGGTCGCAGGTTTGAAGACCCATGTTCTAGCATGCCTGTTCTATGATGCATGTTCCGTGATGTCACAATCAGCTTGGAATGGGGTGTCTAGCATGCATTTGCTGACAGCCACTTGAGGCAGACACACATCAGGAGATGCAGCATATCGGAGGTCTTCGATGCCTTTCCAGCAAATGCACACCACCAGCTGCTGGTCTGGACACAAAACAATGCCCACAATTGAAGGCTCAAAATGCCCAACTACAGGATTAATGTAAGTAGTGAATTTAGGAATGAATTTAGAAGTAGGAAATTAAGTTAGTTCACAAGTACATTCAAATTCAGATCTAAAGACTAGGTAGGCCTCACGTCCTGGCAGCACCCAGCATTTAAAAATGCCTTGATTATAGGTAGGGAATTAAATGTAGATAAGAAGTAGACACAAAAGAAGACTCCACAGAGCAATTATCAGGTGTCTTTATCAATTTTTGCATTTAAAAAATCAAGCAATTAGGGAACACAATGTTGCGACAATGTAACCCTATTTGCAAAATAGTACTAAATAAGTTTGTCGATGTAAGACATTTGCAAAGGCGCAAACAAAACACGCTGGAAAATGCAACTGAATCTGTTTTTGGAGGTTAGAATAGATGCAGGATCAAGTAGCTCAATGGGTAGGGTGTTTGATTAGAATTTAACAGGTTATAGGTTTGAATCCTGGGTATGATAGTTTGAGGTGTTATTTAATAAAGTATGTTTATATATTAGTCACACATGGCTTACTTGTACAAATGGCATGTCACCAGTTAGTGCTGACTGCTGATATGCCATTTACACAAACATGCCATGTGTGACTGTATATGCATTTAAGGAGGGCACCCCTGCAAAACCACAAACCATTGAGTGTCAAGTATACTAGATATATCTTCATATCTCATGTGCTTTCTCTGAGACCAATCTTGTTATGCCCCTTCCCCACAAGGCATGCGCCTTTTGTCCATATTGCAAAAATGGGGGGGAGGGCATATAATTCTCTGTCACAGGGCACCAAAAAGTCTAGTTATGGCTCTGGTATGCATTATGTAATCTGGCAGACCATCTCTCCAACACTGGCTGGTTGGAATAGAAATCCGGTTATCTATGTGAGCAAATGACCATCAACGATTTACTCTCAAACACTAAAAAATGGACAAAAATGGTCCCCTAAACAAATTGGTTAAATTTTGGGTTTAACCAATTTGTGTAATGACCATTTTTGACCACTTTTCTAGTGTTTGGGAGCAAATGGTTAATTGACATTTGCTCCTATACATTACCAGATTTTCATTCCATCCATCCAGACTGGATAGATAGCCTGACAGATAATTGTGTAGTGTACGCCCAGGATAACTGTTAGTCATGCTTTATTTTATGGCGGCACATAAATGGGTGGACAGATCCAGGGCAAGCACTGCCCACTCATGCATAGTTGTCAACTGATGTGAAGTTCCAGGGGGCAATCTCAGTTATAAAGAGAAGTATCTGGAAATTGTCCCTAGTTAAAAAAAAAAAATTTGATCAACTCCATTTATTTAGTATGATATCCCAGGTGATAGGATGCCGGCAGTCAGAACAACATACTTTATTAAATAACACATCTCAAACTACCATACCCAGGATTCAAACCTATAACCTGTTGAATTCTAATCAAACACCCTACCTATTGAGCTATTTGATCCTGCATAAAAATTGTGAACATTATATGAAGCTATTGGTACTTTGCAAAAAAAAAGAATCAGCATTACAACGCAGCAGATCCATGCAGTTTGCAGCCACACACTACATGTATCTGCTCAGCCACAATGCTGATTATTTCTTCACAAAGTACAAGGTGAGCTCCAAACAGAATTCTCTAGCTTAGAATTATACCTTTCTTTGCCAAACCTAGAAGTCGGGCCCCCCACCCTGGGATCCCCCAGAGGGAGGCCTGCACCGTCATGCGGCAGGCTTGTCCGTTTTGGAAGCAGGCTGATGGGCAGCCCAGGATTGCTTCAGTCTGGGCTTGGCAGGTCTGGAAACATGAGCTTGCTTTGGGTATGCCTGACCTTGGGTACGCTTTACCTGGAGGATGAAAGGGCCAAGAAAAGTACTTTTAGCCTTCTGCGTGGTAGGAGTCATACTAGGTAGGCAAGCTGTTTTAGCAGTAGCCAGATCAGCTACAATCTTATTGAGGTCTTCTCCAAAAGGAGATTCAACTGAGGCAGCACAAGGGAACTCTCATCTGGGGACAACAACTGCAGGGAGAACACATATTTTCAGATGAACATGGTAGGGCAGAAGGCTGCCTAATACTGAAGCACCCCCAAACAACAAATCAAATGCAACTTACTTGACAGAGATGTGCCTGAGCAACGGCCCTCCCCAGCCCTATCCCAAATCATACTTATTTTGCATAGGAGATACCATGGTCATGAAGATTGTTCTCCCAGGGTTAGGTTCATTCATTGCATTCTGGGTATGCTGACCCCTGTGATTTCCCCAAATGTGGGAAACTCGACTGCATTATTTGTGGTAGTGGGGGACTGTGTTTGTGCTTTCCTCTGGTCAGCTCTGGTAAAATTCAGATTTCTTTGTCTCAGATCTTCCTCTAGCCTTGTTCTTCTTTCGAGAGTTCCCTTGTGCTGCCTCAGTTGGATCTCCTTCACTTGACAGGGGGGTGCCCGAGCAGCGACCCTCCCCAGCTCTAGCCCAACTCCTACTTACCTGCCAGGTGAGATACTATGATCATGAAGTTGCTTCTCCCAGGGCAAGGCTCACCCATTGCACTCTGGGTGTGCTGCCCCTGCGATTTCCCCAAATGTGGGAAACTTGACTGCATAATTTGAGTTTTCCCTGGTCGGCTCTCATGTAATTCAGATCTCTTTGTCTCAGGTCTCTCTCCAGCCTAGTTTGCTGTCTGGTTCCACTTCTTTTTTCTTGAGCCCCTCCCTTCTATACCCTTGTGCACTATCCTGACTTCTCCTCCCGTCTGCTTACTTTGTGCCTCCCAATGCACAATGCAAACTACGGGTAGTGCTGCAGGGCCCACACCCTTTTACTTGCTTTACAGAGCAGCTCTGGAGCTGTTACAGTGCCCAGCTGCTGCAAGAAATCAGCTTGAATGCTTCAGGGGCTGGGGAATGGCCAACATGAGCCCCACACCGAAGGAGGGTGGGGGTGCTTAATGCGAACTAGGGGTCATCCAAGCACCACAAAAGGCCTCCATGCCCTGCACGCTCCTTTTCTCTTTTCATATGCAGACGAGGGTTGAAGCCAACTTTGACCCACTGCTTGGATGACATCACCATATTCAAATCCATCTGCTGCAGGCCATCCCCCAGGAATGCTTGCACTAGTTGTTGCATTTGGTTTGTTGTTTGGGGGTGCTTCAGTATTAGGCAGCCTTCTGCCACCCCATGTTCATCTGAAAATATGTGTTCTCCCTGCAGTTGTTGTCCCCAGATGAGAGTTCCCTTGTGCTGCCTCAGTTGAATCTCCTTTACTTGACAGAGATGTGCCTGAGCAGCGGCCCTCCCCAGCCCTATCCCAAATCATACTTATTTTGCATAGGAGATACTATTGTCATGAAGATTGTTTTCCCAGGGTGAGGTTCATTCATTGCATTCTGGGTATGCTGACCCCTGTGATTTCCCCAAATGTGGGAAACTCGACTGCATTATTTGTGGTAGTGGTGGACTGTGTTTGTGCTTTCCTCTGGTCAGCTCTGGTAAAGTCAGATTTCTTTGTCTCAGATCTTCCTCTAGCCTTGTTCTTCTTTTGAGAGTTCCCTTGTGCTGCCTCAGTTGGATCTCCTTCACTTGAAAGGTAGTGCCCGAGCAGCGACCCTCCCCAGCTCTAGCCCAACTCCTACTAACCTGCCAGGTGAGATACTATGATCATGAAGGTGCTTCTCCCAGGGCAAGGCTCACCCATTGCACTCTGGGTGTGCTGCCCCTTGCGATTTCCCCAAATGTGGGAAACTTGACTGCATAATTTGTGTTTCCCCTGGACGGCTCTCGTATAATTCAGATCTCTTTGTCTCAGGTCTCTCTCCAGCCTAGTATGCTGTCTGTTTCCACTTCTCTTTTCTTGAGCCCCTCCCTTCTATAACCTTGTGCACTATCCTGACTTCTCCTCCCGTCTGCTTACTTTGTGCCTTCCAATGCACAATGCAAACTACAGGTAGTGCTGCAGGGCCCACACCCTTTTACTTGCCTTACAGAGCAGCTCTGGAGCTGTTACAGTACCTAGCTGCTGCAAGAAATCAGCTTGAATGCTTCAGGGGCTGGGGCATGGCCAACATGAGCCCCACACCGAAGGAGGGTGGGGGTGTTTAATGCGAACTAGGGGTCATCCAAGCGTCGCAAAAGGCCGCCATGCCCTGCATATCCCTTTTCTCTTTTCATAAGCAGACGAGGGTTGAAGCCAACTTTGACCCACTGCTTGGATGACATCACTTGCTGCCTTTCCAATGAAGCAAGTTTAATTTAGTAATAGGTGAAAAACCATCCCTACAAAGGTGTTAATCAGATACTTGGCTTTGTGGACACTTTTCAGAGAACAAATTAGTTAGCATAAAAATAAAGCCAGAAAATGAAGAGCTGTTTAATCACTCAATTGGATTTTTCTGCAAGCGTATTTCTTTTTCTCTGCAACCCACTGCTAAGTTGTGCTTCCTAGCTGTTCTTTTATAAAATCACTTAATCAAATCTAACTCTGATTACATCAGAGTAGGCCAGGTACCCTACACCATAAGAGGGGGTTTGAAATTTTGACTTGTCTACTTAAAGATCACCAAAATCTGATGACATGGTCAATAACATCCCTGGGTGGGATTGAACCACCAACCCTTTGGTTAATAACCAAACACACTAACCGATTGCACCACCGAGACACTTTGCAAAAGTACATACTGACAAAGGCTAATAAGCATTCATCTAGAACGTTTCCTAGAAAACTTTAAAAAGTCAATAATCTGGAGAGTTTTTGTAAGATGTTTCTTCCATCAACCAATGAAGAAACGCATTGGTACTTTCCCATGATGAGTGAGTGCTTCAGGATCTCTTGCACTTACATGTGCAGCAGAGTACTGCAATGGAAGCATGCTGGGCCCCTTAACCCAGAGGTAGGCAGATTGAAACTATCCTCTGCTATATGCATTTTTTTTTTGTTAATTAAAGTAATCCAAAACTGGGATTGATATTTTTGCTCTTTTATTTTTACTTAAAGTACAATAACTTTTACCATTTTAATTTGTTTTAATAGTATATTGACAGTATTGTTTTCTTTCAAAAATCCACTTAATTTTCTTTACCCGATTATTAAAATGGTAATTGACAAAAACAAACTACATTGTCACCAGAAGAGCAATACAAAATGTACAAGTGATATATTAAAATCATCTTTCCAGCTTGAATTTCAATGATGCATTGGGGCAACGATTTTGTGAGAAACATCTTACCATTAAATAAAGATTTTCTTAATTCCTTACCTGTGTGCTAATTAGATATCACCTTGTTTTCACATTAAACAGACTTCCACATGAGAAAGCACAAAGGATGCAGTGGCGTTAATGTTTCCTGGTGTCAACCTGTATTATTTCAGTAGATATTGAAATGAGGATGCATCTTGCTGCCTTTCCAATGAAGCAAGTTTAATTTAGTAATAGGTTAAAAACCATCCCTACAAAGGTGTTAATCAGAAACTTGGCTTTGTGCTTCCTAGCTGTTGTTATAAAATCACTGAATCAAATCTAACTCTGATTACATCAGAGAAGGCCAGGTACCCTACACCATAAGAGGGGGTTTGAAATTTTGACTTGTCTACATAAAGATCACCAAAATCTGATAACAAGGTCAATTACGTCCCTGGGTGGGATTGAACCACCAACCTTTTGGTTAATAGCCTTACACAGTAACTGATTGCGCCACAGCAACACTTTGTAAAAGTCCATACTGACAAAGGCTAATAAGCATTCATCTAGAACGATTCCTAGAAACATTTTAAAAAGTCAATAATGTGGAGAGTTTTTGTAAGATGTTTCTTCCATCAACCAATGAAGAAACACATTGGTACTTTCCCATGATGAGTGAGTGCTTCAGGATCTCTTGCACTTACATGTGCAGCAGAGTACTGTAATGGAAGCATGCTGGGTCCATAACCCAGAGGTAGGCAGATTGAAACTATCCTTTGCTATATGCATTTTTTTTTTGTTCATTAAAGTAATCCAAAACTGGGATTGATATTTTAGCTTTTATTTTTACTTAAAGTACAATAACTTTTACCATTTTAATTTGTTTTAGTGCAAATGGCATATCAGTAGTCAGCACTAACTGGTGACATGCCATTTGTACAAGTAAGCAATGTGTGACTAATATATAAACATGCTTTATTAAATAACATCTCAAACTATCATACCCAGGATTCAAACCTATAACCTGTTGAATTCTAATCAAACACCCTACCCATGGAGCTACTTGATCCTGCATCTTTTCTAACCTCCAAAAACAGATTCAGTTGCATTTTCCAGCGTGTTTTGTTTGCGCCTTTGCAAATGTCTTACATCGACAAACTTATTTAGTACTATTTTGCAAATAGGGTTACATTGTCGCAACATTGTGTTCCCTAATTGCTTGATTTTTTAAATGCAACAATTGATAAAGACACCTGATAATTGCTCTGTGGAGTCTTATTTTGTGTTTTGTGTTTAGTCTTTAGATCTGAATTTGAATGTACTTGTGAACTAACTTAATTTCCTACTTCTAAATTCATTCCTAAATTCACTACTTACATGAATCCTGTAGTTGGGCATTTTGGGACTTCGATTGTGGGCATTGTTTTGTGTCCAGACCAGCAGCAGGTGGTGTGCATTTGCTGGAAAGGCATCGAAGACCTCCGATATGCTGCATCTCCTGATGTGTGTCTCCCTCAAGTGGCTGTCAGCAAATGCCTGCTAGACACCCCATTCCAAGCTGATTGTGACATCATGGAACATGCATCATAGAACAGGCATGCTAAAACATTGGTCTTCAACCTGCGACCCTCCAGCTGCTGTGGAACTACACATCCCAGCATGCCCTG
The DNA here is from genome assembly GCF_028390025.1 of Pseudophryne corroboree. Classification (NCBI taxonomy): domain Eukaryota; kingdom Metazoa; phylum Chordata; class Amphibia; order Anura; family Myobatrachidae; genus Pseudophryne; species Pseudophryne corroboree. The sequence continues at coordinate 717,676 of NW_026968590.1, forward strand.
CCTCAGTTTTAGCATACCTTAATAGCAAAACTGTGGCAGGGCATGCTGGGATGTGTAGTTTCACAGCAGCTGGAGGGCCACAGGATGAAGACCCATGTGCTAGAGCCAAGCCGCAGGTACATTGAATGCTAGCAAGCTGAATATTTAAATCCTTTTTGTTCCGCAGCATTCCAATGCGGAAGATTCCATGGAACCAGAGATCCTTCCATTGAGAAGGACATGCTGCCTGGATGACTACACTGTACAAATTAAATCACGGAGCCAGTTGGCTTGTGGGTGGCTCTGGTGACTGGGTGGTTGGGTGGGTGGTGTGTCGGAAGTGGAGCGCATGCAAATGATTGTGTATCATCCAGCTAGTGAGAGAGAAAACTCATGCAGGAGTGTGCCTGCTTGTCAGTGGGTTATGCACCTTGCCAGACGTTAAATCTACATAGAGCAGCTGGAGGGGACAAGAGCAGGTTTGCAAAATATAGATAGAAGAGCATATATGCTGGCGCATTCTCCATGATTGTGTCAGCTTATGTTTTGGTGCACTGCACTTTCCTCCACTAAGTTTTAGCCATTTTTGTTAAGCTCAAGTGTAGTTTCTTCTCGGCCTTTTGGCTGTGATCTTGTATCGTGGTTGAAGGGTCTGCTGGAGGGAGGGATTGTTTTCTTCATTGGCGAAAGACCAAAGATATTCCAGGATGGAAGGCTTGGGAACACTATCTGTTTTTCAGTTGTGGAAGAGCACAGAGGTCGGATTGGACTACATTCTATAGTAAAGGATATCTTTCTATTTATTGACCCTCCCCTTATATGTGTCTGTGTTACAATAAAGCTTCGGTTTTGTGAATCCCTCACCCTCTTACACTCCACACCCATAGCCTTATTAACTGTTGTATTATTGTATAGTTTAAATGTATAGTGCAGTTCATGATTTATAGTGTAGACTGGCCTGTGCTGTAGTTCTTGAACTGTACTATACCGTCAGCATTTGTATTGTGTTTTGGCTGTGCTGCAACACTGTATTTATGTGTGCAATGTTTATGTATGTTTTTTTTTATGTCAATAAAGACTGCTTTTTCAAGCCAATATCTGAAAACAATCAATGTTTATCTTTGATGGCAATAAAAGTGGTATGATATTTGATGCTTTTGAAATCCAATATCTGATATGTCCCCTATCTGGGAACCATATATTAAATGGCTTTTCAGAAAAGGGAGATGGGAGAAGAGCTTTCAGTACTTGTAGGACCGATGCACATAAAGAAGCAAAAAAACATACATAAACATTACACACATAAGTACCGCGTTGCGGCACAGCCAAAACACAATAGAAATGCTGATGGTATAGTACAGTTCAAGAACTACAGCACAGGCCAGCCTACACTATAAATCATGAACTGCACTATACATTTAAACTGTACAATAATACAACAGTTAATAAGGCTATGGGTGTGGAGTGTAAGAGGGTGAGGGAATCACAAGCCCGAAGCTTTATTGAAAGACTGACACATATAAAGGGAGGATTAATAAATAGAAAGACATCCTTTACTATAGAATGTAGTCCAATCCGGTCTTTCAACTCTTCCACAATTGAAAAACGGATAGTGTTCCCAAGCCTTCCATCCTGGAATATCTTTGGTCTTTCGCCAATGAAGAAAGCAATCCCTCCCTCCAGCAGACCCTTCAACCACAATACAAGATCACAGCCAAAAGGCCGAGAAGCAACTACACTTGAGCTTAACAAAAATGGCTAAAACTTAGTGGAGGAAAGTGCAGTGCACCAAAACATAAGCTGACACAATCATGGAGAATGCGCCAGCATATATGCTCTTCTATCTATATTTTGCAAACATGCTCTTGTCCCCTCCAGCTGCTCTATGTAGATTTAACGTCTGGCAAGGTGCATAACCCACTGACAAGCAGGCACACTCCTGCATGAGTTTTCACTCTCACTAGCTGGATGATACACAATCATTTGCATGTGCTCCACCTCCGACACACCACCCACCCAACCACCCAGTCACCAGAGCCACCCACAAACCAACTGGCTCCGTGATTTAATTTGCACAGTGTAGTCATCCAGGCAGCATGTCCTTCTCAATGGAAGGATCTCTGGTTCCATGGAATCTTCCGCATTGGAATGCTGCGGAACAAAAAGGATTTAAATATTCAGCTTGCTAGCATTCAATGTACCTGCGGCTTGGCTCTAGCACATGGGTCTTCATCCTGTGGCCCTCCAGCTGCTGTGAAACTACACATCCCAGCATGCCCTGCCACAGTTTTGCTATAAGGTATGCTAAAACTGAGGCAGGGCATGCTGGGATGTGTAATTCTACAGCAGCTGGAGGGTCGCAGGTTGAAGACCCATGTTTTAGCATGCCTGTTCTATGATGCATGTTCCGTGATGTCACAATCAGCTTGGAATGGGGTGTCTAGCTGGCATTTGCTGACAGCCACTTGAGGGAGACACACATCAGGAGATGCAGCATATCGGAGGTCTTCGATGCCTTTCCAGCAAATGCACACCACCTGCTGCTGGTCTGGACACAAAACAATGCCCACAATCGAAGTCCCAAAATGCCCAACTACAGGATTCATGTAAGTAGTGAATTTAGGAATGAATTTAGAAGTAGGAAATTAAGTTAGTTCACAAGTACATTCAAATTCAGATCTAAAGTCTAGGTAGGCCTCACGTCCTGGCAGCCGCCAGCATTTAAAAATGCCTTGATTAGAGGTACGGAATTAAATGTAGATAAGAAGTAGACACAAAATAAGTCTCCGCAGAGCAGTTATCAGGTGTTTTTATCAATTGTTGCATTTAAAAAATCAAGCAATTAGGGAACACAATGTTGCAACAATGTAACCCTATTTGCAAAATAGTACTAAATAAGTTTGTCGATGTAAGACATTTGCAAAGGCGCATCCAAAACACGCTGGAAAATGCAACTGAATCTGTTTTTGGAGGCTAGAATAGGAAATGTGCATCGGTCCTACAAGTACTGAAAGCTCTTCTCCCATCTCCCTTTTCTGAAAAGCCATTTAATATATGGTTCCCAGATAGGGGACATATCAGATATTGCCTTTCAAAAGCAGCAAATATCATACCACTTCTATTGCCATCAAAGATAAACATTGATTGTTTTCAGATATTGGATTGAAAAAGCAGTCTTTATTGACATAAAGAAGCAAAAAAACATATATAAACATTACACACATAAGTACTGTGTTGCAGCACAGCCAAATCACAATACAAATGCTGTCGGTATAGTACAGTTCAAAAACTACAGTACAGGTCAGCCTACACTATAAATCATGAACTGCACTATACATTTAAACAATACAATAGTTAATAAGGCTATGGGTGTGGAGTGTAAGAGGGTGACGGAATCACAAGCCCAAAGCTTTATTGAAAGACAGACACATATAAAGGGAGGATTAATAAATACAAAGATACCCTTTACTATAGAATGTAGTCCAATCCGGTCTTTCAACTCTTCCACAACTGAAAAACGGATAGTGTTCCCAAGCCTTCCATCCTGGAATATCTTCAGTCTCTCGCCAATGAAGAAAACAATCCCTCCAGCAGACTCTTCAACCACAATACAATATCACAGCCAAAAGAGCGAGAAGCAACTACACTTGCGTTTAAACAAAATGGCTAAAACTTAGTGGAGGAAAGTGCAGTGCACCAAAACATAAGCTGACACAATCATGGAGAATGCGCCAGCATATATGCTCTTCTGTCTATATTTTCCAAACCTGCTCTTGTCCCCTCCAGTTGCTCCATGTAGATTTGACGTCTGGCAAGGTGCATAACTCACTGACAAACAGGCACACTCCTGCATGAGTTTTCTCTCTCACTAGCTGGATGATACACATTCATTTGCATGTGCTCCACCTCCGACACACCGCCCACCCAACCACCCAGTCACCAGAGCCACCCACAAGCCAACTGGCTCCGTGATTTAATTTGCACAGTGCAGTCATCCAGGCAGCATGTCCTTCTCAATGGAATAATCTCTGGTTCCATGGAATCTTCCGCATTGGAATGCTGCGGAACAAAAAGGATTTAAACATTCAGCTTGCTAGCATTCAATGTACCTGCGGTTTGGTTCTAGCACATGGGTCTTCATCCTGTGGCCCTCCAGCTGCTGTGAAACTACACATCCCAGCATGCCCTGCCACAGTTTTGCTATTAAGGTATGCTAAAACTGAGGCAGGGCATGCTGGGATATGTAGTTCCACAGCAGCTGGAGGGTCGCAGGTTGAAGACCCATGTTCTAGCATGCCTGTTCTATGATGCATGTTCCGTGATGTCACAATCAGCTTGGAATGGGGTGTCTAGCATGCATATGCTGACAGCCACTTGAGGCAGACACACATCAGGAGATGCAGCATATCGGAGGTCTTCGATGCCTTTCCAGCAAATGCACACCACCAGCTGCTGGTCTGGACACAAAACAATGCCCACAATTGAAGGCTCAAAATGCCCAACTACAGGATTAATGTAAGTAGTGAATTTAGGAATGAATTTAGAAGTAGGAAATTAAGTTAGTTCACAAGTACATTCAAATTCAGATCTAAAGACTAGGTAGGCCTCACGTCCTGGCAGCACCCAGCATTTAAAAATGCCTTGATTATAGGTAGGGAATTAAATGTAGATAAGAAGTAGACACAAAAGAAGACTCCACAGAGCAATTATCAGGTGTCTTTATCAATTTTTGCATTTAAAAAATCAAGCAATTAGGGAACACAATGTTGCGACAATGTAACCCTATTTGCAAAATAGTACTAAATTAGTTTGTCGATGTAAGACATTTGCAAAGGCGCAAACAAAACACGCTGGAAAATGCAACTGAATCTGTTATTGGAGGTTAGAATAGATGCAGGATCAAGTAGCTCAATGGGTAGGGTGTTTGATTAGAATTTAACAGGTTATAGGTTTGAATCCTGGGTATGATAGTTTGAGGTGTTATTTAATAAAGTATGTTTATATATTAGTCACACATGGCTTACTTGTACAAATGGCATGTCACCAGTTAGTGCTGACTGCTGATATGCCATTTACACAAACATGCCATGTGTGACTGTATATGCATTTAAGGAGGGCACCCCTGCAATACCACAAACCATTGAGTGTCAAGTATACTAGATATATCTTCATATCTCATGTGCTTTCTCTGAGACCAATCTTGTTATGCCCCTTCCCCACAAGGCATGCGCCTTTTGTCCATATTGCAAAAATGGGGGGGGGAGGGCATATAATTCTCTGTCACAGGGCACCAAAAAGTCTAGTTATGGCTCTGGTATGCATTATGTAATCTGGCAGACCATCTCTCCAACACTGGCTGGTTGGAATAGAAATCCGGTTATCTATGTGAGCAAATGACCATCAACGATTTACTCTCAAACACTAAAAAATGGACAAAAATGGTCCCCTAAACAAATTGGTTAAATTTTGGGTTTAACCAATTTGTGTAATGACCATTTTTGACCACTTTTCTAGTGTTTGGGAGCAAATGGTTAATTGACATTTGCTCCTATACATTACCAGATTTTCATTCCATCCATCCAGACTGGATAGATAGCCTGACAGATAATTGTGTAGTTTACGCCCAGGATAACTGTTAGTCATGCTTTATTTTATGGCGGCACATAAATGGGTGGACAGATCCAGGGCAAGCACTGCCCACTCATGCATAGTTGTCAACTGATGTGAAGTTCCAGGGGGCAATCTCAGTTATAAAGAGAAGTATCTGGAAATTGTCCCTAGTTAAAAAAAAAAAAAATTTTTTTTATCAACTCCATTTATTTAGTATGATATCCCAGGTGATAGGATGCCGGCAGTCAGAACAACATACTTTATTAAATAACACATCTCAAACTACCATACCCAGGATTCAAACCTATAACCTGTTGAATTCTAATCAAACACCCTACCTATTGAGCTATTTGATCCTGCATAAAAATTGTGAACATTATATGAAGCTATTGGTACTTTGCAAAAAAAAAGAATCAGCATTACAACGCAGCAGATCCATGCAGTTTGCAGCCACACACTACATGTATCTGCTCAGCCACAATGCTGATTATTTCTTCACAAAGTACAAGGTGAGCTCCAAACAGAATTCTCTAGCTTAGAATTATACCTTTCTTTGCCAAACCTAGAAGTCGGGCCCCCCACCCTGGGATCCCCCAGAGGGAGGCCTGCACCGTCATGCGGCAGGCTTGTCCGTTTTGGAAGCAGGCTGATGGGCAGCCCAGGATTGCTTCAGTCTGGGCTTGGCAGGTCTGGAAACATGAGCTTGCTTTGGGTATGCCTGACCTTGGGTACGCTTTACCTGGAGGATGAAAGGGCCAAGAAAAGTACTTTTAGCCTTCTGCGTGGTAGGAGTCATACTAGGTAGGCAAGCTGTTTTAGCAGTAGCCAGATCAGCTACAATCTTATTGAGGTCTTCTCCAAAAGGAGATTCAACTGAGGCAGCACAAGGGAACTCTCATCTGGGGACAACAACTGCAGGGAGAACACATATTTTCAGATGAACATGGTAGGGCAGAAGGCTGCCTAATACTGAAGCACCCCCAAACAACAAATCAAATGCAACTTACTTGACAATGATGTGCCTGAGCAACGGCCCTCCCCAGCCCTATCCCAAATCATACTTATTTTGCATAGGAGATACCATGGTCATGAAGATTGTTCTCCCAGGGTGAGGTTCATTCATTGCATTCTGGGTATGCTGACCCCTGTGATTTCCCCAAATGTGGGAAACTCGACTGCATTATTTGTGGTAGTGGGGGACTGTGTTTGTGCTTTCCTCTGGTCAGCTCTGGTAAAAGTCAGATTTCTTTGTCTCAGATCTTCCTCTAGCCTTGTTCTTCTTTCGAGAGTTCCCTTGTGCTGCCTCAGTTGGATCTCCTTCACTTGACAGGGGGGTGCCCGAGCAGCGACCCTCCCCAGCTCTAGCCCAACTCCTACTTACCTGCCAGGTGAGATACTATGATCATGAAGGTGCTTCTCCCAGGGCAAGGCTCACCCATTGCACTCTGGGTGTGCTGCCCCTGCGATTTCCCCAAATGTGGGAAACTTGACTGCATAATTTGAGTTTTCCCTGGTCGGCTCTCATGTAATTCAGATCTCTTTGTCTCAGGTCTCTCTCCAGCCTAGTTTGCTGTCTGGTTCCACTTCTTTTTTCTTGAGCCCCTCCCTTCTATACCCTTGTGCACTATCCTGACTTCTCCTCCCGTCTGCTTACTTTGTGCCTCCCAATGCACAATGCAAACTACGGGTAGTGCTGCAGGGCCCACACCCTTTTACTTGCTTTACAGAGCAGCTCTGGAGCTGTTACAGTGCCCAGCTGCAGCAAGAAATCAGCTTGAATGCTTCAGGGGCTGGGGAATGGCCAACATGAGCCCCACACCGAAGGAGGGTGGGGGTGCTTTATGCGAACTAGGGGTCATCCAAGCACCACAAAAGGCCTCCATGCCCTGCACGCTCCTTTTCTCTTTTCATATGCAGACGAGGGTTGAAGCCAACTTTGACCCACTGCTTGGATGACATCACCATATTCAAATCCATCTGCTGCAGGCCATCCCCCAGGAATGCTTGCACTAGTTGTTGCATTTGGTTTGTTGTTTGGGGGTGCTTCAGTATTAGGCAGCCTTCTGCCACCCCATGTTCATCTGAAAATATGTGTTCTCCCTGCAGTTGTTGTCCCCAGATGAGAGTTCCCTTGTGCTGCCTCAGTTGAATCTCCTTTACTTGACAGAGATGTGCCTGAGCAGCGGCCCTCCCCAGCCCTATCCCAAATCATACTTATTTTGCATAGGAGATACTATTGTCATGAAGATTGTTCTCCCAGGGTGAGGTTCATTCATTGCATTCTGGGTATGCTGACCCCTGTGATTTCCCCAAATGTGGGAAACTCGACTGCATTATTTGTGGTAGTGGTGGACTGTGTTTGTGCTTTCCTCTGGTCAGCTCTGGTAAAAGTCAGATTTCTTTGTCTCAGATCTTCCTCTAGCCTTGTTCTTCTTTTGAGAGTTCCCTTGTGCTGCCTCAGTTGGATCTCCTTCACTTGAAAGGTAGTGCCCGAGCAGCGACCCTCCCCAGCTCTAGCCCAACTCCTACTAACCTGCCAGGTGAGATACTATGATCATGAAGGTGCTTCTCCCAGGGCAAGGCTCACCCATTGCACTCTGGGAGTGCTGTCCCTTGCGATTTCCCCAAATGTGGGAAACTTGACTGCATAATTTGTGTTTCCCCTGGACGGCTCTCGTATAATTCAGATCTCTTTGTCTCAGGTCTCTCTCCAGCCTAGTATGCTGTCTGTTTCCACTTCTCTTTTCTTGAGCCCCTCCCTTCTATAACCTTGTGAACTATCCTGACTTCTCCTCCCGTCTGCTTACTTTGTGCCTTCCAAGGCACAATGCAAACTACAGGTAGTGCTGCAGGGCCCACACCCTTTTACTTGCCTTACAGAGCAGCTCTGGAGCTGTTACAGTACCCAGCTGCTGCAAGAAATCAGCTTGAATGCTTCAGGGGCTGGGGCATGGCCAACATGAGCCCCACACCGAAGGAGGGTGGGGGTGTTTAATGCGAACTAGGGGTCATCCAAGCGTCGCAAAAGGCCGCCATGCCCTGCATATCCCTTTTCTCTTTTCATAAGCAGACGAGGGTTGAAGCCAACTTTGACCCACTGCTTGGATGACATCACTTGCTGCCTTTCCAATGAAGCAAGTTTAATTTAGTAATAGGTGAAAAACCATCCCTACAAAGGTGTTAATCAGATACTTGGCTTTGTGGACACTTTTCAGAGAACAAATTTGTTAGCATAAAAATAAAGCCAGAAAATGAAGAGCTGTTTAATCACTCAATTGGATTTTTCTGCAAGCGTATTTCTTTTTCTCTGCAACCCACTGCTAAGTTGTGCTTCCTAGCTGTTCTTTTATAAAATCACTTAATCAAATCTAACTCTGATTACATCAGAGAAGGCCAGGTACCCTACACCATAAGAGGGGGTTTGAAATTTTGACTTGTCTACTTAAAGATCACCAAAATCTGATAACAAGGTAAATTACGTCCCTGGGTAGGATTGAACCACCAACCTTTTGGTTAATAACCGAACACGCTAACTGATTGCGCCACAGAGACACATTGCAAAAGTATATACTGACAAAGGCTAATAAGCATTCATCTAGAACGTTTCCTAGAAAAACTTTAAAAAGTCAATAATCTGGAGAGTTTTTGTAAGATGTTTCTTCCATCAACCAATGAAGAAACACATTGGTACTTTCCCATGATGAGTGAGTGCTTCAGGATCTCTTGCACTTACATGTGCAGCAGAGTACTGCAATGGAAGCATGCTGGGCCCATAACCCAGAGGTAGGCAGATTGAAACTATCCTCTGCTATATGCATTTTTTTTTGTTAATTAAAGTAATCCAAAACTGGGATTGATATTTTTGCTCTTTTATTTTTACTTAAAGTACAATAACTTTTATTATTTTAATTTGTTTTAATAGTATATTGACAGTATTGTTTTCTTTCAAAAATCCACTTAATTTTCTTTACCCTATTATTCAAATGGTAATTGACAAAAACAAACTACATTGTCACCAGAAGAGCAATAGAAAATGTACAAGTGATATATTAAAATCATCTTTCCAGCTTGAATTTCAATGATGCATTGGGGCAACGATTTTGTGAGAAACCTCTTCACCCTTAAATAAAGATTTTCTTAATTCCTTACCTGTGTGCTAATTAGATATCACCTTGTTTTCACATTAAACAGACTTCCACATGAGAAAGCAGCAAGGATGCAGTGGCGTTAATGTTTCCTGGTGTCAACCTGTATTATTTCAGTAGATATTGAAATGAGGATGCATCTTGCTGCCTTTCCAATGAAGCATGTTTAATTTAGTAATAGGTGAAAAACCATCCCTACAAAGGTGTTAATCAGATACTTGGCTTTGTGGACTCTTTTCAGAGAACAAATTTGTTAGCATAAAAATAAAGCCAGAAAATGAAGAGCTGTTTAATCACTCAATTGGATTTTTCTGCCAGCATATTTCTTTTTCTCTGCAACCCACTGCTAAATTGTGCTTCCTAGCTGTTTTTTTTTATAAAATCACTTAATCAAATCTAACTCTGATTACATCAGAGTAGGCCAGGTACCCTACACCATAAGAGAGGGTTTGAAATTTTGACTTGTCTACTTAAATATCACCAAAATCTGATCACAAGGTCAATTACGTCCCTGGGTGGGATTGAACCACCAACTTTTTGGTTAATAGCCGTACACACTAACTGATTGCGCTACAGCGACACTTTGCAAAAGTACATACTGACAAAGGCTAATAAGCATTCATCTAGAACGTTTCCTAGAAAAACTTTAAATAGTCAATAATCTGGAGAGTTTTTGTAAGATGTCTCTTCCATCAACCAATGAAGAAACACATTGGTACTTTCCCATGATGAGTGAGTGCTTCAGGATCTCTTGCACTTACATGTGCAGCAGAGTACTGTAATGGAAGCATGCTGGGTCCATAACCCAGAGGTAGGCAGATTGAAATTATCCTCTGCTATATGCATTTTTTTTTTGTTAATTAAAGTAATCCAAAACTGGGATTGATATTTTTGCTCTTTTTATTTTACTTAAAGTACAATAACTTTTACCTTTTTAATTTGTTTTAATAGTATATAGACAGTATTGTTTTCTTTCAAAAATCCACTTAATTTTCTTTACCCGATTATTAAAATGGTAATTGACAAAAACAAACTACATTGTCACCAGAAGAGCAATACAAAATGTACAAGTGATATATTAAAATCATCTTTCCAGCTTGAATTTCAATGATGCATTGGGGCAACGATTTTGTGAGAAACATCTTACCATTAAATAAAGAATTTCTTAATTCCTTACCTGTGTGCTAATTAGATATCGCCTTGTTTTCACATTAAACAGACTTCCACATGAGAAAGCAGCAAGGATGCAGTGGCGTTAATGTTTCCTGGTGTCAACCTGTATTATTTCAGTAGATCTTGAAATGAGGATGCATCTTGCTGCCTTTCCAATGAAGCATTTTTAATTTAGTAATAGGTGAAAAACCATCCCTACAAAGGTGTTAATCAGATACTTGTCTTTGTGGACTCTTTTCAGAGAACAAATTTGTTAGCATAAAAATAAAGTCAGAAAATGAAGAGCTGTTTAATCACTCAATTGGATTTTTCTGCCAGCATATTTCTTTTTCTCTGCAACCCACTGCTAAATTGTGCTTCCTAGCTGTTTTTTTTATAAAATCACTTAATCAAATCTAACTCTGATTACATCAGAGTAGGCCAGGTACCCTACACCATAAGAGAGGGTTTGAAATTTTGACTTGTCTACTTAAATATCACCAAAATCTGATCACAAGGTCAATTACGTCCCTGGGTGGGATTGAACCACCAACTTTTTGGTTAATAGCCGTACACACTAACTGATTGCGCTACAGCGACACTTTGCAAAAGTACATACTGACAAAGGCTAATAAGCATTCATCTAGAACGTTTCCTAGAAAAACTTTAAATAGTCAATAATCTGGAGAGTTTTTGTAAGATGTTTCTTCCATCAACCAATGAAGAAACACATTGGTACTTTCCCATGATGAGTGAGTGCTTCAGGATCTCTTGCACTTACATGTGCAGCAGAGTACTGTAATGGAAGCATGCTGGGTCCATAACCCAGAGGTAGGCAGATTGAAATTATCCTCTGCTATATGCATTTTTTTTTGTTAATTAAAGTAATCCAAAACTGGGATTGATATTTTTGCTCTTTTTATTTTACTTAAAGTACAATAACTTTTACCTTTTTAATTTGTTTTAATAGTATATAGACAGTATTGTTTTCTTTCAAAAATCCACTTAATTTTCTTTACCCGATTATTAAAATGGTAATTGACAAAAACAAACTACATTGTCACCAGAAGAGCAATACAAAATGTACAAGTGATATATTAAAATCATCTTTCCAGCTTGAATTTCAATGATGCATTGGGGCAACGATTTTGTGAGAAACATCTTACCCTTAAATAAAGATTTTCTTAATTCCTTACCTGTGTGCTAATTAGATATCACCTTGTTTTCACATTAAACAGACTTCCACATGAGAAAGCAGCAAGGATGCAGTGGCGTTAATGTTTCCTGGTGTCAACCTGTATTATTTCAGTAGATATTGAAATGAGGATGCATCTTGCTGCCTTTCCAATGAAGCAAGTTTAATTTAGTAATAGGTGAAAAACCATCCCTACAAAGATGTTAATCCGATACTTGGCTTTGTGGACACTTTTCAGAGAACAAATTAGTTAGCATAAAAATAAAGCCAGAAAATGAAGAGCTGTTTAATCACTCAATTGGATTTTTCTGCCAGCATATTTCATTTTCTCTGCAACCCACTGCTAAATTGTGCTTCCTAGCTGTTTTTTGATAAAATCACTTAATCAAATCTAACTCTGATTACATCAGAGTAGGCCAGGTACCCTACACCATAAGAGGGGGTTTGAAATTTTGACTTGTCTACTTAAAGATCACCAAAATCTGATGACAAGGTCAATAACATCCCTGGGTGGGATTGAACCACCAACCCTTTGGTTAATAACCAAACACACTAACCGATTGCACCACAGAGACACTTTGCAAAAGTACATACTGACAAAGGCTAATAAGCATTCATCTAGAACGTTTCCTAGAAAACTTTAAAAAGTCAATAATCTGGAGAGTTTTGTAAGATGTTTCTTCCATCAACCAATGAAGAAACGCATTGGTACTTTCCCATGATGAGTGAGTGCTTCAGGATCTCTTGCACTTACATGTGCAGCAGAGTACTGCAATTGAAGCATGCTGGGCCCCTTAACCCAGAGGTAGGCAGATTGAAACTATCCTCTGCTATATGCATTTTTTTTTTGTTAATTAAAGTAATCCAAAACTGGGATTGATATTTTTGCTCTTTTATTTTTACTTAAAGTACAATAACTTTTACCATTTTAATTTGTTTTAATAGTATATTGACAGTATTGTTTTCTTTCAAAAATCCACTTAATTTTCTTTACCCTATTATTAAAATGGTAATTGACAAAAACAAACTACATTGTCACCAGAAGAGCAATACAAAATGTACAAGTGATATATTAAAATCATCTTTCCAGCTTGAATTTCAATGATGCATTGGGGCAACGATTTTGTGAGAAACATCTTCACCCTTAAATAAAGATTTTCTTAATTCCTTACCTGTGTGCTAATTAGATATCACCTTGTTTTCACATTAAACAGACTTCCACATGAGAAAGCAGCAAGGATGCAGTGGCGTTAATGTTTCCTGGTGTCAACCTGTATTATTTCAGTAGATATTGAAATGAGGATGCATCTTGCTGCCTTTCCAATGAAGCAAGTTTAATTTAGTAATAGGTGAAAAACCATCCCTACAAAGATGTTAATCAGATACTTGGCTTTGTGGACACTTTTCAGAGAACAAATTTGTTAGCATAAAAATAAAGTCAGAAAATGAAGAGCTGTTTAATCACTCAATTGGATTTTTTTGCCAGCATATTTCTTTTTCTCTGCAAACCACTGCTAAATTGTGCTTCCTAGCTGTTTTTATAAAATCACTGAATCAAATCTAACTCTGATTACATCAGAGAAGGCCAGGTACCCTACACCATAACAGGGGTTTTTGAAATTTTGACTTGTCTACTTAAAGATCACCAAAATCTGATAACAAGGTCAATTACATCCCTGGGTGGGATTGAACCACCAACCTTTTGGTTAATAGCCGTACACACTAACTGATTGCGCCACAGCGACACTTTGCAAAAGTACATACTGACAAAGGCTAATAAGCATTCATCTAGAACGTTTCCTAGAAAAACTTTAAATAGTCAATAATCTGGAGAGTTTTTGTAAGATGTTTCTTCCATCAACCAATGAAGAAACACATTGGTACTTTCCCATGATGAGTGAGTGCTTCAGGATCTCTTGCAATTACATGTGCAGCAGAGTACTGTAATGGAAGCATGCTGGGTCCATAGCCCAGAGGTAAGCAGATTGAAACTATCCTCTGCTATATGCGTTTTTTTTTGTTAATTCAAGTAATCCAAAACTGGGATTGATATTTTTGCTCTTTTATTTTTACTTAAAGTACAATAACTTTTACCATTTTCATTTGTTTTAGTGCAAATGGCATATCAGCAGTCAGCACTAACTGGTGACATGCCATTTGTACAAGTAAGCCATGTGTGACTAATATATAAACATGCTTTATTAAATAACACCTCAAACTATCATACCCAGGATTCAAACCTATAACCTGTTGAATTTTAATCAAACACCCTACCCATGGAGCTACTTGATCCTACATCTTTTCTAACCTCCAAAAACAGATTCAGTTGCATTTTCCAGCGTGTTTTGTTTGCGCCTTTGCAAATGTCTTACATCGACAAACTTATTTAGTACTATTTTGCAAATAGGGTTACATTGTCGCAACATTGTGTTCCCTAATTGCTTGATTTTTTAAATGCAACAATTGATAAAGACACCTGATAATTGCTCTGTGGAGTCTTATTTTGTGTTTTGTGTTTAGTCTTTAGATCTGAATTTGAATGTACTTGTGAACTAACTTAATTTCCTACTTCTAAATTCATTCCTAAATTCACTACTTACATGAATCCTGTAGTTGGGCATTTTGGGACTTCGATTGTGGGCATTGTTTTGTGTCCAGACCAGCAGCAGGTGGTGTGCATTTGCTGGAAAGGCATCGAAGACCTCCGATATGCTGCATCTCCTGATGTGTGTCTCCCTCAAGTGGCTGTCAGCAAATGCCTGCTAGACACCCCATTCCAAGCTGATTGTGACATCATGGAACATGCATCATAGAACAGGCATGCTAAAACATGGGTCTTCAACCTGCGACCCTCCAGCTGCTGTGGAACTATACATCCCAGCATGCCCTGCCTCAGTTTTAGCATACCTTAATAGCAAAACTGTGGCAGGGCATGCTGGGATGTGTAGTTTCACAGCAGCTGGAGGGCCACAGGATGAAGACCCATGTGCTAGAGCCAAGCCGCAGGTACATTGAATGCTAGCAAGCTGAATATTTAAATCCTTTTTGTTCCGCAGCATTCCAATGCGGAAGATTCCATGGAACCAGAGATCCTTCCATTGAGAAGGACATGCTGCCTGGATGACTACACTGTGCAAATTAAATCACGGAGCCAGTTGGCTTGTGGGTGGCTCTGGTGACTGGGTGGTTGGGTGGGTGGTGTGTCGGAAGTGGAGCGCATGCAAATGATTGTGTATCATCCAGCTAGTGAGAGAGAAAACTCATGCAGGAGTGTGCCTGCTTGTCAGTGGGTTATGCACCTTGCCAGACGTTAAATCTACATAGAGCAGCTGGAGGGGACAAGAGCAGGTTTGCAAAATATAGATAGAAGAGCATATATGCTGGCGCATTCTCCATGATTGTGTCAGCTTATGTTTTGGTGCACTGCACTTTCCTCCACTAAGTTTTAGCCATTTTTGTTAAGCTCAAGTGTAGTTTCTTCTCGGCCTTTTGGCTGTGATCTTGTATCGTGGTTGAAGGGTCTGCTGGAGGGAGGGATTGTTTTCTTCATTGGCGAAAGACCAAAGATATTCCAGGATGGAAGGCTTGGGAACACTATCTGTTTTTCAGTTGTGGAAGAGCACAGAGGTCGGATTGGACTACATTCTATAGTAAAGGATATCTTTCTATTTATTGACCCTCCCCTTATATGTGTCTGTGTTACAATAAAGCTTCGGTTTTGTGAATCCCTCACCCTCTTACACTCCACACCCATAGCCTTATTAACTGTTGTATTATTGTATAGTTTAAATGTATAGTGCAGTTCATGATTTATAGTGTAGACTGGCCTGTGCTGTAGTTCTTGAACTGTACTATACCGTCAGCATTTGTATTGTGTTTTGGCTGTGCTGCAACACTGTATTTATGTGTGCAATGTTTATGTATGTTTTTTTTTATGTCAATAAAGACTGCTTTTTCAAGCCAATATCTGAAAACAATCAATGTTTATCTTTGATGGCAATAAAAGTGGTATGATATTTGATGCTTTTGAAATCCAATATCTGATATGTCCCCTATCTGGGAACCATATATTAAATGGCTTTTCAGAAAAGGGAGATGGGAGAAGAGCTTTCAGTACTTGTAGGACCGATGCACATAAAGAAGCAAAAAAACATACATAAACATTACACACATAAGTACCGCGTTGCGGCACAGCCAAAACACAATAGAAATGCTGACGGTATAGTACAGTTCAAGAACTACAGCACAGGCCAGCCTACACTATAAATCATGAACTGCACTATACATTTAAACTGTACAATAATACAACAGTTAATAAGGCTATGGGTGTGGAGTGTAAGAGGGTGAGGGAATCACAAGCCCGAAGCTTTATTGAAAGACTGACACATATAAGGGGAGGATTAATACATAGAAAGACATCCTTTACTATAGAATGTAGTTCAATCCGGTCTTTCAACTCTTCCACAATTGAAAAACGGATAGTGTTCCCAAGCCTTCCATCCTGGAATATCTTTGGTCTTTCGCCAATGAAGAAAGCAATCCCTCCCTCCAGCAGACCCTTCAACCACAATACAAGATCACAGCCAAAAGGCCGAGAAGCAACTACACTTGAGCTTAACAAAAATGGCTAAAACTTAGTGGAGGAAAGTGCAGTGCACCAAAACATAAGCTGACACAATCATGGAGAATGCGCCAGCATATATGCTCTTCTATCTATATTTTGCAAACCTGCTCTTGTCCCCTCCAGCTGCTCTATGTAGATTTAACGTCTGGCAAGGTGCATAACCCACTGACAAGCAGGCACACTCCTGCATGAGTTTTCACTCTCACTAGCTGGATGATACACAATCATTTGCATGTGCTCCACCTCCGACACACCACCCACCCAACCACCCAGTCACCAGAGCCACCCACAAACCAACTGGCTCCGTGATTTAATTTGCACAGTGTAGTCATCCAGGCAGCATGTCCTTCTCAATGGAAGGATCTCTGGTTCCATGGAATCTTCCGCATTGGAATGCTGCGGAACAAAAAGGATTTAAATATTCAGCTTGCTAGCATTCAATGTACCTGCGGCTTGGCTCTAGCACATGGGTCTTCATCCTGTGGCCCTCCAGCTGCTGTGAAACTACACATCCCAGCATGCCCTGCCACAGTTTTGCTATAAGGTATGCTAAAACTAAGGCAGGGCATGCTGGGATGTGTAGTTCCACAGCAGTTGGAGGGTCGCAGGTTGAAGACCCATGTTTTAGCATGCCTGTTCTATGATGCATGTTCCGTGATGTCACAATCAGCTTGGAATGGGGTGTCTAGCAGGCATTTGCTGACAGCCACTTGAGGGAGACACACATCAGGAGATGCAGCATATCGGAGGTCTTCGATGCCTTTCCAGCAAATGCACACCACCTGCTGCTGGTCTGGACACAAAACAATGCCCACAATCGAAGTCCCAAAATGCCCAACTACAGGATTCATGTAAGTAGTGAATTTAGGAATGAATTTAGAAGTAGGAAATTAAGTTAGTTCACAAGTACATTCAAATTCAGATCTAAAGTCTAGGTAGGCCTCACGTCCTGGCAGCCGCCAGCATTTAAAAATGCCTTGATTAGAGGTACGGAATTAAATGTAGATAAGAAGAAGACACAAAATAAGACTCCGCAGAGCAGTTATCAGGTGTTTTTATCAATTGTTGCATTTAAAAAATCAAGCAATTAGGGAACACAATGTTGCAACAATGTAACCCTATTTGCAAAATAGTACTAAATAAGTTTGTCGATGTAAGACATTTGCAAAGGCGCATCCAAAACACGCTGGAAAATGCAACTGAATCTGTGTTTGGAGGCTAGAATAGGAAATGTGCATCGGTCCTACAAGTACTGAAAGCTCTTCTCCCATCTCCCTTTTCTGAAAAGCCATTTAATATATGGTTCCCAGATAGGGGACATATCAGATATTGCCTTTCAAAAGCAGCAAATATCATACCACTTCTATTGCCATCAAAGATAAACATTGATTGTTTTCAGATATTGGATTGAAAAAGCAGTCTTTATTGACATAAAGAAGCCATAAAACATACATAAACATTACACACATAAGTACTGTGTTGCAGCACAGCCAAAACACAATACAAATGCTGTCGGTATAGTACAGTTCAAGAACTACAGCACAGGTCAGCCTACACTATAAATCATGAACTGCACTATACATTTAAACAATACAATAGTTAATAAGGCTATGGGTGTGGAGTGTAAGAGGGTGACGGAATCACAAGCCCAAAGCTTTATTGAAAGACAGACACATATAAAGGGAGGATTAATAAATACAAAGATACCCTTTACTATAGAATGTAGTCCAATCCGGTCTTTCAACTCTTCCACAACTGAAAAACGGATAGTGTTCCCAAGCCTTCCATCCTGGAATATCTTCAGTCTCTCGCCAATGAAGAAAACAATCCCTCCAGCAGACTCTTCAACCACAATACAATATCACAGCCAAAAGAGCGAGAAGCAACTACACTTGCGTTTAAACAAAATGGCTAAAACTTAGTGGAGGAAAGTGCAGTGCACCAAAACATAAGCTGACACAATCATGGAGAATGCGCCAGCATATATGCTCTTCTGTCTATATTTTCCAAACCTGCTCTTGTCCCCTCCAGTTGCTCCATGTAGATTTGACGTCTGGCAAGGTGCATAACTCACTGACAAGCAGGCACACTCCTGCATGAGTTTTCTCTCTCACTAGCTGGATGATACACATTCATTTGCATGTGCTCCACCTCCGACACACCGCCCACCTAACCACCCAGTAACCAGAGCCACCCACAAGCCAACTGGCTCCGTGATTTAATTTGCACAGTGCAGTCATCCAGGCAGCATGTCCTTCTCAATGGAATAATCTCTGGTTCCATGGAATCTTCCACATTGGAATGCTGCGGAACAAAAAGGATTTAAACGTTCAGCTTGCTAGCATTCAATGTACCTGCGGTTTGGTTCTAGCACATGGGTCTTCATCCTGTGGCCCTCCAGCTGCTGTGAAACTACACATCCCAGCATGCCCTGCCACAGTTTTGCTATTAAGGTATGCTAAAACTGAGGCAGGGCATGCTGGGGTGTCTAGCATGCATTTGCTGACTGCCACTTGAGGCAGACACACATCAGGAGATGCAGCATATCGGAGGTCTTCGATGCCTTTCCAGCAAATGCACACCACCAGCTGCTGGTCTGGACACAAAACAATGCCCACAATTGAAGGCTCAAAATGCCCAACTACAGGATTAATGTAAGTAGTGAATTTAGGAATGAGTTTAGAAGTAGGAAATTAAGTTAGTTCACAAGTACATTCAAATTCAGATCTAAAGACTAGGTAGGCCTCACGTCCTGGCAGCACCCAGCATTTAAAAATGCCTTGATTATAGGTAGGGAATTAAATGTAGATAAGAAGTAGACACAAAAGAAGACTCCACAGAGCAATTATCAGGTGTCTTTATCAATTTTTGCATTTAAAAAATCAAGCAATTAGGGAACACAATGTTGCGACAATGTAACCCTATTTGCAAAATAGTACTAAATAAGTTTGTCGATGTAAGACATTTGCAAAGGCGCAAACAAAACACGCTGGAAAATGCAACTGAATCTGTTTTTGGAGGTTAGAATAGATGCAGGATCAAGTAGCTCAATGGGTAGGGTGTTTGATTAGAATTTAACAGGTTATAGGTTTGAATCCTGGGTATGATAGTTTGAGGTGTTATTTAATAAAGTATGTTTATATATTAGTCACACATGGCTTACTTGTACAAATGGCATGTCACCAGTTAGTGCTGACTGCTGATATGCCATTTACACAAACATGCCATGTGTGACTGTATATGCATTTAAGGAGGGCACCCCTGCAATACCACAAACCATTGAGTGTCAAGTATACTAGATATATCTTCATATCTCATGTGCTTTCTCTGAGATCAATCTTGTTATGCCCCTTCCCCACAAGGCATGCGCCTTTTGTCCATATTGCAAAAATGGGGGGGAGGGCATATAATTCTCTGTCACAGGGCACCAAAAAGTCTAGTTATGGCTCTGGTATGCATTATGTAATCTGGCAGACCATCTCTCCAACACTGGCTGGTTGGAATAGAAATCCGGTTATCTATGTGAGCAAATGACCATCAACGATTTACTCTCAAACACTAAAAAATGGACAAAAATGGTCCCCTAAACAAATTGGTTAAATTTTGGGTTTAACCAATTTGTGTAATGACCATTTTTGACCACTTTTCTAGTGTTTGGGAGCAAATGGTTAATTGACATTTGCTCCTATACATTACCAGATTTTCATTCCATCCATCCAGACTGGATAGATAGCCTGACAGATAATTGTGTAGTGTACGCCCAGGATAACTGTTAGTCATGCTTTATTTTATGGCGGCACATAAATGGGTGGACAGATCCAGGGCAAGCACTGCCCACTCATGCATAGTTGTCAACTGATGTGAAGTTCCAGGGGGCAATCTCAGTTATAAAGAGAAGTATCTGGAAATTGTCCCTAGTTAAAAAAAAATAAATTTGATCAACTCCATTTATTTAGTATGATATCCCAGGTGATAGGATGCCGGCAGTCAGAACAACATACTTTATTAAATAACACATCTCAAACTACCATACCCAGGATTCAAACCTATAACCTGTTGAATTCTAATCAAACACCCTACCTATTGAGCTATTTGATCCTGCATAAAAATTGTGAACATTATATGAAGCTATTGGTACTTTGCAAAAAAAAAGAATCAGCATTACAACGCAGCAGATCCATGCAGTTTGCAGCCACACACTACATGTATCTGCTCAGCCACAATGCTGATTATTTCTTCACAAAGTACAAGGTGAGCTCCAAACAGAATTCTCTAGCTTAGAATTATACCTTTCTTTGCCAAACCTAGAAGTCGGGCCCCCCACCCTGGGATCCCCCAGAGGGAGGCCTGCACCGTCATGCGGCAGGCTTGTCCGTTTTGGAAGCAGGCTGATGGGCAGCCCAGGATTGCTTCAGTCTGGGCTTGGCAGGTCTGGAAACATGAGCTTGCTTTGGGTATGCCTGACCTTGGGTACGCTTTACCTGGAGGATGAAAGGGCCAAGAAAAGTACTTTTAGCCTTCTGCGTGGTAGGAGTCATACTAGGTAGGCAAGCTGTTTTAGCAGTAGCCAGATCAGCTACAATCTTATTGAGGTCTTCTCCAAAAGGAGATTCAACTGAGGCAGCACAAGGGAACTCTCATCTGGGGACAACAACTGCAGGGAGAACACATATTTTCAGATGAACATGGTAGGGCAGAAGGCTGCCTAATACTGAAGCACCCCCAAACAACAAATCAAATGCAACTTACTTGACAGAGATGTGCCTGAGCAACGGCCCTCCCCAGCCCTATCCCAAATCATACTTATTTTGCATAGGAGATACCATGGTCATGAAGATTGTTCTCCCAGGGTTAGGTTCATTCATTGCATTCTGGGTATGCTGACCCCTGTGATTTCCCCAAATGTGGGAAACTCGACTGCATTATTTGTGGTAGTGGGGGACTGTGTTTGTGCTTTCCTCTGGTCAGCTCTGGTAAAAGTCAGATTTCTTTGTCTCAGATCTTCCTCTAGCCTTGTTCTTCTTTCGAGAGTTCCCTTGTGCTGCCTCAGTTGGATCTCCTTCACTTGACAGGGGGGTGCCCGAGCAGCGACCCTCCCCAGCTCTAGCCCAACTCCTACTTAGTTGCCAGGTGAGATACTATGATCATGAAGTTGCTTCTCCCAGGGCAAGGCTCACCCATTGCACTCTGGGTGTGCTGCCCCTGCGATTTCCCCAAATGTGGGAAACTTGACTGCATAATTTGAGTTTTCCCTGGTCGGCTCTCATGTAATTCAGATCTCTTTGTCTCAGGTCTCTCTCCAGCCTAGTTTGCTGTCTGGTTCTACTTCTTTTTTCTTGAGCCCCTCCCTTCTATACCCTTGTGCACTATCCTGACTTCTCCTCCCGTCTGCTTACTTTATGCCTCCCAATGCACAATGCAAACTACGGGTAGTGCTGCAGGGCCCACACCCTTTTACTTGCTTTACAGAGCAGCTCTGGAGCTGTTACAGTGCCCAGCTGCTGCAAGAAATCAGCTTGAATGCTTCAGGGGCTGGGGAATGGCCAACATGAGCCCCACACCGAAGGAGGGTGGGGGTGCTTAATGCGAACTAGGGGTCATCCAAGCACCACAAAAGGCCTCCATGCCCTGCACGCTCCTTTTCTCTTTTCATATGCAGACGAGGGTTGAAGCCAACTTTGACCCACTGCTTGGATGACATCACCATATTCAAATCCATCTGCTGCAGGCCATCCCCCAGGAATGCTTGCACTAGTTGTTGCATTTGGTTTGTTGTTTGGGGGTGCTTCAGTATTAGGCAGCCTTCTGCCACCCCATGTTCATCTGAAAATATGTGTTCTCCCTGCAGTTGTTGTCCCCAGATGAGAGTTCCCTTGTGCTGCCTCAGTTGAATCTCCTTTACTTGACAGAGATGTGCCTGAGCAGCGGCCCTCCCCAGCCCTATCCCAAATCAAAAAAACACAAAAACTACCCACACAGGTGTGACCCTCTGTAGGAAATCAGTAGCGCTGTCCCCACCATTTATCGGAGATAATCAATAAATAATTAAAAAATGGCTAATTACTATTAAATTTTAAAACATATAAATCATATTTTATTAACATATATTGCTGCAGCAAAATTGACATACATAAAAATGCATATTGTGTATAGTGGATGCCTTTAATGTAAATGCTCCACATACACAAATGTATATACTTAATTACGTTTATTCTCTGAGGCTTGGATTTTAATAAGCTGACTTCAAAATGTCCACATAGATTAATGATAGACCAATGAGCTCGGCATTTACGGACACTGCTTGCATGAGTATGTCCTTAATTAATTAATGTCCCGAAAAAGATGTGTGCACACATATATCACTTTGAATGGATAGTTACCATGGGCGATAAGTTTTTCATTCACCTCTTTAGAACAGTCTGTTCAGGACCGTCCCAATTGGAAAGACTCCCTCTGCTGGTGCTTGTCCATTTACTGCAGAATATCTGGAGACAATATCCACGGGAATCCGTCCACAGTGCTCCGGCTCCCTCTGCTGGTGGCTAACCGCAATTGCAGGTGGACTGGCTGTTTTGTCGTAGCCAGAAGCCGGTGATCGTGTAAAACAAGCAGGAGGTGATAGTCACTGCCAGTAGGTCCTTTCGAAAACGCGTTTCTCCGCCTTCCCAGTGCGTTCAGCGGCTTCCTCAGTTCGAATGACCATCATCCCAATGAACACTTTATATAGCCCCACTTATTTGAAATTCCCGCGGCCATTCGCGCATGCGCACTCAAACGTGCGTTCCAAGCCTCAGTCTCATTACAAACTTTAAATAGACTCCAGCGGCCATTTTAGCTGGTTAAAACACACGATCCAAGCCTCATTATCACACCCGGAAGTTGCATCCATCGTTCTTATTAACAATATCAGAATCAAGCCTCGTTTTAAAACATAATTATCTACAACTTCATATTCAATTATACTGAACTCTAATGCAATTTGCTCAACAAGATTACGTCACTTAGTTTAATCATAATTAATTTATCATGATTACAAGTAATCCATGTCTTATTTGACAACATCAGTACAAATATGACCGTATTTAAGAACAATATTAATACTAGTCAACACATCCTATTTTATTAGCACAGGTGATAAATATATTAAATATACTGCTCAACAGTATCATTACTCGGAAATAAAAGGGGACTAATTTTGATTATAATTTGTACTTTATAATTTATAATTTAGATCCCCACACGCCATCTTGTGGTTCAAATACATAATTACATTAAGATCGAAAATGACATCATTATAACAAATACTTTTGTTAAGGAGGTAGCTCAAAACCGATATTTACATTACAAAAGTAGTCATTTACAACGATGGAAGGATAATATACCGAAGGGCCAGTTCCTTCGGATAAAAAGGAATTGTTCCACCAAAGAAGGAGCAAGAGAACAAATGGAATCTCTCTATGGGGCGTTTCTTACGCAGGGGTATCCAATATCTGTTCTTGACCAGGCTTGGAAGGAGGTGGAAAATATGGAAAGAGACCATTTATTGGATACCACCAGCAAAAATACTAGAAAGAAAAATAACAAAATGACGGATAGGACAACAATGTTTGTAACTAAGTATAATACTAGTGCATACAAGATCAAGAGGATAATTAAGAAGAACTTTTCTATTCTCAAGTTGGATGAGATGTTGAACTCCAATGTAGTCCTTAGTGAACAGGTAATATTTCGGAAGTCAGATAGTCTGAAGTCCGCACTAGCTCCAAGTTTTTTTAGGAGACCTGGGGAAAAATCCATGGCTCCAGATGCCCAAGGGGGACAAATAGATACATGGATACCCAAACCGCCATTAGGGTTCCATAAGTGTGGTAGACTAAACTGTACAACATGCAAACACACAAAAAAGAAAACCACACAATTTGTCTCATCTGTATCGGGAGAGAAATTCAATATAAAAAGTTTTCTGAATTGTAGATCCATGTATGTTATCTACGTCTTACAGTGTGGTTGTGGAGCACAGTACGTGGGGCGCACCACTCGGGCACTTCACGTTAGGTTCATGGAGCATAAAAGACAGATAGATAAAAAAGTAGGAAACACCTACCTATACCGCCATATTTTGGAATGCAATGGAGGGAAAAGTGATAATCTACAAATCATGGCAATTGAACAAGTGGCGGTAACCAGTAGAGGAGGTGATAGGTATAAAAGGTTATGTAAGAAAGAGGCTTTCTGGATCTTTAGCCTAAAAACCTTGATCCCGCAGGGTCTGAATGATACGGTTGAGTTAAATAAAATCTAAGTTCAAATGTTTAATATTTATAATATAAATATTTGATTTTTATAAATATCATTCTTGACATATAATATATGGGGGGGTGGGATAGGATATGGTTCCTTATGATGCTGGATTAAGGAGATGGAGATAACAGGATTATGTATAACAATACGAAGGGGTGTAATTATGTATTTGAACCACAAGATGGCGTGTGGGGATCTAAATTATAAATTATAAAGTACAAATTATAATCAAAATTAGTCCCCTTTTATTTCCGAGTAATGATACTGTTGAGCAGTATATTTAATATATTTATCACCTGTGCTAATAAAATAGGATGTGTTGACTAGTATTAATATTGTTCTTAAATACGGTCATATTTGTACTGATGTTGTCAAATAAGACATGGATTACTTGTAATCATGATAAATTAATTATGATTAAACTAAGTGACGTAATCTTGTTGAGCAAATTGCATTAGAGTTCAGTATAATTGAATATGAAGTTGTAGATAATTATGTTTTAAAACGAGGCTTGATTCTGATATTGTTAATAAGAACGATGGATGCAACTTCCGGGTGTGATAATGAGGCTTGGATCGTGTGTTTTAACCAGCTAAAATGGCCGCTGGAGTCTATTTAAAGTTTGTAATGAGACTGAGGCTTGGAACGCACGTTTGAGTGCGCATGCGCGAATGGCCGCGGGAATTTCAAATAAGTGGGGCTATATAAAGTGTTCATTGGGATGATGGTCATTCGAACTGAGGAAGCCGCTGAACGCACTGGGAAGGCGGAGAAACGTGTTTTCGAAGGACCTACTGGCAGTGACTATCACCTCCTGCTTGTTTTACACGATCACCGGCTTCTGGCTACGACAAAACAGCCAGTCCACCTGCAATTGCGGTTAGCCACCAGCAGAGGGAGCCGGAGCACTGTGGACGGATTCCCGTGGATATTGTCTCCAGATATTCTGCAGTAAATGGACAAGCACCAGCAGAGGGAGTCTTTCCAATTGGGACGGTCCTAAACAGACTGTTCTAAAGAGGTGAATGAAAAACTTATCGCCCATGGTAACTATCCATTCAAAGTGATATATGTGTGCACACATCTTTTTCGGGACATTAATTAATTAAGGACATACTCATGCAAGCAGTGTCCGTAAATGCCGAGCTCATTGGTCTATCATTAATCTATGTGGACATTTTGAAGTCAGCTTATTAAAATCCAAGCCTCAGAGAATAAACGTAATTAAGTATATACATTTGTGTATGTGGAGCATTTACATTAAAGGCATCCACTATACACAATATGCATTTTTATGTATGTCAATTTTGCTGCAGCAATATATGTTAATAAAATATGATTTATATGTTTTAAAATTTAATAGTAATTAGCCATTTTTTAATTATTTATTGATTATCTCCGATAAATGGTGGGGACAGCGCTACTGATTTCCTACAGAGGGTCACACCTGTGTGGGTAGTTTTTGTGTTTTTTTGTTCAATATAGGGATTGCAATTATCCCTGTATCAGGAGCAGCAGTCTCCGCCATTGTCTAAAATCTCCTTGATCCAGCGGGTACTGGCGCCGGAGAGTGTATACTTCTGTCCACACAAGGTTGGTGTGTGGGCGGTTGTGTACACATCCAGTATCATTTATTCTTTGATTTGATTGTCTTAGGTAATTGCATCTCGGGCAGCAGGTAACTTGGGGAACCATTGATATGGCAGCGCTTAAGTGCATAGCTGAACGATTGGAAAGACGCAATGTGTATTTAAGAGGGGGGGAAGATATACAAATTATGGAGAGGGATGAGAATTTGGAGGATATGCATGGTTTATTCAATAGACTAGAAAATCTATGTATAGAGGAAACAAGGCACTGGTGGGACCAGGTGTCCTTACAGAAATATTTAGATCAAGGTTTGATACCCAGGGGATTGAGGATTTTAAAGACCTCTACGTTTAAAGAGGACAAGCAGTTTTCAGAGGAATGGAATAAATTACTAGATAATTGTTCCATAAACCTTATGAAATTGCTTGTCAGATTTAGGGAAGACAAAGTTAGTGTGATACAGAAGGAAATTGAAAAGACCCAGGATTTGTTGAAATCTTTTTCTGAAGACGAAGGATTCAATGAAAGAGATCTGAGAGTAAATCGTAAGGTGGAGGATTTTGAAAAAACCTTAGTCTTCAGAAAAAACAACAAACTAAATCGGGATAAATTAGACTATCAAAAGGGAGAGGTTCACACTTACAATAGAAGGAGGGACAACATCTATGACCAAAAACCCTCTAAAAGGGAATTAGGACCCAGACAAAATCTTGAACATAGATTAGGTCATTACAGGGGACCAAGAACCCCAATTGATCGGAGAGATTCCAGGA
The DNA here is from genome assembly GCF_028390025.1 of Pseudophryne corroboree. Lineage (NCBI taxonomy): Eukaryota > Metazoa > Chordata > Amphibia > Anura > Myobatrachidae > Pseudophryne > Pseudophryne corroboree. Next base: position 745,045 of record NW_026968590.1, read on the forward strand.
GTTTTAGGAATCAGGATGAGGGGAATTGGGAACCAAATACCTATAGGAATAGGCATGATAATTTATTCCAACAAAATAGTGTCAAATCCCCAGCCCCATATTCCAAGTGGAGTAGAAGAGACTCTGGAAGGGATGATTGGGTAGATATGGGAGGGAAGAATAGGCAACAGTCGAACACCCATGGTGGCACAAATAATTTTTTGGAGGACAGCCACAGATTCCAAAACCGTCCACAAAGAAAGTACGAAGGAACAGGGTGGTCCGGAAAAAGGCAAAGAGAACAAGAGCCAGAGGAAAGAGAGGAAAAAAGAGTAGGTCAAGTAAAAAACATGAAATTAAAGTGAAGGGAAAAGGGGTTTTTAATTTGTCCTCAAAAAAGTTGGGTCCAGATCAACTGAGATTGCTTGAAAAGGGCTTAAACTTTGCTCCCGCCCAAAAACCCAACTTATTCGATCTATTCGTTGATCTTAATAGATATATCAGAACGCTAAGTAGAAAGCGATATTTCGCGATGAAAAATATGAAGAAAAAAGGTATTGAAGGTAATCCCATTATATTGGATCAGGATGACCAATTAATGGTTGATATATTAGAATCCTTGGCAGATGAATCAACGAATGAGTCGAATAAGGAGGACTATACTAAAATATTTGATGGTAATGGGACAAACAGATTTAAAAATAAGTCTGAGTTTTACCCGCTGACTTATAGAGGGCCCTATATTGAGAGCTTCTATAAGTCAACATTAGAACAATTTAGGGAGATGTGCCAAAAATCAGAGAAACAATCGTTAAAGGATAATTTGAGTACTAAGGAACGATCAGCACTTAAAATCTTGAGGGGGGATCCCTCCTTGACTATTAAACAAGCTGATAAAGGCGGTGGGATTGTGGTAATGGATACAGTGATGTACTTGGCGGAGGCCAATAGACAATTAAACAACGTCCACCTGTATTCAAGACTGACCCACAATCCCACCGCACAGTTTCAAAAGGAATTAAAAATCTTGCTAAATAGGGCAGTGGATTTAGGTGCTATATCCAGAGAAACTCAATGTTTTTTGTTTTCTGATAATCCGGTAATTCCCACGTATTATTGTCTTCCAAAAGTACATAAAACTTTAATTAACCCCCCGGGAAGACCCATTATTGCGGGGGTAGATTCATTGTCCAGCAATTTATCTTTTTTTATAGACAGTTTTTTACAGGGTTATGTTGTCAAATTAAAATCACACATTAAGGACACTACACATTTTTTAAATTTAATTAAAAATATTAAATGGCAGTCAACTTATTGTTTTATCACATGTGATGTAGAATCATTATATTCTAACATTGAGCACCAGTTGGGGATTGAGGCAGTGGCATTTTATCTGTTAAGAGACCCTAATATAGGGGAAGAATTGCGGTGGTTGATTTTGGAGAGTATTAGATTTATACTCGAACATAATTATTTTATTTTTGATAAACGATATTATTTACAGACTAGGGGGACGGCCATGGGAACCAGGTTCGCTCCGAGTTTCGCCAACCTGTTTATGGGGTGGTTCGAGGAACAACATGTGTGGACCAGTGATCTCGGGGCGAGCCTGGTTCTTTATGGCCGTTTCATTGATGATTTATTTTTCATTTGGGAGGGGAGCACTGAATCAGCAGAAGAATTTGTTGCCAGTTTGAATTGCAATAATTATGGTTTGAAGTTTACGGGGTACTGCCACCCCACACAGGTCACTTTTTTGGATATAGCACTTAAGATCGAAAATGACATCATTATAACAAATACTTTTGTTAAGGAGGTAGATCAAAACCGATATTTACATTACAAAAGTAGTCATTTACAACGATGGAAGGATAATATACCGAAGGGCCAGTTCCTTCGGATAAAAAGGAATTGTTCCACCAAAGAAGGAGCAAGAGAACAAATGGAATCTCTCTATGGGGCGTTTCTTACGCAGGGGTATCCAATATCTGTTCTTGACCAGGCTTGGAAGGAGGTGGAAAATATGGAAAGAGACCATTTATTGGATACCACCAGCAAAAATACTAGAAAGAAAAATAACAAAATGACGGATAGGACAACAATGTTTGTAACTAAGTATAATACTAGTGCATACAAGATCAAGAGGATAATTAAGAAGAACTTTTCTATTCTCAAGTTGGATGAGATGTTGAACTCCAATGTAGTCCTTAGTGAACAGGTAATATTTCGGAAGTCAGATAGTCTGAAGTCCGCACTAGCTCCAAGTTTTTTTAGGAGACCTGGGGAAAAATCCATGGCTCCAGATGCCCAAGGGGGACAAATAGATACATGGATACCCAAACCGCCATTAGGGTTCCATAAGTGTGGTAGACTAAACTGTACAACATGCAAACACACAAAAAAGAAAACCACACAATTTGTCTCATCTGTATCGGGAGAGAAATTCAATATAAAAAGTTTTCTGAATTGTAGATCCATGTATGTTATCTACGTCTTACAGTGTGGTTGTGGAGCACAGTACGTGGGGCGCACCACTCGGGCACTTCACGTTAGGTTCATGGAGCATAAAAGACAGATAGATAAAAAAGTAGGAAACACCTACCTATACCGCCATATTTTGGAATGCAATGGAGGGAAAAGTGATAATCTACAAATCATGGCAATTGAACAAGTGGCGGTAACCAGTAGAGGAGGTGATAGGTATAAAAGGTTATGTAAGAAAGAGGCTTTCTGGATCTTTAGCCTAAAAACCTTGATCCCGCAGGGTCTGAATGATACGGTTGAGTTAAATAAAATCTAAGTTCAAATGTTTAATATTTATAATATAAATATTTGATTTTTATAAATATCATTCTTGACATATAATATATGGGGGGGTGGGATAGGATATGGTTCCTTATGATGCTGGATTAAGGAGATGGAGATAACAGGATTATGTATAACAATACGAAGGGGTGTAATTATGTATTTGAACCACAAGATGGCGTGTGGGGATCTAAATTATAAATTATAAAGTACAAATTATAATCAAAATTAGTCCCCTTTTATTTCCGAGTAATGATACTGTTGAGCAGTATATTTAATATATTTATCACCTGTGCTAATAAAATAGGATGTGTTGACTAGTATTAATATTGTTCTTAAATACGGTCATATTTGTACTGATGTTGTCAAATAAGACATGGATTACTTGTAATCATGATAAATTAATTATGATTAAACTAAGTGACGTAATCTTGTTGAGCAAATTGCATTAGAGTTCAGTATAATTGAATATGAAGTTGTAGATAATTATGTTTTAAAACGAGGCTTGATTCTAATATTGTTAATAAGAACGATGGATGCAACTTCCGGGTGTGATAATGAGGCTTGGATCGTGTGTTTTAACCAGCTAAAATGGCCGCTGGAGTCTATTTAAAGTTTGTAATGAGACTGAGGCTTGGAACGCACGTTTGAGTGCGCATGCGCGAATGGCCGCGGGAATTTCAAATAAGTGGGGCTATATAAAGTGTTCATTGGGATGATGGTCATTCGAACTGAGGAAGCCGCTGAACGCACTGGGAAGGCGGAGAAACGCGTTTTCGAAGGACCTACTGGCAGTGACTATCACCTCCTGCTTGTTTTACACGATCACCGGCTTCTGGCTACGACAAAACAGCCAGTCCACCTGCAATTGCGGTTAGCCACCAGCAGAGGGAGCCGGAGCACTGTGGACGGATTCCCGTGGATATTGTCTCCAGATATTCTGCAGTAAATGGACAAGCACCAGCAGAGGGAGTCTTTCCAATTGGGACGGTCCTAAACAGACTGTTCTAAAGAGGTGAATGAAAAACTTATCGCCCATGGTAACTATCCATTCAAAGTGATATATGTGTGCACACATCTTTTTCGGGACATTAATTAATTAAGGACATACTCATGCAAGCAGTGTCCGTAAATGCCGAGCTCATTGGTCTATCATTAATCTATGTGGACATTTTGAAGTCAGCTTATTAAAATCCAAGCCTCAGAGAATAAACGTAATTAAGTATATACATTTGTGTATGTGGAGCATTTACATTAAAGGCATCCACTATACACAATATGCATTTTTATGTATGTCAATTTTGCTGCAGCAATATATGTTAATAAAATATGATTTATATGTTTTAAAATTTAATAGTAATTAGCCATTTTTTAATTATTTATTGATTATCTCCGATAAATGGTGGGGACAGCGCTACTGATTTCCTACAGAGGGTCACACCTGTGTGGGTAGTTTTTGTGTTTTTTTGTTCAATATAGGGATTGCAATTATCCCTGTATCAGGAGCAGCAGTCTCCGCCATTGTCTAAAATCTCCTTGATCCAGCGGGTACTGGCGCCGGAGAGTGTATACTTCTGTCCACACAAGGTTGGTGTGTGGGCGGTTGTGTACACATCCAGTATCATCTATCCCAAATCATACTTATTTTGCATAGGAGATACTATTGTCATGAAGATTGTTCTCCCAGGGTGAGGTTCATTCATTGCATTCTGGGTATGCTGACCCCTGTGATTTCCCCAAATGTGGGAAACTCGACTGCATTATTTGTGGTAGTGGTGGACTGTGTTTGTGCTTTCCTCTGGTCAGCTCTGGTAAAAGTCAGATTTCTTTGTCTCAGATCTTCCTCTAGCCTTGTTCTTCTTTTGAGAGTTCCCTTGTGCTGCCTCAGTTGGATCTCCTTCACTTGAAAGGTAGTGCCCGAGCAGCGACCCTCCCCAGCTCTAGCCCAACTCCTACTAACCTGCCAGGTGAGATACTATGATCATGAAGGTGCTTCTCCCAGGGCAAGGCTCACCCATTGCACTCTGGGTGTGCTGCCCCTTGCGATTTCCCCAAATGTGGGAAACTTGACTGCATAATTTGTGTTTCCCCTGGACGGCTCTCGTATAATTCAGATCTCTTTGTCTCAGGTCTCTCTCCAGCCTAGTATGCTGTCTGTTTCCACTTCTCTTTTCTTGAGCCCATCCCTTCTATAACCTTGTGCACTATCCTGACTTCTCCTCCCGTCTGCTTACTTTGTGCCTTCCAATGCACAATGCAAACTACAGGTAGTGCTGCAGGGCCCACACCCTTTTACTTGCCTTACAGAGCAGCTCTGGAGCTGTTACAGTACCCAGCTGCTGCAAGAAATCAGCTTGAATGCTTTAGGGGCTGGGGCATGGCCAACATGAGCCCCACACCGAAGGAGGGTGGGGGTGTTTATTGCGAACTAGGGGTCATCCAAGCGTCGCAAAAGGCCGCCATGCCCTGCATATCCCTTTTCTCTTTTCATAAGCAGACGAGGGATGAAGCCAACTTTGACCCACTGCTTGGATGACATCACTTGCTGCCTTTCCAATGAAGCAAGTTTAATTTAGTAATAGGTGAAAAACCATCCCTACAAAGGTGTTAATCAGATACTTGGCTTTGTGGACACTTTTCAGAGAACAAATTTGTTAGCATAAAAATAAAGCCAGAAAATGAAGAGCTGTTTAATCACTCAATTGGATTTTTCTGCAAGCGTATTTCTTTTTCTCTGCAACCCACTGCTAAGTTGTGCTTCCTAGCTGTTCTTTTATAAAATCACTTAATCAAATCTAACTCTGATTACATCAAAGAAGGCCAGGTACCCTACACCATAAGAGGGGGTTTGAAATTTTGACTTGTCTACTTAAAGATCACCAAAATCTGATAACAAGGTAAATTACGTCCCTGGGTAGGATTGAACCACCAACCTTTTGGTTAATAACCAAACACGCTAACTGATTGCGCCACAGAGACACATTGCGAAAGCATATACTGACAAAGGCTAATAAGCATTCATCTAGAACGTTTCCTAGAAAAACTTTAAAAAGTCAATAATCTGGAGAGTTTTTGTAAGATGTTTCTTCCATCAACCAATGAAGAAACACATTGGTACTTTCCCATGATGAGTGAGTGCTTCAGGATCTCTTGCACTTACATGTGCAGCAGAGTACTGCAATGGAAGCATGCTGGGCCCATAACCCAGAGGTAGGCAGATTGAAACTATCCTCTGCTATATGCATTTTTTTTTGTTAATTAAAGTAATCCAAAACTGGGATTGATATTTTTGCTCTTTTATTTTTACTTAAAGTACAATAACTTTTATTATTTTAATTTGTTTTAATAGTATATTGACAGTATTGTTTTCTTTCAAAAATCCACTTAATTTTCTTTACCCTATTATTCAAATGGTAATTGACAAAAACAAACTACATTGTCACCAGAAGAGCAATACAAAATGTACAAGTGATATATTAAAATCATCTTTCCAGCTTGAATTTCAATGATGCATTGGGGCAACGATTTTGTGAGAAACCTCTTCACCCTTAAATAAAGATTTTCTTAATTCCTTACCTGTGTGCTAATTAGATATCACCTTGTTTTCACATTAAACAGACTTCCACATGAGAAAGCAGCAAGGATGCAGTGGCGTTAATGTTTCCTGGTGTCAACCTGTATTATTTCAGTAGATATTGAAATGAGGATGCATCTTGCTGCCTTTCCAATGAAGCATGTTTAATTTAGTAATAGGTGAAAAACCATCCCTACAAAGGTGTTAATCAGATACTTGGCTTTGTGGACTCTTTTCAGAGAACAAATTTGTTAGCATAAAAATAAAGCCAGAAAATGAAGAGCTGTTTAATCACTCAATTGGATTTTTCTGCCAGCATATTTCTTTTTCTCTGCAACCCACTGCTAAATTGTGCTTCCTAGCTGTTTTTTTTATAAAATCACTTAATCAAATCTAACTGATTACATCAGAGTAGGCCAGGTACCCTACACTATAAGAGAGGGTTTGAAATTTTGACTTGTCTACTTAAATATCACCAAAATCTGATCACAAGGTCAATTACGTCCCTGGGTGGGATTGAACCACCAACTTTTTGGTTAATAGCCGTACACACTAACTGATTGCGCTACAGCGACACTTTGTGAAAGTACATACTGACAAAGGCTAATAAGCATTCATCTAGAACGTTTCCTAGAAAAACTTTAAATAGTCAATAATCTGGAGAGTTTTTGTAAGATGTTTCTTCCATCAACCAATGAAGAAACACATTGGTACTTTCCCATGATGAGTGAGTGCTTCAGGATCTCTTGCACTTACTGTACATGTGCAGCAGAGTACTGTAATGGAAGCATGCTGGGTCCATAACCCAGAGGTAGGCAGATTGAAATTATCCTCTGCTATATGCATTTTTTTTTTGTTAATTAAAGTAATCCAAAACTGGGATTGATATTTTTGCTCTTTTTATTTTACTTAAAGTACAATAACTTTTACCTTTTTAATTTGTTTTAATAGTATATAGACAGTATTGTTTTCTTTCAAAAATCCACTTAATTTTCTTTACCCGATTATTAAAATGGTAATTGACAAAAACAAACTACATTGTCACCAGAAGAGCAATACAAAATGTACAAGTGATATATTAAAATCATCTTTCCAGCTTGAATTTCAATGATGCATTGGGGCAACGATTTTGTGAGAAACATCTTACCCTTAAATAAAGATTTTCTTAATTCCTTACCTGTGTGCTAATTAGATATCACCTTGTTTTCACATTAAACAGACTTCCACATGAGAAAGCAGCAAGGATGCAGTGGCGTTAATGTTTCCTGGTGTCAACCTGTATTATTTCAGTAGATATTGAAATGAGGATGCATCTTGCTGCCTTTCCAATGAAGCAAGTTTAATTTAGTAATAGGTGAAAAACCATCCCTACAAAGATGTTAATCCGATACTTGGCTTTGTGGACACTTTTCAGAGAATAAATTAGTTAGCATAAAAATAAAGCCAGAAAATGAAGAGCTGTTTAATCACTCAATTGGATTTTTCTGCCAGCATATTTCATTTTCTCTGCAAACCACTGCTAAATTGTGCTTCCTAGCTGTTTTTTGATAAAATCACTTAATCAAATCTAACTCTGATTACATCAGAGTAGGCCAGGTACCCTACACCATAAGAGGGGGTTTGAAATTTTGACTTGTCTACTTAAAGATCACCAAAATCTGATGACAAGGTCAATAACATCCCTGGGTGGGATTGAACCACCAACCCTTTGGTTAATAACCAAACACACTAACCGATTGCACCACAGAGACACTTTGCAAAAGTCCATACTGACAAAGGCTAATAAGCATTCATCTAGAACGTTTCCTAGAAAACTTTAAAAAGTCAATAATCTGGAGAGTTTTTGTAAGATGTTTCTTCCATCAACCAATGAAGAAACACATTGGTACTTTCCCATGATGAGTGAGTGCTTCAGAATCTCTTGCACTTACATGTGCAGCAGAGTACTGCAATGGAAGCATGCTGGGCCCCTTAACCCAGAGGTAGGCAGATTGAAACTATCCTCTGCTATATGCATTTTTTTTTTGTTAATTAAAGTAATCCAAAACTGGGATTGATATTTTTGCTCTTTTATTTTTACTTAAAGTACAATAACTTTTACCATTTTAATTTGTTTTAATAGTATATTGACAGTATTGTTTTCTTTCAAAAATCCACTTAATTTTCTTTACCCTATTATTAAAATGGTAATTGACAAAAACAAACTACATTGTCACCAGAAGAGCAATACAAAATGTACAAGTGATATATTAAAATCATCTTTCCAGCTTGAATTTCAATGATGCATTGGGGCAACGATTTTGTGAGAAACATCTTCACCCTTAAATAAAGATTTTCTTAATTCCTTACCTGTGTGCTAATTAGATATCACCTTGTTTTCACATTAAACAGACTTCCACATGAGAAAGCAGCAAGGATGCAGTGGCGTTAATGTTTCCTGGTGTCAACCTGTATTATTTCCGTAGATATTGAAATGAGGATGCATCTTGCTGCCTTTCCAATAAAGCAAGTTTAATTTAGCAATAGGTGAAAAACCATCCCTACAAAGATGTTAATCAGATACTTGGCTTTGTGGACACTTTTCAGAGAACAAATTTGTTAGCATAAAAATAAAGCCAGAAAATGAAGAGCTGTTTAATCACTCAATTGGATTTTTTTGCCAGCATATTTCTTTTTCTCTGCAAACCGCTGCTAAATTGTGCTTCCTAGCTGTTTTTATAAAATCACTGAATCAAATCTAACTCTGATTACATCAGAGAAGGCCAGGTACCCTACACCATAACAGGGGTTTTTGAAATTTTGACTTGTCTACTTAAAGATCACCAAAATCTGATAACAAGGTCAATTACATCCCTGGGTGGGATTGAACCACCAACCTTTTGGTTAATAGCCGTACACACTAACTGATTGCGCCACAGCGACACTTTGCAAAAGTACATACTGACAAAGGCTAATAAGCATTCATCTAGAACGTTTCCTAGAAAAACTTTAAATAGTCAATAATCTGGAGAGTTTTTGTAAGATGTTTCTTCCATCAACCAATGAAGAAACACATTGGTACTTTCCCATGATGAGTGAGTACTTCAGGATCTCTTGCAATTACATGTGCAGCAGAGTACTGTAATGGAAGCATGCTGGGTCCATAGCCCAGAGGTAGGCAGATTGAAACTATCCTCTGCTATATGCGTTTTTTTTTGTTAATTAAAGTAATCCAAAACTGGGATTGATATTTTTGCTCTTTTATTTTTACTTAAAGTACAATAACTTTTACCATTTTCATTTGTTTTAATAGTATATTGACAGTATTGTTTTCTTTCAAAAATCCACTTAATTTTCTTTACCCGATTATTAAAATGGTAATTGACAAAAACAAACTACATTGTCACCAGAAGAGCAATACAAAATGTACAAGTGATATATTAAAATCATCTTTCCAGCTTGAATTTCAATGATGCATTGGGGCAACGATTTTGTGAGAAACATCTTCACCCTTAAATAAAGATTTTCTTAATTCCTTACCTGTGTGCTAATTAGATATCACCTTGTTTTCACATTAAACAGACTTCCACATGAGAAAGCAGCAAGGATGCAGTGGCGTTAATGTTTCCTGGTGTCAACCTGTATTATTTCAGTAGATATTCAAATGAGGATGCATCTTGCTGCCTTTCCAATGAAGCAAGTTTAATTTAGTAATAGGTGAAAAACCATCCCTACAAAGGTGTTAATCAGAAACTTGGCTTTGTGCACACTTTTCAGAGAACAAATTTGTTAGCATAAAAATAAAGCCAGAAAATGAAGAGCTGTTTAATCACTCAATTGGATTTTTTTGCCAGCATATTTCTTTTTCTCAGCAACCCACTGCTAAATTGTGCTTCCTAGCTGTTTTTATAAAATCACTGAATCAAATCTAACTCTGATTACATCAGAGAAGGCCAGGTACCCTACACCATAAGAGGGGGTTTGAAATTTTGACTTGTCTACATAAAGATCACCAAAATCTGATAACAAGGTCAATTACATCCCTGGGTGGGATTGAACCACCAACCTTTTGGTTTATAGCCTTACACAGTAACTGATTGCGCCACAGCAACACTTTGCAAAAGTCCATACTGACAAAGGCTAATAAGCATTCATCTAGAACGATTCCTAGAAACATTTTAAAAAGTCAATAATGTGGAGAGTTTTTGTAAGATGTTTCTTCCATCAACCAATGAAGAAACACATTGGTACTTTCCCATGATGAGTGAGTGCTTCAGGATCTCTTGCACTTACATGTGCAGCAGAGTACTGTAATGGAAGCATGCTGGGTCCATAACCCAGAGGTAGGCAGATTGAAACTATCCTCTGCTATATGCATTTTTTTTGTTAATTAAAGTAATCTAAAACTGGGATTGATATTTTTGCTCTTTTATTTTTACTTAAAGTACAATAACTTTTACCATTTTAATTTGTTTTAATAGTATATTGACAGTATTGTTTTCTTTCAAAAATCCAATTAATTTTCTTTACCCGATTATTAAAATGGTAATTGACAAAAACAAACTACATTGTCACCAGAAGAGCAATACAAAATGTACAAATGATATATTAAAATCATCTTTCCAGCTTGAATTTAAATGATGCATTGGGGCAACGATTTTGTGAGAAACATCTTCACCCTTAAATAAACATTTTCTTAATTCCTTACCTGTGTGCTAATTAGATATCACCTTGTTTTCACATTAAACAGACTTCCACATGAGAAAGCAGCAAGGATGCAGTGGCGTTAATGTTTCCTGGTGTCAACCTGTATTATTTCAGTAGATATTGAAATGAGGATGCATCTTGTTGCCTTTCCAATGAAGCAAGTTTAATTTAGTAATAGGTGAAAAACCATCCCTACAAAGATGTTAATCAGATACTTGGCTTTGTGGACACTTTTCAGAGAACAAATTTGTTAGCATAAAAATAAAGCCAGAAAATGAAGAGCTATTTAATCACTCAATTGGATTTTTTTGCCAGCATATTTCTTTTTCTCTGCAACCCACTGCTAAATTGTGCTTCCTAGCTGTTTTTATAAAATCACTGAATCAAATCTAACTCTGATTACATCAGAGAAGGCCAGGTACCCTACACCATAACAGGGGTTTTCGAAATTTTGACTTGTCTACATAAAGATCACCAAAATCTGATAACGAGGTCAATTACGTCCCTGGGTGGGATTGAACCACCAACCTTTTGGTTAATAGCCTTACACAGTAACTGATTGCACCACAGCAACACTTTGCAAAAGTCCATACTGACAAAGGCTAATAAGCATTCATCTAGAACGATTCCTAGAAACATTTTAAAAAGTCAATAATGTGGAGAGTTTTTGTAAGATGTTTCTTCCATCAACCAATGAAGAAACACATTGGTACTTTCCCATGATGAGTGAGTGCTTCAGGATCTCTTGCACTTACATGTGCAGCAGAGTACTGTAATGGAAGCATGCTGGGTCCATAACCCAGAGGTAGGCAGATTGAAACTATCCTCTGCTATATGCATTTTTTTTTGTTAATTAAAGTAATCCAAAACTGGGATTGATATTTTTGCTCTTTTATTTTTACTTAAAGTACAATAACTTTTACCATTTTAATTTGTTTTAATAGTATATTGACAATATTGTTTTCTTTCAAAAATCCACTTAATTTTCTTTACCCAATTATTAAAATGGTAATTGACAAAAACAAACTACATTATCACCAGAAGAGCAATATAAAATGTTCAAGTAATATATTAAAATCATCTTTCCAGCTTGGATTTCAATGATGCATTGGGGCAATGATTTTGTGAGAAACATCTTCACCCTTAAATAAAGATTTTCTTAATTCCTTACCTGTGTGCTAATTAGATATCACCTTGTTTTCACATTAAACAGACTTCCACATGAGAAAACAGCAAAGATGCAGTGGCGTTAATGTTTCATGGTGTCAACCTGTATTATTTCCGTAGATATTGAAATGAGGATGCATCTTGCTGCCTTTCCAATGAAGCAAGTTTAATTTAGTAATAGGTGAAAAACCATCCCTACAAAGATGTTAATCAGATACTTGGCTTTGTGGACACTTTTCAGAGAACAAATTTGTTATCATAAAAATAAAGCCAGAAAATGAAGAGCTGTTTAATCACTCAATTGGATTTTTCTGCCAGCATTTTTCTTTTTCTCTGCAACTCACTGCTAAATTGTGCTTCCTAGCTGTTTTTTTATAAAATCACTTAATCAAATCTAACTCTGATTACATCAGAGAAGGCCAGGTACCCTACACCATAAGAGGGGGTTTGCAATTTTGACTTGTCTACTTAAATATCACCAAAATCTGATCACAAGGTCAATCACGTCCCTGGGTGGGATTGAACCACCAACCTTTTGATTAATAGCTGAACACACTAACCGATTGCGCCACAGAGACACTTTGCGAAAAGTAAATACTGACAAAGACTAATAAGCATTCATCTAGAACGTTTCCTAGAAAAACTTTAAAAAGTCAATAATCTGGAGAGTTTTTGTAAGATGTTTCTTCCAGCAACCAATGAAGAAACACATTGGTACTTTCGCATGATGAGTGAGTGCTTCAGGATCTCTTGCACTTACATGTGCAGCAGAGTACTGTAATGGAAGCATGCTGGGTCCATAACCCAGAGGTAGGCAGATTGAAACTATCCTTTGCTATATGCATTTTTTTTTGTTCATTAAAGTAATCCAAAACTGGGATTGATACTTTAGCATTTATTTTTACTTAAAGTACAATAACTTTTACCATTTTAATTTGTTTTAATAGTATATTGACAGTATTGTTTTCTTTCAAAAATCCACTTAATTTTCTTTACCCTATTATTAAAATGGTAATTGACAAAAACAAACTACATTGTCACCAGAAGAGCAATACAAAATGTACAAGTGATATATTAAAATCATCTTTCCAGCTTGAATTTCAATGATGCATTGGGGCAACGATTTTGTGAGAAACATCTTCACCCTTAAATAAAGATTTTCTTAATTCCTTACCTGTGTGCTAATTAGATATCACCTTGTTTTCACATTAAACAGACTTCCACATGAGAAAGCAGCAAGGATGCAGTGGCGTTAATGTTTCCTGGTGTCAACCTGTATTATTTCAGTAGATATTGAAATGAGGATGCATCTTGCTGCCTTTCCAATGAAGCAAGTTTAATTTAGTAATAGGTGAAAAACCATCCCTACAAAGATGTTAATCAGATATTTGGCTTTGTGGAAACTTTTCAGAGAACAAATTTGTTAGCATAAAAGTAAAGCCAGAAAATGAAGAGCTGTTTAATCACTCAATTGGATTTTTTTGCCAGCATATTTCTTTTTCTCTGCAAACCACTGCTAAATTGTGCTTCCTAGCTGTTTTTATAAAATCACTGAATCAAATCTAACTCTGATTACATCAGAGAAGGCCAGGTACCCTACACCATAAGAGGGGTTTTTGAAATTTTGACTTGTCTACTTAAAGATCACCAAAATCTGATAACAAGGTCAATTACGTCCCTGGGTGGGATTGAACCACCAACCTTTTGGTTAATAGCCTTACACACTAACTGATTGCGCCACAGCGACACTTTGCAAAAGTACATACTGACAAAGGCTGATAAGCATTCATCTAGAACGTTTCCAAGAAAAACTTTAAATAGTCAATAATCTGGAGAGTTTTTGTAAGATGTTTCTTCCATCAACCAATGAAGAAACACATTGGTACTTTCCCATGATGAGTGAGTGCTTCAGGATCTCTTGCAATTACATGTGCAGCAGAGTACTGTAATGGAAGCATGCTGGGTCCATAGCCCAGAGGTAGGCAGATTGAAACTATCCTCTGCTATATGCATTTTTTTTTGTTAATTAAAGTAATCCAAAACTGGGATTGATATTTTTGCTCTTTTATTTTTACTTAAAGTACAATAACTTTTACCATTTTAATTTGTTTTAATAGTATATTGACAGTATTGTTTTCTTTCAAAAATCCACTTAATTTTCTTTACCCGATTATTAAAATGGTAATTGACAAAAATAAACTGATGAGGATACTACTGCAGTCTTTGTTTCGTCTGTACCCGCTGAAAGAGCAGCAAAAGGTGGAGATCTTGATGGGACAGTTGAAAGGGCTTGCACTTAGAGAGGTTACTTCCTGGCCTACTGAAGAGAAGAAGACTGTGGACCAGATCCTCAACAGGCTTGCTACCACATTTGACACAAGGACAGTGTCAGAACTTAAAATGCACTTCTTTGCTCGAAAGCAACAACCAGGAGAGTCACTCACGGGCTATGCCCTCAGCTTTCAGGAAGCACTCAGAGATGTTCAGCAAGCAGACCCTGAGGAAGTGCATGACAAAGAGAAAATGTTATTGGACCAGTTCACTGAAGTTGCAAGGGGCGAATTTGTAAAAACTCAGCTGCGACTATTGAGATTGCAGAAGCCTGGAAGCACATTCCTGGATTTTAAAGAGGCTGCGATTAAAGTTCTAGGCTCCAGTCTTACTTCAGGGGCTGTTCCACAAGAGTCTATTCCAGAGATGCCACGGTATCAAGAGAATTCTGATGCCCAGGAGTCAAGTTTTAAAGGAGCTACTTACCCACCTACAGTAAAAGGAGTGACAGTGCCATGTTCAAAGACATGCATATTTGACTCTTCTAGTGAGTTACGAAGTCTGCTGGCTGAACTGACACGTGGTGTGACAGAGATGCGCAGAGACCTGCAGATTCTGAAGAGACAGCAGGCACTGCTCCATGAAGAAATGGAATGGTGCCAGGAGAGGAGACCACTGAACAGTTCCCAATGGGACCTACATAGAAACAGGGAGACACTTTTTTCCAGCCACTTTGCCTCCCAAAGGCGACCCATTTTTCAAAGCTGTGAAGGAAGCGGACAAATTAAGAGAGAATTTGAGCAGCCAGATCATTTAAACTCCAAATTCATGTGGTTAACCCGTTATGTTAGCCAATGCCCGGTGGTTCAAGTTTGCATCAATGGAGTCTCAATGCCCGCTCTCTTAGACACTGGATCACAAGTGACCACAATACAAGCAACACAGTTTGAGCAGCATTGGACTGAGGAACAGATGTTTCCGTCAACTTCCACATTGATAAACCCGATTGCAAGCAATGGGCACTGCATCCCTTGCAAAGGATACTGGGAAGCTGAAATTCAAATCGGACGAACAGTGCTACCACAGCAAGGCTTCATCATCACCACTGCCCAAGATGATGGATTGCCTCCAGTGATAGTGGGCATGAATGTGTTGCGGAACTGCTGTGAGGAGCTCGTAGCAGCACTCCAAGGAGAGTTTCAAACTGACAAGCTCCAGGAGAAACAAGGCCTTCAACCTGGGATAGCCAAACAAAAGGGAAGAATGATAACAGAATTATCTGTAAGAGAGGAACATGAAAAAAATAAGGCTAGCCAAATAATGATAGAAATGCCCATCTCCAGTGTCCAGATTATCCGAAAGAATGCTTCAATGTTAGGCATGAATAATATAGCATCCAGTTCTAGAAACTGTGAGCAACCTATTCAAGGAACCAGTTTTGACCACCTGCAAGATAAAAGTCAGATGATAAGACACCTCAAAGCCTTACTGAAGATTGGGAAATACCTGACCAAGCGACAAAGGCAAGAATCCTCGCCAGAACTCCTGAAGTTGTTGAGACAGCGAGAAAGGCTGTTTGAAGAGAAAGGACAGTTGGTTCGATGTAGTGTGGATCCTAATACTCATTATAGGATCAGTCAACTTGTAATTCCAAGACAAAGTGCTTGTTATGTGCTTGAAGAATATCACGACAAGTCAGGTCACCCTGGGTGCAAAAGGATGGAAACAAGCATCTGGAAAAAGTTCTTTTGGGTTGAAATGAGGGAAGACATCAAGAGATGGTGCCGAAACTGTCCAACCTGTTCTGTAAGAAGAACCTTGCTGCCTCTTTCTCTCCAGAATCCATTGTCCCAAACCAGCTGTGATACTGAATCCCAAGATGGAATGGAAGAGGCTCATAAAATGTATTTACAGCAGACTAAGGTGGTTTGTCACCGACAAGGAGGCAAGAAGACTAGGGCTTGCAAAACAGAAAACCACCATAGTCAGCTGCAGTTTTGTACAGCATGTCCCAAAGACAGTTTAGAAAGAGTTCAATACTCATCCATGGCAGGGGGGTTGAGGTTTCCTAGACAAACTTTTCAAGACCATATACTGTCCAGATTTCAACCGATTGCTCCAGGAGCATGTCTTAATGTACTATAGCACAAAAGGAATTATACCTATCAGATACTGATGTTAAAAATGTTGATAAATGTTAATGTTTCAGACATAATCTGTGTTCACTAATGAATGTGACTGGATATAGTGAGAAGTTTATATAGGGATAAAACCAAAATGCGTGAGGACACGCATGTTTTGGGGGGGGGCACGTGTGATATCCCATAACAACAAGGACATTTTTGACAACAGTGTAGTTGCCTGTGCCATTTTAAATAAAGTTTATTTAAAAGAAAATTGAACAGCAGTTTGAGAAGTCAGTTGGAGCCATGGTGAGGAAAGAGCTGGCGACGCCATTACGCAGAGATGAGCAGCTGAGAGAGGGGAGACAAATAAGCTGAAAATTGCATGAGAGAGTAAGCAGTAGTGCAAAATACAGCAGTGGAAGTGCAGCAATTAACAAGTAAGAACGCCATGACACTCTCAGCCAAGAGAGTGCACAGCAAGTGTCAGAGACAGGAGAGTATAAAGCCTTTATACCAATGCTGACTGGCCTACATCTGAGGGGAAACTGCCTCAGAAACATCTATTGACTGGGTGAGATAAATCCATATTTATACTGAAACCTACTCCACTGCAAAGGACATTATCCTATATTTACTATACCTATGCAGCGATTTACATGGGAAGCAGCTCCAGTTTGTTTTAAACAATCATC
Source organism: Pseudophryne corroboree (assembly GCF_028390025.1). Taxonomy (NCBI): domain Eukaryota; kingdom Metazoa; phylum Chordata; class Amphibia; order Anura; family Myobatrachidae; genus Pseudophryne; species Pseudophryne corroboree. The sequence goes on from NW_026968590.1 coordinate 762,345, forward strand.
TTTACTACACAGAGCTACAATATTTTGTTCACAGCTAAAGGAGACAATAGCTGCATATAACTATGTAACAACATAACCGGGCCCCAACGTGCACATAGAGACTCCCTGCAGTGACACCAATGTTATCTGGGACTTAAATATTGTCTGCATAAGTTGATTTCTATTACTAAGCAACATAGTATTAATCTCAGATTTAGTTATATTACCATTTGTGTAATGACTTAAAGTGTATATGGTGTCTGTGTTTAAGTTGCTTGAATCAAATCTTTCCCTTCCCTACTGTAATCAGTTCCTTTTCTGAGTTATGTGGTAAACCATTTATTCTTTCATACAAAGCCCTGCCTGCCTTTCTTTGTGTCTGGGGAAACCTTGCCTCTCTGCCAGGAATAGAGAAGAGCTGCTGCTGAAGGAGGAATAGTCCATCAAGGTATCCCTGACCTGTTCCACATAGTTTACACACTTGTTATACCGGGGTGTTACATTGTGTGTGACTGACCTTAGGAAGAAACCGGAGCCTCCGCTGCAGTGACCCAGCAACCAGGGCACGGGAGTATACAGTGCCGCTGGGAGTGATGAAGCTGCAGTAAAGATGTCTATTAGACCTAGCCTGCTGCAGCCCTTGTAGATTCTCATAAAAAAAGTTCTTCTTTTCTTGTCAAAATTAATAGCTAAGAATAGGCTGCTTGAGGCAGGCCCCTGTTAAGTGGCCTGCTACTGAAGGCAACAACTACAAACTGAGCTCCCTGTTCATGGAAGCGGGGTTATAGAGGAGAATGCGCTGAGCATCTTGGGAACAGTCAAAAGCTTTGAGCCGGTTGGTGCCTCAGATCAAGATCCTACTCTACACCCCAATGTGAATCCTTGTGGAGTCCAGTGTACCCCACAGAAGAAATTAATGTGTCACACCCATTGGCAGCAACCTTAGAATAGCTGCTGATGGGCACAATTGAGAAAGGAAGGGGGGGGGACATTTGAATCCAGCACATAGATGCAATTCAAATATGTAATTTGAACCTTCCTATTTTAAAATATAATGGATGAACCTCACCCTGTGAGAACAATCTTCATGATATAGAGATCTCATATGCAAAATAAGTATGAGTTGGGATAGGGCTGGGGAGGGTGGCTGCTCGGGCAGCCCCTCCCCCGTCAAGTTAAGGAGATTCAACTGAGGAAGCACAAGGGAACTCTCGTCTGGGGACAACAACTGCAGGGAGACCACATCTTTTCAGATGAACATGGGAGGGCGGAAGGCTGCCTAATACTGAAGCACCATCAAATATCAAACCATATGCAATAACTAGTACAAGCATTCCTGGGGGAAGGTCTGCAGGAGACGAATTTGCATACGGTGATGTCATCCAAGCAGTGGGCCAAAGTTGGCTGGAACCCTCATCTGCATATGAAAAGAGAAAAGGGTTATGCAGGGCATGGCGGCATTTTGCGGCGCTTGGATGACCCCTAGTTCGCATTAAACACCTCCACCCTCCTTCGGTGTGGGGCTCATGTTGACTATGCCCCAGCCCCTGAAGCATTCAAGCTGATTTCTTGCAGCAGCTGGGCACTGTAACAGCTCCAGAGCTGCTCTGTAAGGCAAATAAAAGGGTGTGGGCCCTGCAGCACTACCTGTAGTTCGCATTGTGCGTTGGAAGGCACAAAGTAAGCAGACGGGAGAAGTCAGGATAGTGCGCAAGGGCATAGAAGGGAGCGGCTCAAGAATAGAGAAGTGGAAACAGACAGCAAACTAGGCTGGAGAGAGACCTGAGACAAAGAGATCTGAATTATACGAGAGCCGACCAGGGGAAACACAAATTATGCAGTCAAGTTTCCCACATTTGGGGAAATCGCAGGGGCAGCACAGCCAGAGTGCAATGGGTGAGCCTTGCCCTGGGAGAAGCACCTTCAAGATCATAGTATCTCACCTGGCAGGTAAATAGGAGTTGGGCTAGAGCTGGGGAGGGTCGCTGCTCGGGCACCCCCCTGTCAAGTGAAGGAGATCCAACTGAGGCAGCACAATGGAACTCTCGAAAGAAGAACAAGGCTAGAGGAAGATCTGAGACAAAGAAATCTGACTTTTACCAGAGCTGACCAGCGGAAAACACAAACACAGTCCCCCACTACCACAAATAATGCAGGCGAGTTTCCCACATTTGGGGAAATCACAGGGGTCAGCATACCCAGAATGCAATGAATGAACCTCACCCTGGGTGAACAATCTTCATGACCATGGTGTCTCCTATGCAAAATAAGTATGATTTGGGATAGGGCTGGGGAGGGCCGCTGCTCAGGCACATCTCTGTCAAGTAAAGGAAATTCAGCTGAGGCAGCACAAGGGAACTCTCATCTGGGGACAACAACTGCAGGGAGAACACATATTTTCAGATGAACATGGGAGGGCAGAAGGCTGCCTAATACTGAAGCACCCCCAAACAACAAACCAAATGCAACAACTAGTGCAAGCATTCCTGGGGGAAGGCCTGCAGCAGATGGATTTGCATATGGCGATGTTATCCAAGCAGTGGGTCAAAGTTGGCTTCAACCCTCATCTGCATATGAAAAGAGAAAAGGGGCGTGCAGGGCATGGCGGCCTTTTGCGCTGCTTGGATGACCCCTAGATCGCATTAAACACCCCCACCCTCCTTTGGTGTGGGGCTCATGTTGGCCATGCCCCATCCCATGAAGCATTCAAGCTGATTTCTTGCAGCAGCTGGGCACTGTAACAGCTCCAGAGCTGCTCTGTAAGGCAAGTAAAAGGGTGTGGGACCTGCAGCACTACCTGTAGTTTGCATTGTGCATTGGAAGGCACAAAGTAAGCAGACGGGAGGAGAAGTCAGGATAGTGCACAAGGGTATAGAAGGGAGGGGCTCAAGAAAATAGAAGTGGAAACAGACAGCAAACTAGGCTGGAGAGAGACCTGAGACAAAGAGATCTGAATTATACGAGAGCCGACCAGGGGAAACACAAATTATGCAGTCAAGTTTCCCACATTTGGGGAAATTGCAGGGGCAGCACACCCAGAGTGCAATGGGTGAGCCTTGCCCTGGGAGAAGCACCTTCATGATCATAGTATCTCACCTGGCAGGTAAGTAGGAGTTGGGCTAGAGCTGGGGAGGGTCGCTGCTCGGGCACCCCCCTGTCAAGTGAAGGAGATCCAACTGAGGCAGCACAAAGGAACTCTCGAAAGAAGAACAAGGCTAGAGGAAGATCTGAGACAAAGAAATCTGACTTTTACCAGAGCTGACCAGAGGAAAGCACAAACACAGTCCACCACTACCACAAATAATGCAGTCGAGTTTCCCACATTTGGGGAAATCACAGGGGTCAGCATACCCAGAGTGCAATGAATGAACCGCACCCTGGGAGAACAATCTTCATAACAATGGTATCTCCTATGCAAAATAAGTATGATTTGGGATATGGCTGGGGAGGGCCGCTGCTCAGGCACATCTCTGTCAAGTAAAGGAGATTCAACTGAGGCAGCACAAGGGAACTCTCATCTGGGGACAACAACTGCAGGGAGAACACATATTTTCAGATGAACATGGGAGGGCAGAAGGCTGCCTAATACTGAAGCACCCCCAAACAACAAACCAAATGCAACAACTAGTGCAAGCATTCCTGGGGGAAGGCCTGCAGCAGATAGATTTGCATATGGTGATGTCATCCAAGCAGTGGGTCAAAGTTGGCTTCAACCCTCGTCTGCATATGAAAAGAGAAAAGGGGCGTGCAGGGCATGGTGGCCTTTTGCAGCACTTGGCTGACCCCTAGTTTGCATTAAACACCTCCACCCTCCTTCGGTGTGGGGCTCATGTTGGCTATGCCCCAGCCCCTGAAGCATTCAAGCTGATTTCTTGCAGCAGCTGGGCACTGTAACAGCTCCAGAGCTGCTCTGTAAGGCAAGTAAAAGGGTGTGGGCCCTGCAGCACTACCTGTAGTTCGCATTGTGCGTTGGAAGGCACAAAGTAAGCAGAAAGGAGGAGAAGTCAGGATAGTGCGCAAGGGCATAGAAGGGAGCGGCTCAAGAAAAGAGAAGTGGAAACAGACAGCAAACTAGGCTGGAGAGAGACCTGAGACAAAGAGATCTGAATTATACGAGACCTGACCAGGGGAAACACAAATTATGCAGTCAAGTTTCCCACATTTGGGGAAATCGCAGGGGCAGCACACCCAGAGTGCAATGGGTGAGCCTTGCCCTGGGAGAAGCACCTTCATGATCATAGTATCTCACCTGGCAGGTAAGTAGGAGTTGGGCTAGAGCTGGGGAGGGTCGCTGCTCGGGCACCCCCCTGTCAAGTGAAGGAGATCCAACTGAGGCAGCACAAGGAAACTCTCGAAAGAAGAACAAGGCTAGAGGAAGATCTGAAACAAAGAAATCTGACTTTTACCAGAGATCAGAGGAAAACACAAACACAGTCCCCCACTACCAACAAATAAAGCAGTCACGTTTCCCACATTTGGGGAAATCACAGGGGTCAGCATACCCAGAATGCAATGAATGAACCTCACCCTGGGAGAGTAATCTTCATGACCATGGTATCTCCTATGCAAAATAAGTATGATTTGGGATAGGGCTGGGGAGGGCCGCTGCTCATGCACATCTCTGTCAAGTAAAGGAGATTCAACTGAGGCAGCACAAGGGAACTCTCATCTGGGGACAACAACTGCAGGGAGAACACATATTTTCAGATGAACATGGGAGGGCAGAAGGCTGCCTAATACTGAAGCACCCCCAAACAACAAACCAAATGCAACAACTAGTGCAAGCATTCCTGGGGGAAGTTCTGCAGAAGACGGATTTGCATATGGTGATGTCATCCAAGCAGTGGGTCAAAGTTGGCTTCAACCCTCATCTGCATATGAAAAGAGAAAAGGGGCGTGCAGGGCATGGCGGCCTTTTGCGGTGCTTGGATGACCCCTAGTTCGCATTAAACACCCCACCCTCCTTTGGTGTGGGGCTCATGTTGGCCATGCCCCATCCCCTGAAGCATTCAAGCTGATTTCTTGCAGCAGCTGGGCACTGTAACAGCTCCAGAGCAGCTCTGAACGGCAAGTAAAAGGGTGTGGGCCCTGCAGCACTACCTGTAGTTTGCATTGTGCATTGGAAGGCACAAAGTAAGCAGACGGGAGAAGTCAGGATAGTGCGCAAGGGCATAGAAGGGAGCGGCTCAAGAAAAGAGAAGTTGAAACAGACAGCAAACTAGGCTGGAGAGAGACCTGAGACAAAGAGATCTGAATTATACGAGAGCCGACCAGGGGAAACACAAATTATGCAGTCAAGTTTCCCACATTTGGGGAAATCGCAGGAGCAGCACACCCAGAGTGCAATGGGTGAGCCTTGCCCTGGGAGAAGCACCTACATGATCATAGTATCTCACCTGCCAGGTAAGTAGAAGTTGGGCTAGAGCTGGGGAGGGTCGCTGCTCGGGTACCCCCCTGTCAAGTGAAGGAGATCCAACTGAGGCAGCACAAGGGAACTCTCGAAAGAAGAACAAGGCTAAAGGAAGATCTGAGACAAAGAAATCTGACTTTTACCAGAGCTGACCAGAGGAAAGCACAAACACAGTCCCCCACTACCACAAATAAAGCAGTCGAGTTTCCCACATTTGGGGAAATCACAGGGGTCAGCATACCCAGAATGCAATGAATGAACCTCACCGTGGGAGAACAATCTTCATGACCATGGTATCTCCTATGCAAAATAAGTATGATTTGGGATAGGGCTGGGGAGGGCCGCTGCTCAGGCACATCTCTGTCAAGTAAAGGAGATTCAACTGAGGCAGCACAAGGGAACTCTCATCTGGGGACAACAACTGCAGGGAGAACACATATTTTCAGATGAACATGGGAGGGCAGAAGGCTGCCTAATACTGAAGCACCCCCAAACAACAAACCAAATGCATCAACTAGTGCAAGCATTCCTGGGGGAAGGCCTGCAGCAGATGGATTTGCATATGGTGATGTCATCCAAGCAGTGGGTCAAAGTTGGCTTCAACCCTCGTCTGCATATGAAAAGAGAAAAGGGGCGTGCAGGGCATGGTGGCCTTTTGCGGCACTTGGCTGACCCCTAGTTTGCATTAAACACCTCCACCCTCCTTCGGTGTGGGGCTCATGTTGGCTATGCCCCAGCCCCTGAAGCATTCAAGCTGATTTCTTGCAGCAGCTGGGCACTGTAACAGCTCCAGAGCTGCTCTGTAAGGCAAGTAAAAGGGTGTGGGCCCTGCAGCACTACCTGTAGTTCGCATTGTGCGTTGGAAGGCACAAAGTAAGCAGAAAGGAGGAGAAGTCAGGATAGTGCGCAAGGGCATAGAAGGGAGCGGCTCAAGAAAAGAGAAGTGGAAACAGACAGCAAACTAGGCTGGAGAGAGACCTGAGACAAAGATATCTGAATTATACGAGACCTGACCAGGGGAAACACAAATTATGCAGTCAAGTTTCCCACATTTGGGGAAATCGCAGGAGCAGCACACCCAGAGTGCAATGGGTGAGCCTTGCCCTTGGAGAAGCACCTTCATGATCATAGTATCTCACCTGGCAGGTAAGTAGGAGTTGGGCTAGAGCTGGGGAGGGTCGCTGCTCGGGCACCCCCCTGTCAAGTGAAGGAGATCCAACTGAGGCAGCACAAAGGAACTCTCGAAAGAAGAACAAGGCTAGAGGAAGATCTGAGACAAAGAAATCTGACTTTTACCAGAGCTGACCAGAGGAAAGCACAAACACAGTCCACCACTACCACAAATAATGCAGTCGAGTTTCCCACATTTGGGGAAATCACAGGGGTCAGCATACCCAGAGTGCAATGAATGAACCGCACCCTGGGAGAACAATCTTCATAACAATGGTATCTCCTATGCAAAATAAGTATGATTTGGGATATGGCTGGGGAGGGCCGCTGCTCAGGCACATCTCTGTCAAGTAAAGGAGATTCAACTGAGGCAGCACAAGGGAACTCTCATCTGGGGACAACAACTGCAGGGAGAACACATATTTTCAGATGAACATGGGAGGGCAGAAGGCTGCCTAATACTGAAGCACCCCCAAACAACAAACCAAATGCAACAACTAGTGCAAGCATTCCTGGGGGAAGGCCTGCAGCAGATAGATTTGCATATGGTGATGTCATCCAAGCAGTGGGTCAAAGTTGGCTTCAACCCTCGTCTGCATATGAAAAGAGAAAAGGGGCGTGCAGGGCATGGTGGCCTTTTGCAGCACTTGGCTGACCCCTAGTTTGCATTAAACACCTCCACCCTCCTTCGGTGTGGGGCTCATGTTGGCTATGCCCCAGCCCCTGAAGCATTCAAGCTGATTTCTTGCAGCAGCTGGGCACTGTAACAGCTCCAGAGCTGCTCTGTAAGGCAAGTAAAAGGGTGTGGGCCCTGCAGCACTACCTGTAGTTCGCATTGTGCGTTGGAAGGCACAAAGTAAGCAGAAAGGAGGAGAAGTCAGGATAGTGCGCAAGGGCATAGAAGGGAGCGGCTCAAGAAAAGAGAAGTGGAAACAGACAGCAAACTAGGCTGGAGAGAGACCTGAGACAAAGAGATCTGAATTATACGAGACCTGACTAGGGGAAACACAAATTATGCAGTCAAGTTTCCCACATTTGGGGAAATCGCAGGGGCAGCACACCCAGAGTGCAATGGGTGAGCCTTGCCCTGGGAGAAGCACCTTCATGATCATAGTATCTCACCTGGCAGGTAAGTAGGAGTTGGGCTAGAGCTGGGGAGGGTCGCTGCTCGGGCACCCCCCTGTCAAGTGAAGGAGATCCAACTGAGGCAGCACAAGGAAACTCTCGAAAGAAGAACAAGGCTAGAGGAAGATCTGAAACAAAGAAATCTGACTTTTACCAGAGATCAGAGGAAAACACAAACACAGTCCCCCACTACCAACAAATAAAGCAGTCACGTTTCCCACATTTGGGGAAATCACAGGGGTCAGCATACCCAGAATGCAATGAATGAACCTCACCCTGGGAGAGTAATCTTCATGACCATGGTATCTCCTATGCAAAATAAGTATGATTTGGGATAGGGCTGGGGAGGGCCGCTGCTCATGCACATCTCTGTCAAGTAAAGGAGATTCAACTGAGGCAGCACAAGGGAACTCTCATCTGGGGACAACAACTGCAGGGAGAACACATATTTTCAGATGAACATGGGAGGGCAGAAGGCTGCCTAATACTGAAGCACCCCCAAACAACAAACCAAATGCAACAACTAGTGCAAGCATTCCTGGGGGAAGTTCTGCAGAAGACGGATTTGCATACGGTGATGTCATCCAAGCAGTGGGTCAAAGTTGGCTTCAACCCTCATCTGCATATGAAAAGAGAAAAGGGGCGTGCAGGGCATGGCGGCCTTTTGCGGTGCTTGGATGACCCCTAGTTCGCATTAAACACCCCACCCTCCTTTGGTGTGGGGCTCATGTTGGCCATGCCCCATCCCCTGAAGCATTCAAGCTGATTTATTGCAGCAGCTGGGCACTGTAACAGCTCCAGAGCAGCTCTGAACGGCAAGTAAAAGGGTGTGGGCCCTGCAGCACTACCTGTAGTTTGCACTGTGCATTGGAAGGCACAAAGTAAGCAGACGGGAGAAGTCAGGATAGTGCGCAAGGGCATAGAAGGGAGCGGCTCAAGAAAAGAGAAGTTGAAACAGACAGCAAACTAGGCTGGAGAGAGACCTGAGACAAAGAGATCTGAATTATACGAGAGCCGACCAGGGGAAACACAAATTATGCAGTCAAGTTTCCCACATTTGGGGAAATCGCAGGAGCAGCACACCCAGAGTGCAATGGGTGAGGCTTGCCCTGGGAGAAGCACCTACATGATCATAGTATCTCACCTGCCAGGTAAGTAGAAGTTGGGCTAGAGCTGGGGAGGGTCGCTGCTCGGGTACCCCCCTGTCAAGTGAAGGAGATCCAACTGAGGCAGCACAAGGGAACTCTCGAAAGAAGAACAAGGCTAAAGGAAGATCTGAGACAAAGAAATCTGACTTTTACCAGAGCTGACCAGAGGAAAGCACAAACACAGTCCCCCACTACCACAAATAAAGCAGTCGAGTTTCCCACATTTGGGGAAATCACAGGGGTCAGCATACCCAGAATGCAATGAATGAACCTCACCGTGGGAGAACAATCTTCATGACCATGGTATCTCCTATGCAAAATAAGTATGATTTGGGATAGGGCTGGGGAGGGCCGCTGCTCAGGCACATCTCTGTCAAGTAAAGGAGATTCAACTGAGGCAGCACAAGGGAACTCTCATCTGGGGACAACAACTGCAGGGAGAACACATATTTTCAGATGAACATGGGAGGGCAGAAGGCTGCCTAATACTGAAGCACCCCCAAACAACAAACCAAATGCATCAACTAGTGCAAGCATTCCTGGGGGAAGGCCTGCAGCAGATGGATTTGCATACGGTGATGTCATCCAAGCAGTGGGTCAAAGTTGGCTTCAACCCTCGTCTGCATATGAAAAGAGAAAAGGGGCGTGCAGGGCATGGCGGCCTTTTGCGGCGCTTGGATGACCCCTAGTTCGCATTAAACACCTCCACCCTCCTTCGGTGTGGGGCTCATGTTGGCTATGCCCCAGCCCCTGAAGCATTCAAGCTGATTTCTTGCAGCAGCTGGGCACTGTAACAGCTCCAGAGCTGCTCTGTACGGCAAGTAAAAGGGTGTGGGCCCTGCAGCACTACCTGTAGTTTGCATTGTGCATTGGAAGGCACAAAGTAAGCAGACAGGAGGAGAAGTCAGGATAGTGCACAAGGGTATAAAAGGGAGGGGCTCATGAAAAAAGAAGTGGAAACAGACAGCAAACTAGGCTGGAGAGAGACCTGAGACAAAGAGATCTGAATTATACGAGAGCCGACCAGGGGAAACACAAATTATGCAGTCAAGCTTCCCACATTTGGGGAAATCGCAGGGGCACCACACCCAGAGTGCAATGGGTGAGCCTTGCCCTGGGAGAAGATCCTTCATGATCATAGTATCTCACCTGGCAAGTAAGTAGGAGTTGGGCTAGAGCTGGGGAGGGTCGCTGCTCGGGCACCCCCCTGTCAAGTTAAAGAGATCCAACTGAGGCAGCACAAGGGAACTCTCGAAAGAAGAACAAGGCTAGAGGAAGATCTGAGACAAAGAAATCTGACTTTTACCAGAGCTGTCCAGAGGAAAGCACAAACACAGTCCCCCACTACCACAAATAATGCAGTCGAGTTTCCCACATTTGGGGAAATCACAGGGGTCAGCATACCCAGAATGCAATGAATGAACCTCACCCTGGGAGAACAATCTTCATGACCATGGTATCGCCTATGCAAAATAAGTATGATTTGGGATAGGGTTGGGAAGGGCCGCTGCTCAGGCACATCTCTGTCAAGTAAAGGAGATTCAACTAAGGCAGCACAAGGGAACTCTCATCTGGGGACAACAACTGCAGGGAGAACACATATTTTCAGATAAACATGGGAGGGCAGAAGGCTGCCTAATACTGAAGCACCCCCAAACAACAAACCAAATGCAACAACTAGTACAAGCATTCCTGGGGGAAGGCCTGCAGCAGATGGATTTGCATATAGTGATGTCATCCAAGCAGTGGGTCAAAGTTGGCTTCAACCCTCGTCTGCATATGAAAAGAGAAAAGGGGCGTGCAGGGCATGGCGGCCTTTTGCGGCGCTTGGATGACCCCTAGTTCGCATTAAACACCTCCACCCTCCTTCGGTGTGGGGCTCATGTTGGCTATGCCCCAGCCCCTGAAGCATTCAAGCTGATTTCTTGCAGCAGCTGGGCACTGTAACAGCTCCAGAGCTGCTCTGAACGGCAAGTAAAAGGGTGTGGGCCCTGCAGCACTACCTGTAGTTTGCATTGTGCATTGGAAGGCACAAAGTAAGCAGACGGGAGAAGTCAGGATAGTGCGCAAGGGCATAGAAGGGAGCGGCTCAAGAAAAGAGAAGTTGAAACAGACAGCAAACTAGGCTGGAGAGAGACCTGAGACAAAGAGATCTGAATTATACGAGAGCCGACCAGGGGAAACACAAATTATGCAGTCAAGTTTCCCACATTTGGGGAAATCGCAGGAGCAGCACACCCAGAGTGCAATGGGTGAGCCTTGCCCTGGGAGAAGCACCTACATGATCATAGTATCTCACCTGCCAGGTAAGTAGAAGTTGGGCTAGAGCTGGGGAGGGTCGCTGCTCGGGTACCCCCCTGTCAAGTGAAGGAGATTCAACTGAGGCAGCACAAGGGAACTCTCGAAAGAAGAACAAGGCTAGAGGAAGATCTGAGACAAATAAATCTGACTTTTACCAGAGCTGACCAGAGGAAAGCACAAACACAGTCCCCCACTACCACAAATAATGCAGTCGAGTTTCCCACATTTGGGGAAATCACAGGGGTCAGCATACCCAGAATGCAATGAATGAACCTCACCCTGGGAGAACAATCTTCATGACCATGGTATCTCCTATGCAAAATAAGTATGATTTGGGATAGGGCTGGGGAGGGCCGCTGCTCAGGCACATCTCTGTCAAGTAAAGGAGATTCAACTGAGGCAGCACAAGGGAACTCTCATCTGGGGACAACAACTGCAGGGAGAACACATATTTTCAGATGAACATGGGAGGGCAGAAGGCTGCCTATTAATGAAGCACCCCCAAACAACAAACCAAATGCAACAACTAGTGCAAACATTCCTGGGGGAAGGCCTGCAGCAGATGGATTTGCATACGGTGATGTCATCCAAGCAGTGGGTCAAAGTTGGCTTCAACCCTCGTCTGCATATGAAAAGAGAAAAGGGGCGTGCAGGGCATAGCGGCCTTTTGCGGCGCTTGGATGACCCCTAGTTCGCATTAAACACCTCCACCCTCCTTCGGTGTGGGGCTCATGTTGGCTATGCCCCAGCCCCTGAAGCATTCAAGCTGATTTCTTGCAGCAGCTGGGCACTGTAACAGCTCCAGAGCTGCTCTGTACGGCAAGTAAAAGGGTGTGGGCCCTGCAGCACTACCTGTAGTTTGCATTGTGCATTGGAAGGCACAAAATAAGCAGACAAGAGGAGAAGTCAGGATAGTGCACAAGGGTATAAAAGGGAGGGGCTCATGAAAAAAGAAGTGGAAACAGACAGCAAACTAGGCTGGAGAGAGACCTGAGACAAAGAGATCTGAATTATACGAGAGCCGACCAGGGGAAACACAAATTATGCAGTCAAGCTTCCCACATTTGGGGAAATCGCAGGGGCACCACACCCAGAGTGCAATGGGTGAGCCTTGCCCTGGGAGAAGCACCTTCATGATCATAGTATCTCACCTGGCAGGTAAGTAGGAGTTAGGCTAGAGCTGGGGAGGGTCGCTACTCGGGCACCCCCCTGTCAAGTGAAAGAGATCCAACTGAGGCAGCACAAGGGAACTCTCGAAAGAAGAACAAGGCTAGAGGAAGATCTGAGACAAATAAATCTGACTTTTACCAGAGCTGACTAGAGGAAAGCACAAACACAGTCCCCCACTACCACAAATAATGCAGTCGAGTTTCCCACATTTGGGGAAATCACAGGGGTCAGCATACCCAGAATGCAATAAATGAACCTCACCCTGGGAGAACAATCTTCATGACCATGGTATCGCCTATGCAAAATAAGTATGATTTGGGATAGGGCTGGGGAGGGCCGCTGCTCAGGCACATCTCTGTCAAGTAAAGGAGATTCAGCTGAGGCAGCACAAGGGAACTCTCATCTGGGGACAACAACTGCAGGGAGAACACATATTTTCAGATAAAAATCTTGGTCATGCTCTGGTTTCTCTTCAGAACGAACAAATCTTTCGCCTCTTACTAAAGATTTCCGTGGAGAGGAGCAAAACCGAGTTTTATCTCAATTTTTGCATGCTCCATCTTTTTGGGGTTTCTTTTACCGGTTTAAAGATAGAATGAGTGTGCTTTAATGTAAGCTCATTTGCATAGAAATGACAGTAAATGTTTATTTATGTTCAAACAGAACTTTCTTGACCATGCTACTTGCTTTAAAGATCTGGGAGCACATGGAATACAGTACAAACCATGCTTATAGCAAGGAGAAGCCAGGTGAGAAATCTGCTTTCTTTCAAATTGGGCGCTCACTTTGATCTGAATGAGGACTGCTGGCACAGCACTCAGGCGACAGGTGGAATCTTGGTCATGCTCTGGTTTCTCTTCAGAATGAACAAATCTTTCGCCTTTTATTAAAGATTATCCGTGGAGAGGAGCAAAACTGAGTTTTATCTCAATTTTTGCATGCCCCATATTATTGGGGTTTCTTTTATCAGTTTAAAGACAGAACAAGTGTGCTTTCTTGTTAGCTTTAATGTAAGTTTATTTGCATAACAATGACAATAAATGTCTGTTTCTTTTCAAGCAGAACTTTCTTGACCATACTAATTGCTTGAAAGATCTGGGAGCACATGGAAAAGAGTACAAACCATGTTTATAGCAAGGGGAAGCCTGGTGAGAAATCTGCTTTCTTTCTTTCAAATTGGGTGCTCACTTTGAGCTGAATGAGGACTGCTGGCATGGCACTCAGGCGACAGGTGGAATCTTGGTTATGCTCTGGTTTCTCTTCAGAACGAACAAATCTTTCGCCTTTTACTAAAGATTTCCGTGGAGAGGAGCAAAACTGAGTTTTATCTCAATTTTTGCATGCCCCATATCATACCTCCCAACTGTCCCGATTTTCGCGGGACAGTCCCGTTTTTTGGGGACTGTCCCGCTGTCCCACCTGCGGGCCGCAGTGTCCCGCGGTGGGGAGGACAGTTGGGAGGCTCTGTCTGTCGCTGCCCTGCTTAGCAGAGCAGCGGTGAATAGTCGCTGTGCGCACAGCGTCTATTCACTGAAGTCAGAGGGAGAGGTGGCATGCCAGCGGCTCACAGAGCGCTGGGCATGCCCCCTCAGTGCCGAAAACGGGGGCGTGACTCGCGATCGCGGGTCCTCCCGCGAAGCCATGCCCCTTTTTACTTAGGCCACGCCCTTTTTGGGAGCGCGTGCGACTTCGCCGCGCGTGTGTCCCTCTTTGCGAGCCGACAAAGTTGGGAGGTATGCCCATATTATTGGGGTTTCTTTTATCAGTTTAAAGACAGAACGAGTGTGCTTTCTGGTTAGCTTTAATGTAAGTTTATTTGCATAACAATGACAGTAAATGTTTGTTTCTTTTCAAACAGAACTTTCTTGACCATGCTACTTGCTTGAAAGATCTGGGAGCACATGGAAAACAGTACAAACCATGCAGTATCACAAGAGCCTTTATTTGATCTTTCATGAAGATAGAGCAGAATTGGGGACACGTCAACAATTTCTGCCGAAGGTGGTTCATCTTTCCACATGGTGCCTTTGGCCACTGACACCTTCGTTGAGTCAAAGTCTCTGGCTGTGGTCAGAACTTTGAAAATTTATGTCACCAGAACGGTTCAGATTAGGAAAACAGAGGCTCTGTTTGTCCTGTATGCTCCCAACAGGATTGGGTGTCCTGCTTCCATGTAGACCATTATGCGCTGGATCTGTGGTAAGATTCAGCATGCTCATTCCATGGCAGGATTGCCGTTACTGAATTAGGTGAAGACCCATTCTACTAGAAAGGTGGGTTCATCCTGGGCAGCTGGTCGGGGAGTCTCGGCATTGCAACTTTGCCGAGCAGCTATTTAGTAAACACTTTTGCTAAGTTTTACAAGTTTGATACCTTGGCCGATGATAACTTCAAGTTGGGTAATTCGGTGCTGCAGAGTCGTACGCACTCTTCCACCCGTTCAAGAGCTTTGGTATAACCCCATGGTTCTTAATGTGACCCCAGCATCCTCTAGGTCGTATGAGAAAATAGGATTTTAATACCTACCGGTAAATCCTTTTCTCTTAGTCTGTAGAGGATGCTGGGCACCCGTCCCAGTCCATACTGTGTCTGCAGTTATTACTTGTGGTTATACACATGTTGTGTTATGGTTCTGGTCAGCTTTTTGCTGCAATTATTCATGCCGTTGGCTTGTGTTCTGTTGAATGCCACGTTCTGCGGCATGCTTAAGGTGTGAGCTGGTAAGATGCTCACCTTAGTTTAACAATAAATCCTTTCCTCGAAATGTCCGTCTCCATGGGCACAGTTCCTATAACTGGAGTCTGGAGGAGGGGCATAGAGGGAGGAGCCAGTTCACACCCTTTGATAGTCTTAAAGTGCCCATGTCTCTTGCGGATCCCGTCTATACCCCATGGTTCTTAATGTGACCCCAGCATCCTCTACGGACTAAGAGAAAAGGATGCCCTTGCGCACTATCCTGACTTCTCCTCCCGTCTGCTTACTTTGTGCCTTCCAACGCACAATGCAAACTACAGGTGGTGCTGCAGGGCCCACACCCTTTTACTTGCCTTACAGAACAGCTCTGGAGCTGTTACAGTGCCCAGCTGCTGCAAGAAATCAGCTTGAATGCTTCAGGGGATGGGGCATGGCCAACATGAGCCCCACACCAAAGGAGGGTGGGGGTGTCTAATGAGAACTAGGGGTCATCCAAGCACTGCAAAAGGCCGCCATGCCCTGCACGCCCCTTTTCTCTTTTCATATGCAGATGAGGGTTCCAGCCAACTTTGGCCCACTGCTTGAATAACATCACTGTATGCAAATCCGTCTGCTGCAGACCTTCCCCCAGGAAGGCTTGTACTAGATGTTGCATATGGTTTGATATTTGATGGTGCTTCAGTATTAGGCAGCCTTCCGCCCTCCCATGTTCATCTGAAAAGATGTGGTCTCCCTGCAGTTGTTGTCCCCAGACGAGAGTTCCCTTGTGCTTCCTCAGTTGAATCTCCTTAACTTGACGGGGGAGGGGCTGCCCGAGCAGCCACCCTCCCCAGCCCTATCCCAACTCATACTTATTTTGCATATGTGATCTCTTGATCATGAAGATTGTTCTCACAGGGTGAGGTTCATCCATTATATTTTAAAATAGGAAGGTACAAATTACATATTTGAATTGCATTTATGTGCTGGATTCAAATGTCCCCCCCCCCCTTCCTTTCTCAATTGTGCCCGTCAGCAGCTATTCTAAGGTTGCTGCCAATGGGTGTGACACATTAATTTCTTCTGTGGGGTACACTGGACTCCACAAGGATTCACATTGGGGTGTAGAGTAGGATCTTGATCTGAGGCACCAACCGGCTCAAAGCTTTTGACTGTTCCCAAGATGCTCAGTGCATTCTCCTCTATAACCCCGCTTCCATGAACAGGGAGCTCAGTTTGTAGTTGGTGCCTTCAGTAGCAGGCCACTTAACATGGGCCTGCCTCAGGCAGCCTATTCTTAGCTATAAATTTTGACAAGAAAAGAAGAACTTGTTTTATGAGAATCTACAAGGGCTGCAGCAGGCTAGGTCTAATAGACATCTTTACTGCAGCTTCATCACTCCCAGCGGCGCTGTATACTCCCGTGCCCTGGTTGCTGGGTCACTGCAGCGGAGGGTCCGGTTTCATCCTAAGGTCAGTCACACACACACCACCCTTCCGGATCACGAGGCCGCTGATGAAGGGGAGCGTGGCCGTAGGGGGTGGACCGTGTGCGCACTGGCGTGGACACTGATTACTGGGCAGCCGCTCCACTAGCCACCAGGTACAGTTAAGGAGCACAGGTCTGGGGGTTTTTCTCCTATATTAACCCAATTTTGTACTGCCCGCAGCGCATTGTGATAGGTAATAGGGCCTGATTCAGGTTGGATTGCAATCACAATAAGCGATCCAACTGCAAAAATTGCTAAGAGCATACGCATGTGCCTGCATTTTCTGCGGCACCGCGCAGAGAATGCGATCGCCTCTGCCTGTCAATCGGGGCGGGGGGGGATAGGTGGGTCAGCAACACTCCATTTCCAAGTCAGGGATGGAGCGGTGCGGGGGCAAGGCTTCAAAATGGGGTCTGCAACGGAGTAGACACAGGGGGCGTGGTCACAGCGGCTGTATGACATCACATTCAGCCGCTGTGATCACAAAAATGGTGGCGGCTTCCTGCGCGCACATACAGTCTGCACCAGCAGGAGGCTACACCATTTTTTATGATCACGCTGAACTGCAGTGCGACTGCAATTACAGCATGGTCAAGAAGGGAGGCGTCATGCTGGGTGGCCATGCCCTTTCACTGTGCAGGAGCCAGCACCGCTCACACACTAGTCCCCGGGTGCAGCCCCCAACCCCCGGGACACCCGGAGCAACAAAATGTAGATTCAGGCCACCAGGCCACGCCCCTACCTATGAAACCATGCCTCCTTTTTACCATTGCGCTGCTTATCTGCGCGCACTGCATTACAATCTCCCTCGCCACCTCTCTGGGTGTCACCAGTGATAGTGACACCTCTGCCATGCTTGTAGCAGCTGGTCCTAAGATCTACGCCTCAAGCCCTGAGTGTTTGCCCTTGTGACTTGTTGATCATCATAGCGAAGCAGATGCTTACAGAAAACTGCAGGGGCTTAGATTGAAAATAAAAAAATTGATTGGTATAAGGTAGAGAGGAGCGGGTTCGGTTCTCCGAGAACCGAATTCCCCACGAACTCCACGTTGTTTACACTGGTCCGAGGCAGGCTCGGTTGTTCCCGCCTGACTCGCAAAACCTGAACAAGGGAAAATGTCATCATCCCGCTGTCGGATTCTCGCGAGATTCGGATTCCATATAAAGAGCTGCGCGTTGCCGCCATTTTTACTCGTGCATTGAAGAGAGAGCGGAATGGACGTGGCTATGTTCTCTCAGTGGAAATCTCAATATCAGTGCTCAGTATCAGTGGTTACTTATTGCTGCTCAGTAATACTAGTAGTGTGTCTCTCCTGCTCAGTGTCAGTTCTCAGTAGTATCCTCATCAGTGCTCAGTATCACTGCTCATTGTCTTGTGCTGCATTGTGGTGCTCAGCATACTACAGTACATTACTAATAGTCCAGTGCTGCATCTTGCTGCTCAGTGTCAGTTCTAGTATCCTCATCAGTGCTCACTATCACTGTTCATTGCATTTTGGTTTTCTGTATACTACAGTAACATAGTAATATAGTAACATATAGTAACATAGTTTTTGAGGTTGAATAGAGGCAAATTGCCCATCGTGTTCAACCTGTTTTAAGTTGTGATGATTCTACATACTTGCTGAATAATGTTTTATGACTAGTTAGCTACTATAACTCATGTTACCCCCGGATTAACCATGTTGATATTTTAAGTATTATAACCTTAGATAGCTTTTTCATTCAGAAATGTATCCATTCCTTTTTTAAATCCAATTACAGAGTCCGCCATTACCACCTTCCCTGGCAGGGAATTCCACATCCTGATTGCCCTAACAGTGAAGATCATAGTATCTCACCTGGCAGGTAAGTAGGAGTTGGGCTAGAGCTGTGGAGGATTGCTGCTCGGGCACCCCCTGTCAAGTGAAGGAGATCCAACTGAGGCAGCACAAGGGAACTCTCGAAAGAAGAACAAGGCTAGAGGAAGATCTGAGACAAAGAAATCTGACTTTTACCAGAGCTGACCAGAGGAAAGCACAAACACAGTCCCCCACTACCACAAATAATGCAGTCGAGTTTCCCACGTTGGGGAAATCACAGGGGTCAGCATACCCAGAATGCAATGAATGAACCTCACCCTGGGAGAACAATCTTCATGACCATGGTATCTCCTATGCAAAATAAGTATGATTTGGGATAGGGCTGGGGAGGGCCGCTGCTCAGGCACATCTCTGTCAAGTAAAGGAGATTCAACTGAGGCAGCACAAGGGAACTCTCATCTGGGGACAACAACTGCAGGGAGAACACATATTTTCAGATGAAAATCTTGGTCATGCTCTGGTTTCTCTTCAGAACGAACAAATCTTTCGCCTTTTACTAAAGATTTCCGTGGAGAGGAGCAAAACTGAGTTTTACCTCAATTTTTGCATGCCCCATCTTTTTGGATTTTCTTTTATCGGTTTAAAGATAGAATGAGTGTGCTTTAATGAAAGCTCATTTGCATAGAAATTACAGTAAATGTTTGTTTCTTTTCAAACAGAACTTTCTTGACCATGCTACTTGCTTGAAAGATCTGGGAGCACATGGAATACAGTACAAACCATGCTTATAGCAAGGAGAAGCCAGGTGAGAAATCTGCTTTCTTTCAAATTGGGCGCTCACTTTGATCTGAATGAGGACTGCTGGCATGGCACTCAGGCGACAGGTGGAATCTTGGTCATGCTCTGGTTTCTCTTCAGAACGAACAAATCTTTCGCCTTTTACTAAAGATTTCCGTGGAGAGGAGCAAAACTGAGTTTTATCTCAAATTTTGCATTCCCCATCTTATTGGGGTTTTATTTTATCTGTTTAAAGATAGAACGAGTGTGCTTTAATGTAAGCTCATTTGCATAGAAATGACAGTAAATGTTTGTTTCTTTTCAAACAGAACTTTCTTGACTATACTAATTGCTTGAAAGATCTGGGAACACATGGAAAAGAGTACAAACCATGTTTATAGCTAGGGGAAGCCTGGTGAGAAATCTGCTATCTTTCTTTCAAATTGGGTGCTCACTTTGAGCTCAATGAGAACTGCTGGCATGGCACTCAGGCGACAGGTGGAATCTTGGTCATGCTCTGGTTTCTCTTCAGAACTAACAAATATTTCGCCTTTTATTAAAGATTTCCGTGGAGAGGAGCAAAACTGAGTTTTATCTCAATTTTTGCATGCCCCATATTTTTGGGGTTTCTTTTATCAGTTTAAAGACAGAACGAGTGTGCTTTCTTGTTAGCTTTAATGTAAGTTGCCATAGATGCAGTGAAACACACGTGTAGGGCACGGCGTGTCCGCGTGTATTTGACTCATGTGAAATGTTATAAAACAAAAATATATGATTATGATGTTAGCTGTTAGTCTCCACTAATAGGGAATAGAAGCTGAGCTATAAGAAAGGAATACACTAGATATGATGTCACTTAGCAGATACAATGTCTAAAGTGCATACAGATAGCTACTAATAACTCTTGATAAGAAAGTATATCAGTGTGGGTATATTTATATGATGGGATATTGGGACTAGTGAATATATATCACTCCTGCTGTCCAGATTGGCAATAACCAGACAATTATGATAAGAGTAGAGATGTCACATGGGCTGCTATAGATATTAATTTAATGCTGTATGTGTCATTTGTTACAAATGGATACATTTTCTATGAGTCAGCCTAGCAGCTGCATGTTCTAACAGAACACTATCCTCACACAGAATCTGCTAACCTTGAGATAACTAAATGACAGTGTGTAACAGTCTCTTTACTATAAGACTGTTACAAAGTAATATATATATTTGAAGTCAGTCTAGCAGCTGTGTGTTCCAGCAGTTTATAAGACAAAGAAAATCTCCTATTGTGGAATCTAGACACATGGGACTGCTGGCCTGTGTCATACTATTTCTATGTAATACCAGTAACATGTATATAACTGTTACATAATTGTTACAAATGGATAAATCTTTGAGTCAGCCTAGCAGCTGCATGTCCTAACAGGACACCATAAATCCTTTACAGTGTAACAAATTGATTGGTAACACTTAAAGGCTGGAGAGCAGTTATATGCCTTACTAGCATACTCAATATACCACATTATTACACCAGTTACCACGATTATTGACAGCGCATTTGATATATTATATTACCCTCACACTGAGTCTGTTTACCTTTAGATAACTAAGTGACCGAATATGTAACAGTTTCTCTATCATAAGACTGTTACAAAGTGAGATAGATATATTTGGAAGTCAGTCAAACAGCTGTGTGTTTCAGCGGTTTATAAGAAAATTCCTCATTGTGGAATCTGGACCACTAAGGGTTATTATATATATAGCACATGGAATTGCCACATCTCCCTATATGATAATTTCATTACACTGTAACATAATAAGAATTAACTCTTTAACAGTGTAAATAGAGAGTAATGAATCTCTGACACATGGAATATATTATTTCTTAGATGAATTGGATAAACCATTATGACAGACACTTTGCTTCCTAATAAGAATTGAGGTGGCTATACCTCTAAGGAAAGCATTATTGCCTACGCCTAGATCAGATTAAATAAGATCTGGCTGAATATATGAAGGAAGGTTGCTATTTATATGAGAATTGGAATTGCTATATTCCTTAAGGCAACCCCACCGATTGATATATGTTGTCAATTAAGTATATCTGAACGGCTATATCTGGACCAGATTTAATAAGATCTGGCTGATTATATGAAGGAGGGCTGCTATTTATATTGGAATTGCCATATTCCTTAAGGCAACCGCACCTGTTGGTATATCTCGCCAATTAACTATATCTAAACAGCTAAATTAAAGCTATTCATCATTTTTTTAGTTTGGATATTAATAAATATGATCTTTCCATGATGCATAGAGATTTCCCTATCAAGTGATTCCTTATCCGATATAGAAAGCTATCCCCCTGTGGTATTGAATTTAGGAATATAGTCTTAGGGGACACAGAGAAATAAGTGATCCCCATCTACCTAAGCACCCCACAAATTGGAGGTTAGCTTACCGGTTATACTCAATCACCCCCACAAATTCGCCAATGGGGATGGCTTCCCGGGAGGTAACCCCTATTGAGTGAAGGGAGTATATAGGATACGACCCAGTGGTACCTGACGACATAGATACTAACAGCTATTTAATAACATTACGCTAGAAAGTGATTATTAGCAACATATATATCTATATAAACAACCCCGCCAGGGTTGTGCCTTCAAAAATAATCACACACGGACACGCTTTTTAAACCTTTTTTTCACATCTCTTTATTCTTCTTATGCACATGTATGTTAGTTCTGTGATTTTAACCTTTATGTTTCACTGCAGTTTGGGATAATAATATTAATATTTATCCAATTTTAATACATACTTAATAAAGGTTATATTTTATGATTCATTCATTCTGTCCAGTGCGTCAACAGTGCAGATTTCTTCTTGTTTTTTCTCCCAAATTCTATAACAATGACAGTAAATGTTGTTTCTTTTCAAACAGAACTTTCTTGACCATGCTACTTGCTTGAAAGATCTGGGAGCACATGGAAAACAGTACAAACCATGCAGTATCACAAGAGCCTTTATTTGATCTTTCATGAAGATAGAGCAGAATTGAGGACACGTCAACAATTTCTGCCGAAGGTGGTTCATCTTTCCACATGGTGCCTTTGGCCACTGACACCTTCGTTGAGTCAAAGTCTCTGGCTGTGGTCAGAACTTTGAAAATTTATGTCACCAGAACGGTTCAGATTAGGAAAACAGAGGCTCTGTTTGTCCTGTATGCTCCCAACAGGATTGGGTGTCCTGCTTCCATGTAGACCATTATGCGCTGGATCTGTGGTAAGATTCAGCATGCTCATTCCATGGCAGGATTGCCGTTACTGAATTAGGTGAAGACCCATTCTACTAGAAAGGTGGGTTCATCCTGGGCAGCTGGTCGGGGAGTCTCGGCATTGCAACTTTGCCGAGCAGCTATTTAGTAAACACTTTTGCTAAGTTTTACAAGTTTGATACCTTGGCTGATGATAACCTCAAGTTGGGTCATTCGGTGCTGCAGAGTCGTACGCACTCTCCCACCCGTTCAAGAGCTTTGGTATAACCCCATGGTTCTTAATGTGACCCCAGCATCCTCTAGGTCGTATGAGAAAATAGGATTTTAATACCTACCGGTAAATCCTTTTCTCTTAGTCCGTAGAGGATGCTGGGCACCCGTCCCAGTCCATACTGTGTCTGCAGTTATTACTTGTGGTTATACACATGTTATGTTATGGTTCTGGTCAGCTTTTTGCTGCAATTGTTCATGCCGTTGGCTTGTGTTCTGTTGAATGCCACGTTCTGCGGCATGCTTAAGGTGTGAGCTGGTAAGATGCTCACCTTAGTTTAACAATAAATACTTTCCTCGAAATGTCCGTCTCCCTGGGCACAGTTCCTATAACTGGAGTCTGGAGGAGGGGCATAGAGGGAGGAGCCAGTTCACACCCTTTGAAAGTCTTAAAGTGCCCATGTCTCTTGCGGATCCCGTCTATACCCCATGGTTCTTAATGTGACCCCAGCATCCTCTACGGACTAAGAGAAAAGGATGCCCTTGCGCACTATCCTGACTTCTCCTCCCGTCTGCTTACTTTGTGCCTTCCAACGCACAATGCGAACTACAGGTGGTGCTGCAGGGCCCACACCCTTTTACTTGCCTTACAGAACAGCTCTGGAGCTGTTACAGTGCCCAGCTGCTGCAAGAAATCAGCTTGAATGCTTCAGGGGATGGGGCATGGCCAACATGAGCCCCACACCAAAGTAGGGTGGGGGTGTTTAATGCGAACTAGGGGTCATCCAAGCACCGCAAAAGGCCGCCATGCCCTGCATGCCCCTTTTCTCTTTTCATATGCAGATGAGGGTTCCAGCCAACTTTGGCCCACATCTTGGATGACATCACCGTATGCAAATCCGTCTTCTGCAGACCTTCCCCCAGGAATGCTTGTACTAGTTGTTGCATATGGTTTGATATTTGATGGTGCTTCAATATTAGGCAGCCTTCCACCCTCCCATGTTCATCTGAACAGATGTGGTCTCCCTGCAGTTGTTGTCCCCAGACGAGAGTTCCCTTGTGCGTCCTCAGTTGAATCTCCTTAACTTGACGGGGGAGGGGCTGCCCGAGCAGCCACCCTCCCCAGCCCTATCCCAACTCATACTTATTTTGCATATGAGATCTCTTGATCATGAAGATTGTTCTCACAGGGTGAGGTTCATCCATTATATTTTAAAATAGGAAGGTACAAATTACATATTTGAATTGCATCTATGTGCTGGATTCAAATGTCCCCCCCCCCCTTCCTTTCTCAATTGTGCCCGTCAGCAGCTATTCTAAGGTTGCTGCCAATGGGTGTGACACATTAATTTCTTCTGTTGGGTACACTGGACTCCACAAGGATTCACATTGGGGTGTAGAGTAGGATCTTGATCTGAGGCACCAACCGGCTCAAAGCTTTTGACTGTTCCCAAGATGCTCAGCGCATCCTCCTCTATAACCCCGCTTCCATGAACAGGGAGCTCAGTTTGTAGTTGGTGCCTTCAGTAGCAGGCCACTTAACAGGGGCCTGCCTCAGGCAGCCTATTCTTAGCTATTAATTTTGACAAGAAAAGAAGAACTTGTTTTATGAGAATCTACAAGGGCTGCAGCAGGCTAGGTCTAATAGACATCTTTACTGCAGCTTCATCACTCCCAGCGGCGCTGTATACTCCCGTGCCCTGGTTGCTGGGTCACTGCAGCGGAGGCTCCAGTTTCTTCCTAAGGTCAGTCACACACACACCGCCCTTCCGGATCACGAGGCCGCTGATGAAGGGGAGCGTGGCCGTAGGGGGTGGACCGTGTGCGCACTGGCGTGGACACTGATTACTGGGCAGCCGCTCCACTAGCCACCAGGTACAGTTAAGGAGCACAGGTCTGGGAGTTTTACTCCTATATTAACCCAATTTTGTACTGCCCGCAGCGCATTGTGATAGGTAATAGGGCCTGATTCAGGTTGGAATGCAATCACAATAAGCGATCCAACTGCAAAAATTGCTAACAGCATACGCATGTGCCTGCATTTTCTGCGGCACCCCGCAGAGAATGCGATCGCCTCTGCCTGTCAATCGGGGCGGGGGGGGGAGAGGGGGGTCAGCAACACTCCATTTCCAAGTCAGGGATGGAGCGGTGCGGGGGCAAGGCTTCAAAATGGGGTCTGCAACGGAGGAGACACAGGGGGCGTGGTCACAGCGGCTGTATGACATCACATTCAGCCGCTGTGATCACAAAAATGGTGGCGGCTTCCTGCGCGCACATACAGTTTGCACCAGCAGGAGGCTACACCATTTTTTATGATCACGCTGAACTGCAGTGCGACTGCAATTACAGCATGGTCAAGAATGGAGGCGTCATGCTGGGTGGCCATGCCCTGTCACTGTGCAGGAGCCAGCACCGCACACACACTAGTCCCCGGGTGCAGCCCCCAACCCCCGGGACACCCGGAGCAACAAAATGTAGATTCAGGCCACCAGGCCACGCCCCTACCTATGAAACCATGCCTCCTTTTTACCATTGCGCTGCTTATCTGCGCGCACTGCATTACAATCTCCTTCGCCACCTCTCTGGGTGTCACCAGTGATAGTGACACCTCTGCCATGCTTGTAGCAGCTGGTCCTAAGATCTACGCCTCAAGCCCTGAGTGTTTGCCCTTGTGACTTGTTGATCATCATAGCGAAGCAGATGCTTACAGAAAACTGCAGGGGCTTAGATTGAAAATAAAAAAATTGATGGGTATAAGGTAGAGAGGAGCGGGTTCGGTTATCCGAGAACCGAATTCCCGACGAACTCCATGTGGTTTACACTGGTCCGAGGCAGGCTCGGTTGTTCCCGCCTGACTCGGAAAACCTGAACAAGGGAAAATGTCATCATCCCGCTGTCGGATTCTCTCGAGATTCGGATTCCATATAAAGAGCTGCGCGTTGCCGCCATTTTTACTCGTGCATTGAAGAGAGAGCGGAGAGGACGTGGCTATGTTCTCTCAGTGGAAATCTCAATATCAGTGCTCAGTATCAGTGGTTACTTATTGCTGCTCAGTAATACTAGTAGTGTGTCTCTCCTGCTCAGTGTCAGTTCTCAGTAGTATCCTCATCAGTGCTCAGTATCACTGCTCATTGTCTTGTGCTGCATTGTGGTGCTCAGCATACTACAGTACATTACTAATAGTCCAGTGCTGCATCTTGCTGCTCAGTGTCAGTTCTAGTATCCTCATCAGTGCTCACTATCACTGCTCATTACATTGTGGTGTTCTGTATACTACAGTAACATAGTAATATAGTAACATATAGTAACATAGTTTTTGAGGTTGAATAGAGGCAAATTGCCCATCGTGTTCAACCTGTTTTAAGTTGTGATGATTCTACATACTTGCTGAATAATGTTTTATGACTAGTTAGCTACTATAACTCATGTTACCCCCAGATTAACCATGTTGATATTTTAAGTATTATAACCTTGGATAGCTTTTTCATTCAGAAATGTATCCATTCCTTTTTTAAATCCAATTACAGAGTCCGCCATTACCACCTTCCCTGGCAGGGAATTCCACATCCTGATTGCCCTAACAGTGAACATCATAGTATCTCACCTGGCAGGTAAGTAGGAGTTGGGCTAGAGCTGTGGAGGATTGCTGCTCGGGCACCCCCTGTCAAGTGAAGGAGATCCAACTGAGGCAGCACAAGGGAACTCTCGAAAGAAGAACAAGGCTAGAGGAAGATCTGAGACAAAGAAATCTGACTTTTACCAGAGCTGACCAGAGGAAAGCACAAACGCAGTCCCCCACTACCACAAATAATGCAGTCGAGTTTCCCACATTTGGGGAAATCACAGGGGTCAGCATACCCAGAGTGCAATGAATGAACCTCACCCTGGGAGAACAATCTTCATGACCATGGTATCTCCTATGCAAAATAAGTATGATTTGGGATAGGGCTGGGGAGGGCCGCTGCTCAGGCACATCTCTGTCAAGTAAAGTAGATTCAACTGAGGCAACACAAGGGAACTCTCATCTGGGGACAACAACTGCAGGGAGAACACATATTTTCAGATGAACATGGGAGGGCAGAAGGCTGCCTAACACTGAAGCACCCCCAAACAACAAACCAAATGCAACTACTAGTGCAAGCATTCCTGGGGGAAGGCCTGCAGCAGATGGATTTGCATATGGTGATGTCATCCAAGCAGTGGGTCAAAGTTGGCTTCAACCCTCGTCTGCATATGAAAATAAAAAAGGGGTGTGCAGGGCATGGCGGCCTTTTGCGGCGCTTGGATGACCCCTAGTTTGCATTAAACACCTCCACCTTCCTTCGGTGTGGGGCTCATGTTGGCTATGCCCCAGCCCCTGAAGCATTCAAGCTGATTTCTTGCAGCAGCTGGGCACTGTAACAGCTCCAGAGCTGCTCTGTAAAGCAAGTAAAAGGGTGTGGGCCCTGCAGCACTACCTGTAGTTTGCATTGTGCGTTGGAAGGCACAAAGTAAGCAGACGGGAGAAGTCAGGATAGTGCACAAGGGCATAGAAGGGAGCGGCTCAAGAAAAGAGAAGTGGAAACAGACAGCAAACTAGGCTGGAGAGAGACCTGAGACAAAGAGATCTGAATTATACGAGAGCCGACCAGAGGAAACACAAATTATGTAATCAAGTGTCCCACATTTGGGGAAATCGTAGGAGCAGCACACCCAGAGTGCATTGGGTGAGCCTTGCCCTGGGAGAAGCACCTTCCTGATCATAGTATCTCACCTGGCAGGTAAGTAGGAGTTGGGCTAGAGCTGGGGAGGGTCGCTGTTCGGGCACCCCCCTGTCAAGTGAAGGAGATCCAACTGAGGCAGCACAAGGAAACTCTCGAAAAAAGAACAAGGCTAGAGGAAGATCTGAGACAAAGAAATCTGACTTTTACCAGAGCTGACCAGAGGAAAGCACAAACACAGTCCCCCACTACCACAAATAATGCAGTCGAGTTTCCCACATTTGGGGAAATGACAGGGGTCAGCATACCCAGAATGCAATGAATGAACCTCACCCTGGGAGAACAATCTTCATGACAATGGTATCTCCTATGCAAAATAAGTATGATTTGGGATAGGGCTGGGGAGGGCCGCTGCTCAGGCACATCCCTGTCAAGTAAAGGAGATTCAACTGAGGCAGCACAAGGGAACTCTCATCTGGGGACAACAACTGCAGGGAGAACACATATTTTCAGATGAACATGGGAGAGCAGAAGGCTGCCTAATACTGAAGCACCCCCAAACAACAAACCAAATGCAACAACTAGTACAAGCATTCCTGGGAAAAGGTCTGCAGAAGACGGATTTGCATACGGTGATGTCATCCAAGCAGTGGGCCAAAGTTGGCTGGAACCCTCATCTGCATATGAAAAGAGAAAAGGGGTATGCAGGGCATGGCGGCCTTTTGCGGCGCTTGGATGACCCTTAGTTCGCATTAAACACCTCCACCCTCCGTCGGTGTGGGGCTCATGTTGGCTATGCCCCAGCCCCTGAAGCATTCAAGCTGATTTCTTGCAGCAGCTGGGCACTGTAACAGCTCCAGAGCTGCTCTGTAAGGCAAGTAAAAGGGTGTTGGCCCTGCAGCACTACCTGTAGTTTGCATTGTGCGTTGGAAGGCACAAAGTAAGCAGACAGGAGAAGTCAGGAGAGTGCACAAGGGCAAGGGCAGGGGCTCAAGAAAAGAGAAGTGGAAACAGACAGCAAACTAGGCTGGAGAGAGACCTGAGACAAAGAGATCTGAATTATACGAGTAGCCGACCAGAGGAAACACAAATTATGTAGTCAAGTGTCCCACATTTGGGGAAATCGTAGGAGCAGCACACCCAGAGTGCAATGGGTGAGCCTTGCCCTGGGAGAAGCACCTTCCTGATCATAGTATCTCACCTGGCAGGTAAGTAGGAGTTGGGCTAGAGCTGGGGAGGGTCGCTGCTCGGGCACCCCCCTGTCAAGTGAAGGAAATCCAACTGAGGCAGCACAAGGAAACTCTCAAAAAAAGAACAAGGCTAGAGGAAGATCTGAGACAAAGAAATCTGACTTTTACCAGAGCTGACCAGAGGAAAGCACAAACACAGTCCCCCACTACCACAAATAATGCAGTCGAGTTTCCCACATTTGGGGAAATCACAGGGGTCAGCATACCCAGAATGCAATGAATGAACCTCACCCTGGAAGAACAATCTTCATGACCATGGTATCTCCTATGCAAAATAAGTATGATTTGGGATAGGGCTGGGGATGGCCGCTGCTCAGGCACATCTCTGTCAAGTAAAGGAGATTCAACTGAGGCAGCACAAGAGAACTCTCATCTGGGGACAACAACTGCAGGGAGAACACATATTTTCAGATGAACATGGGAGAGCAGAAGGCTGCCTAATACTGAAGCACCCCAAACAACAAACCAAATGCAACAACTAGTACAAGCATTCCTGGGGGAAGGTCTGCAGAAGACGTATTTGCATACGGTGATGTCATCCAAGCAGTGGGCCAAAGTTGGCTGGAACCCTCATCTGCATATGAAAAGAGAAAAGGGGTATGCAGGGCATGGCGGCCTTTTGCGGCGCTTGGATGACCCTTAGTTCGCATTAAACACCTCCACCCTCCGTCGGTGTGGGGCTCATGTTGGCTATGCCCCAGCCCCTGAAGCATTCAAGCTGATTTCTTGCAGCAGCTGGGCACTGTAACAGCTCCAGAGCTGCTCTGAAAGGCAAGTAAAAGGGTGTGGGCCCTGCAGCACTACCTGTAGTTTGCATTGTGCGTTGGAAGGCACAAAGTAAGCAGACAGGAGAAGTCAGGAGAGTGCACAAGGGCATAGAAGGCAGCGGCTCAAGAAAAGAGAAGTGGAAACAGACAGCAAACTAGGCTGGAGAGAGACCTGAGACAAAGAGATCTGAATTATACGAGAGCCGACCAGGGGAAACGCAAATTATGCAGTCAAGTTTCCCACATTTGGGGAAATCGCAGGAGCAGCACACCCAGAGTGCAATGGGTGAGCCTTGCCCTGGGAGAAGCACCTTCATGATCATAGTATCTCACCTGGCAGTTATGTAGGAGTTGGGCTAGAGCTGGGGAGGGTCGCTGCTCGGGTACCCCCCTGTCAAGTGAAGGAGATCAAACTGAGGCAGCACAATGGAACTCTCGAAAGAAGAACAAGGCTAGAGGAAGATCTGAGACAAAGAAATCTGACTTTTACCAGAGCTGACCAGAGGAAAACACAAACACAGTCCCCCACTACCACAAATAATGCAGTTGAGTTTCCCACATTTGGGGAAATCACAGGGGTCAGCATACCCAGAATGCAATGAATGAACCTCACCCTGGGAGAACAATCTTTATGACCATGGTATCTCCTATGCAAAATAAGTATGATTTGGGATAGGGCTGGGGAGGGCCGCTGCTCAGGCACATCTCTGTCAAGTAAAGGAGATTCAACTGAGGCAGCACAAGGGAACTCTCATCTGGGGACAACAACTGCCGGGAGAACACATATTTTCAGATGAACATGGGAGGGCAGAAGGCTGCCTAATACTGAAGCACCCCCAAACAACAAACCAAATGCAACAACTAGTACAAGCATTCCTGGGGGAAGGTCTGCAGAAGACGGATTTGCATACAGTGATGTCATCCAAGCAGTGGGCCAAAGTTGGCTGGAACCCTCATCTGCATATGAAAAGAGAAAAGGGGTATGCAGGGCATGGCGGCCTTTTGCGGCGCTTGGATGACCCTTAGTTCGCATTAAACACCCCCACCCTACTTCGGTGTGGGGCTCATGTTGGCCATGCCCCAGCCCCTGAAGCATTCAAGCTGATTTCTTGCAGCAGCTTGGCACTGTAACAGCTCCAGAGCTGCTCTGTAAGGCAAGTAAAAGGGTGTGGGCCCTGCAGCACTACCTGTAGTTTGCATTGTGCATCGGAAGGCACAAAGTAAGCAGACAGGAGGAGAAGTCAGGATAGTGCACAAGGGTATAGAAGGGAGGGGCTCAAGAAAAAAGAAGTGGAAACAGACAGCAAACTAGGCTGGAGAGAGACCTGAGACAAAGAGATCTGAATTATATGAGAGCCGACTAGGGGAAACACAAATTATGCAATCAAGTTTCCCATATTTGGGGAAATCGCAGGGGCAGCACACCCAGAGTGCAATGGGTGAGCCTTGCCCTGGGAGAAGCAACTTCATGATCATAGTATCTCACCTGGCAGGTAAGTAGGAGTTGGGCTAGAGCTGGGGAGGGTCGCTGCTCGGGCACCCCCCTGTCAAGTGAAGGAGATCCAACTGAGGCAGCACAAGGGAACTCTTGAAAGAAGAACAAGGCTAGAGGAAGATCTGAGACAAAGAAATCTGACTTTTACCAGAGCTGACCAGAGTAAAGCACAAACACAGTCCCCCACTACCACAAATAATGCAGTTGAGTTTCCCACATTTGGGGAAATCACAGAGGTCAGCATACCCAGAACGCAATGAATGAACCTAACCCTGGGAGAACAATCTTCATGACCATGGTATCTCCTATGCAAAATAAGTATGATTTGGGATAGGGCTGGGGAGGGCCGCTGCTCAGGCACATCTCTGTCAAGTAAAGGAGATTCAACTGAGGCAGCACAAGGGAACTCTCATCTGGGGACAACAACTGCAGGGAGAACACATATTTTCAGATGAACATGGGAGGGCAGAAGGCTGCCTAATACTGAAGCACCCCCAAACAACAAACCAAATGCAACAACTAGTGCAAGCATTCCTGGGGGAAGGCCTGCCGCAGATGGATTTGCATATGGTGCTGTCATCCAAGCAGTGGGTCAAAGTTGGCTTCAACCCTCGTCTGCATATGAAAAGAGAAAAGGGGCATGCAGGGCATGGCGGCCTTTTGCGGCGCTTGGCTGACCCCTAGTTTGCATTAAACACCTCCACCCTCCGTCGGTGTGGGGCTCATGTTGGCTATGCCCCAGCCCCTGAAGCATTCAAGCTGATTTCTTGCTGCAGCTGGGCACTGTAACAGCTCCAGAGCTGCTCTGTAAGGCAAGTAAA
Source organism: Pseudophryne corroboree (assembly GCF_028390025.1). NCBI lineage: Eukaryota > Metazoa > Chordata > Amphibia > Anura > Myobatrachidae > Pseudophryne > Pseudophryne corroboree. The sequence goes on from NW_026968590.1 coordinate 793,907, forward strand.
AGGGTGTGGGCCCTGCAGCACTACCTGTAGTTTGCATTGTGCGTTGGAAGGCACAAAGTAAGCAGACAGGAGAAGTCTGGAGAGTGCACAAGGGCATAGAAGGCAGCGGCTCAAGAAAAGAGAAGTGGAAACAGACAGCAAACTAGGCTGGAGAGAGACCTGAGACAAAGAGATCTGAATTATACGAGAGCCGACCAGGGGAAACACAAATTATGCAGTCAAGTTTCCCACAGGAGTATATAGGATACGACCCAGTGGTACCTGACGACATAGATACTAACAGCTATTTAATAACATTACGCTAGAAAGTGATTATTAGCAACATATATATCTATATAAACAACCCCGCCAGGGTTGTGCCTTCAAAAATAATCACACACGGACACGCTTTTTAAACCTTTTTTTCACATCTCTTTATTCTTCTTATGCACATGTATGTTAGTTCTGTGATTTTAACCTTTATGTTTCACTGCAGTTTGGGATAATAATATTAATATTTATCCAATTTTAATACATACTTAATAAAGGTTATATTTTATGATTCATTCATTCTGTCCAGTGCGTCAACAGTGCAGATTTCTTCTTGTTTTTTCTCCCAAATTCTATAACAATGACAGTAAATGTTGTTTCTTTTCAAACAGAACTTTCTTGACCATGCTTCTTGCTTGAAAGATCTGGGAGCACATGGAAAACAGTACAAACCATGCAGTATCACAAGAGCCTTTATTTGATATTTCATGAAGATAGAGCAGAATTGAGGACACGTCAACTATTTCTGCCGAAGGTGGTTCATCTTTCCACATGGTGCCTTTGGCCACTGACACCTTCGTTGAGTCAAAGTCTCTGGCTGTGGTCAGAACTTTGAAAATTTATGTCACCAGAACGGTTCAGATTAGGAAAACAGAGGCTCTGTTTGTCCTGTATGCTCCCAACAGGATTGGGTGTCCTGCTTCCATGTAGACAATTATGCGCTGGATCTGTGGTAAGATTCAGCATGCTCATTCCACGGCAGGATTGCCGTTACTGAATTAGGTGAAGACCCATTCTACTAGAAAGGTGGGTTCATCCTGGGCAGCTGGTCGGGGAGTCTCGGCATTGCAACTTTGCCGAGCAGCTATTTAGTAAACACTTTTGCTAAGTTTTACAAGTTTTAGAGTAAAGGAGATTCAACTGAGGCAGCACAAGGGAACTCTCATCTGGGGACAACAACTGCAGTGAGAACACATATTTTCAGATGAACATGGGAGGGCAGAAGGCTGCCTAATACTGAAGCACCCCCAAACAACAAACCAAATGCAACAACTAGTACAAGCATTCCTGGGGGAAGGTCTGCAGAAGACGGATATGCATATAGTGATGTCATCCAAGCAGTGGGCCAAAGTTGGCTGGAACCCTCATCTGCATATGAAAAGAGAAAAGGGGTATGCAGGGCATGGCGGCCTTTTGCGGCGCTTGGATGACCCTTAGTTCGCATTAAACACCCCCACCCTCCTTCGGTGTGGGGCTCATGTTGGCCATGCCCCAGCCCCTGAAGCATTCAAGCTGATTTCTTGCAGCAGCTTGGCACTGTAACAGCTTCAGAGCTGCTCTGTAAGGCAAGTAAAAGGGTGTGGGCCCTGCAGCACTACCTGTAGTTTGCATTGTGCATTGGAAGGCACAAAGTAAGCAGACAGGAGGAGAAGTCAGGATATTCCACAAGGGTATAGAAGGGAGGGGCTCAAGAAAAAAGAAGTGGAAACAGACAGCAAACTAGGCTGGAGAGAGACCTGAGACAAAGAGATCTGAATTATATGAGAGCCGACCAGGGGAAACACAAATTATGCAGTCAAGTTTCCCACATTTGGGGAAATCGCAGGGGCAGCACACCCAGGTGAGATACTATAATCAGGAAGGTGCTTCTCCCAGGGCAAGGCTCACCCATTGCACACTGGGTGTGCTGCTCCTACGATTTCGCAAGAAAAGAAAGAGATCACAAAACGGAGACCGTTTGTGATAACCCGGCGCTGTAATAGTGTAAATAGTTATATATTTGAGATGTTTCAGCAGCTAAGCATAAACAACTTGCCAGGTTGCAACGTTAAAATCTAGAGAGAAAAAAAGGAGGGGAGTATGCTTTGCGCTTGAAACAATATATCAAAAATTAGATGTGCAGTCGGACAAAGAAGATAGACTCAGTACAACTTCAAAATGATAATAAAAAAACACTTTTATGGTATCAATTAAAGCAGAGTATGCCACATATAGAATGAATTAAAATAATGACAGTTTTACAATTTGTTAGATAAACTAAACTGAAAATAAAAATAAACATAAGAATAAAAATAAAACAGTTAAATGATTATATTCAAATGGTGATAATAAAAAAATCACAACACTGGCGTCCCAGTGTATTATTTTGGGTTTGTAATTCCCGCAGGGATAATTGACAGTCTCACAGTCTCAGATATTAATATAGTTCTTTAAAGGAAAGGTGCAATCTGTAATTAATGCTCCCGTGCTGGTTCCTGCGTTAGTGTAGAAACAGGGTCCTCATTAAATGAAATACACGAGGAGTAATAATGTGTGCTTTATTTCCTGTTATAATTACAGCTGGTAGTTGCCGTCTTTCCCGGTAAGGTTTTGTTAATTATAAATATAGCAGCAATGTTCAATTTAGATGGATTTAGCCGCCGTGAACAAACTACTGGGAACGGTTGTTAGGCCCCACAGCGGGGGTCACACAGAACTCACCCGACCAGTGTTTGTACAGCCGTGCGGCAATGATGAATCCAGCGTGCGGCAAAAAGCTGTGACCGAAGCTGTCACGGTTATGCTGAGCTGCGGACTGGGTCCTTTCGGCGGGTATCACCAAGTGAGAAGTGTATCGAGAGTGGGCGTCAACGCGTTTCGTCTCCTAGCAACGGAGACTTCCTCAAGACGGATACTTCCCCTCTCCATGATCACAAATATATACCTGTCTGATTGCTTTCATGGCAATCAGTTGTGGTTAATTGATACTTAAAGTTATTATAAACGATTAAACACAAAATAAGAAACATACTGGAGGTATAAATGTAATAAAATTCATATACAAGTAATATTCTAAGATACTAACCATATGTACTGAGTCAATCTTGTATAGTTTACTAAAATGTAGACTTAATGATTTAATTAGGATCAATTTGGACTTCAATTGTCAAAGTCCATCTGGGTTTTTGTATCACTTAGTATCTGCATGCTTTGTAGCTTCTGATAGTAAACCCACGGATCATGTGTAGATGTTTGTTTTATATTGATATAGTACTTAATGAATAAATTGTGAATAGAGCTACAATAGCCAGTATTTTATTTTAAAAGACCAGACAAAAAAGATGAAAGAATAATGAAAAACTAATAAATAAAAAATAAACAATATATAAATGTATAGTTTACTAAAATGTAGACTTAATGATTTAATTAGGATCAATTTGGACTTCAATTGTCAAAGTCCATCTGGGTTTTTGTATCACATAGTATCTGCATGCTTTGTAGCTTCTAATAGTAAACCCACGGATCATGTGTAGATGTTTGTTTTATATTGATATAGTACTTAATGAATAAATTGTGAATAGAGCTACAATAGCCAGTATTTTATTTTAAAAGACCAGACAAAAAAGATGAAAGAATAATGAAAAACTAATAGATAAAAAATAAATAATAAAGAGATGATAAAAACCAATGAGGATTTTTTATGCAAAAAAAACATTTATGCTTGGATAATTTGTTGTCTTTGAGGGATCTTTTAAATTGTTCACAGAAAACACATATAAAAAAAAATTTACAGCCAATAATAGTAATGAAATATGATAATAAAGTAAAATAAAAAATGAAAAATGAAAAAATGAGATGATGAAGGATGAAAAAATACTTTTTAAGCTTTGAAATCAAAAGTGAAAAGTATTCTTTGTTGCTCAGGAAAATATCTATGCTAAAAAAATATATATATTAAACGGGACAGACTAATCTAATAAATTCCGCATATAGCTATAGAAAGTCTGACCTATTTTTATATATATGAGCAAAGATAAGAATTTTTGGACTATTACAGATGAAGGGTTACCTATAAATTTAATCTAGACATGTATAATCTAAAGCTTCATTAAGACCATTTGGATAAAGGGAATCCAATTTAAAAATCCATGATGTTTCCCCCAAACAGAGTTTTCGGAACCTATCACCTCCTCTTTTTGTGCTTGTAAACTGTTCAAGCCCTATAATAGAGAGGGATGATGGATCACCATTGTGTTCTCTTGAGAAGTGGCGGGACACGCTGTGAGTTTGAAGTTTTTTAATAATGTTAAGCCTATGTTCTCTAAATCTTGATTTAATTGATCTGGTAGTTCTTCCCACATACTGAAGAGAACATGCGCATTGTAATAAATATACGCAATATTCTGAGTCACAATTAATAAATTGTTTAATCTGAAAAGTCGTACCATTAGATTGAGAGGTTACACAAGATTCTTTATTCCTCATATATTTACATGTTAGACACACTTTTTTATTACATCGGAAGTTACCTAGCGGTTTCTTTGGTAACCAATTAGAATCTGTATCTATATCTATTGGTCTAAGAAAACTAGGGGCCAGCATTTCTTTTAAATTGGTGTTTCTTTTGAAAATAATTAGTGGTTTATCCGATAGGCTTTTATTTAGGATTGGATCTTGTTTAACTATCTCAAAATTATTTTGTATTATCTTTTTTATAATATTAGATTTATTATTAAATTTAGAAATAAATTTAACAGAATCTCCTATCGAAAAATTATTCAATTTGTTTTGAGATTTCATTATTTTTTCTTTATTGGAGTTTTTTGACCTATCTGATAGATCAATATTGACCTTCAGAAGTGAATTTGCAAAGACCTGTGAATCCTCTAGGAGATGAGGAGGATAACCTCTTTCTCCAAACTGTTTCAGAAGAACTTTGACTTGAGAGAGAAATGCTAAGTCCTCAGAACAATTACGTCTGAGTCTAGTAATTTGATTTTTTGGAATATTTTTTAACCATGGTTTGTAGTGGCTACTTGAATAGTGTAGGTAATTACCTGTACCTACCGGTTTAATATAGTTGGTAGATATAATTTTGTCATTGTCAATTGAGAACGTGATATCAAGAAAGTGAGTAGTGAAGAAATCAAAATTATAAGTGAATTTTAAATTATAAGAGTTGTCATTCAAAAAATTAACAAAATTAAGTGCTTGTTGGTGACCCCCTTTCCAAATAATGAACAAGTCGTCTATGTAACGGCCATAGAGAACCAGGTTCTCTCTATATGGGCCGCCCCAGATGTACTCCTCTTCGAAGCGGCCCATATAGAGGTTAGCAAAACTAGGTGCAAACCTGGTCCCCATGGCCGTTCCAAGGCGCTGTAGATAGTAACGAGTGTCGAACAAAAAATAATTGTGAGTTAAAATAAAAGAAATAGATTCCAATACAAAGTCACGTCTGCCCGATTTAATGTTAGGGTCTCTGTCCAAATAATATTTGGCCGCATTGATCCCTTCTTGATGAGGAATATTAGTATAAAGAGATTGGACATCTAGGGTTAAAAAACCCCAGTCCTTAGTCCAACTTTTTCCTACTGTTTGTTGTAATATTTGTTGTGTATCTTTAATGTATGATTTTAATGTGGCGACGTGGCCTTGTAAATGGAAGTCAACGAAATGGGATAAATTAGATGTGAGTGAATCCACTCCCGAAATTATAGGTCTCCCAGGTGGGTGTAACAAATCTTTATGAATTTTGGGTAAATGATAAAAAATGGGTGTGACAGGGTGTGAGGGCAACAAAAAATAATACTCATCATCTGATATCACGTCATCTTCTTTCACCTTTTGTAATAGATTTTTTAGTTCTGATATAAAGGGGGTACTTGGGTTACTCGGTAATGCTGTATAGTAATCAGCATCATTGAGTTGTCTATGAGCTTCCGCAACATAGTCAGATCTGGATTGTAAGACTATCCCTCCCCCCTTATCCGCTGACTTTATAACTATTGAAGAGTCATCTTTGAGGGCTTTTATTGCATTTCTCTCTAATTTAGTTAAGTTTTGCATATGGTAGACTGAGGATTTCCTTTTATTCCTTTCAGATTTCTGACACACAGTTTTGAAGTCTTTTAAGGTTTTATTATAGAAAACAGTAATGGCAGCACTTTTTTGTTCTAAAGGGAAGAAATTTGATTTCCTTTTGAATTTTGAACATATAGGCTCAGAATTATTAGTCTTAATATCAAATAGTTTAATTTCTAGGTCGGTACTTTCTTGTTGTAGTTCTTCTAACATCAAAAGACCTGCATTGTCCATATCATCCAAGATTATAGGGGAAGATTCGTTGTCTGGATCATGACTATTCAATTTTTTGATAGCGAAATAACGCTTCCTACAGAGGTCTCTGGTGAATTTATTCAAATCAACGAACAACTCAAAAATATTGGGTTCCTTACTAGGTACAAAATTTAGACCTTTTTTTTTGGTAATCGCATTTGGTCAGCAGTGAGATTGTGGGAGGATAGGTTATAGATCCCTTTACTATCTACTTGTACCTCGCTTTTCTTGGGCCTCTTTCCTCCGCCTCTGCATCCTCGCTTTCTCTGTATCTTTTTGGGGTATGATTGGATAGGGGCCTGTATGGATTGGGGTGATGGAAAGTGTTCAATCTGGAAAAATCCCCTGACTGTTCAGTGTGATTAGCCCCAGTCCAATGCTTTTTTGGATGGTCTGTACGTTCTCTAACGCTGGGTCTATTTGGATAAGAATATTTTTGTGATCTATTTTGTCTAGGTGTAGAAATACCTGCCTCTGAATTTGGTTGCGATTTAATTTGAGGGGATCTGTGGTAGGATTCATTTGAGTAATTATTAGTATATCTAGGGTTCTCTGATCTGATTTTTTGTTTATTATAAGTTCTTACTTTGTTTGATCTATAATCTTCTTGGTCTCTAGACCATTTCTTCTTCTTATTATATATCAGATCTTTCTCAAACCTTTCGACTCTATTGTTTATTTGTTCGTCTTTTTCTTTAAATAGAGGATGATCTTTAAAGCTTAAAAGATCATCTTTGGTTTTATCAATTTTATTGACTGTATATTCAACTTTATCATTTCTATATTTAACAAGAAGCTTCATAAGTGACAAAGAACACATATCTAAAGTTTCATCCCACTCTTTTTGGAGGTTAGGGTTATCATTAATAGACAGATGTTTAAAAACCCTTAATCCTCTAGGGATGACTTTAGCATCAATATATTTCTGTAATGAAATACTGTCCCACCAATTACGCATTTCATCTTTTAATAGATCTTCTAATTGATAGAACAGTTTATTCATGTCTGGGTCTGTCTGACCGGTAACTTTTTCTCCTTCATATGTAAATGAGGACAAATATTGATCCCGTCTACTTTTTCTATCATAATAACTTTTAAATTCTGCCATGTCAGACTGCACAATAAAAAATCAACCACTAAATGTGGGAATATTTGTTTATAAATTAATGATCTATAAGTATTAACACAGCTGCCAGGGTGTAGCCAATTAAACAAGAAAAGAAAGAGATCACAAAACGGAGACCGTTTGTGATAACCCGGCGCTGTAATAGTGTAAATAGTTATATATTTGAGATGTTTCAGCAGCTAAGCATAAACAACTTGCCAGGTTGCAACGTTAAAATCTAGAGAGAAAAAAAGGAGGGGAGTATGCTTTGCGCTTGAAACAATATATCAAAAATTAGATGTGCAGTCGGACAAAGAAGATAGACTCAGTACAACTTCAAAATGATAATAAAAAAACACTTTTATGGTATCAATTAAAGCAGAGTATGCCACATATAGAATGAATTAAAATAATGACAGTTTTACAATTTGTTAGATAAACTAAACTGAAAATAAAAATAAACATAAGAATAAAAATAAAACAGTTAAATGATTATATTCAAATGGTGATAATAAAAAAATCACAACACTGGCGTCCCAGTGTATTATTTTGGGTTTGTAATTCCCGCAGGGATAATTGACAGTCTCACAGTCTCAGATATTAATATAGTTCTTTAAAGGAAAGGTGCAATCTGTAATTAATGCTCCCGTGCTGGTTCCTGCGTTAGTGTAGAAACAGGGTCCTCATTAAATGAAATACACGAGGAGTAATAATGTGTGCTTTATTTCCTGTTATAATTACAGCTGGTAGTTGCCGTCTTTCCCGGTAAGGTTTTGTTAATTATAAATATAGCAGCAATGTTCAATTTAGATGGATTTAGCCGCCGTGAACAAACTACTGGGAACGGTTGTTAGGCCCCACAGCGGGGGTCACACAGAACTCACCCGACCAGTGTTTGTACAGCCGTGCGGCAATGATGAATCCAGCGTGCGGCAAAAAGCTGTGACCGAAGCTGTCACGGTTATGCTGAGCTGCGGACTGGGTCCTTTCGGCGATTTCCCCAAACACTTTTGCTAAGTTTTACAAGTTTTAGAGTAAAGGAGATTCAACTGAGGCAGCACAAGGGAACTCTCATCTGGGGACAACAACTGCAGTGAGAACACATATTTTCAGATGAACATGGGAGGGCAGAAGGCTGCCTAATACTGAAGCACCCCCAAACAACAAACCAAATGCAACAACTAGTGCAAGCATTCCTGGGGGAAGGCCTGCAGCAGATGGATTTGAATATGGTGATGTCATCCAAGCAGTGGGTCAAAGTTGGCTTCAACCCTCGTCTGCATATGAAAAGAATAAAGGGGTGTGCAGGGCATGGCGGCCTTTTGCGGCGCTTGGATGACCCCTAGTTCGCATTAAACACCTCCACCCTCCTTCGGTGTGGGGCTCATGTTGGCTATGCCCCAGCCCCTGAAGCATTCAAGCTGATTTCTTGCAGCAGCTGGGCACTGTAACAGCTCCAGAGCTGCTCTGTAAAGCAAGTAAAAGGGTGTGGGCCCTGCAGCACTACCTGTAGTTTGTATTGTGCGTTGGAAGGCACAAAGTAAGCAGACGGGAGAAGTCAGGATAGTGCACAAGGGTATAGAAGGGAGGGGCTCAAGAAAAAAGAAGTGGAAACAGACAGCAAACTAGGCTGGAGAGAGACCTGAGACAAAGAGATCTGAATTATATGAGAGCCGACCAGGGGAAACACAAATTATGCAGTCAAGTTTCCCACATTTGGGGAAATCGCAGGGGCAGCACACCCAGAGTGCAATGGGTGAGCCTTGCCCTGGGAGAAGCATCTTCATGATCATAGTATCTCACCTGGCAGGTAAGTAGGAGTTGGGCTAGAGCTGGGGAGGGTCGCTGCTCGGGCACCCCCCTGTCAAGTGAAGGAGATCCAACTGAGGCAGCACAAGGGAACTCTCGAAAGAAGAACAAGGCTAGAGGAAGATCTGAGACAAAGAAATCTGACTTTTACCAGAGCTGACCAGAGGAAAGCACAAACACAGTCCCCCACTACCACAAATAATGCAGTTGAGTTTCCCACATTTGGGGAAATCACAGGGGTCAGCATACCCAGAATGCAATGAATTAACCTAACCCTGGGAGAACAATCTTCATGACCATGGTATCTCCTATGCAAAATAAGTATGATTTGGGATAGGGCTGGGGAGGGCCGCTGCTCAGGCACATCTCTGTCAAGTAAAGGAGATTCAACTGAGGCAGCACAAGGGAACTCTCATCTGGGGACAACAACTGCAGGGAGAACACATATTTTCAGATGAACATGGGAGGGCAGAAGGCTGCCTAATACTGAAGCACCCCCAAACAACAAACCAAATGCAACAACTAGTGCAAGCATTCCTGGGGGAAGGCCTGCCGCAGATGGATTTGCATATGGTGATGTCATCCAAGCAGTGGGTCAAAGTTGGTTCAAACACCTTTGCAAAGTTCTATAAGTTTGATACCCTGGCTGAGGAGGACCTCCTGTTTGCTCAATCGGTGCTGCAAAGTCATCCGCACTCTCCTGCCCGTTTGGGAGCTTTGGTATAATCCCCATGGTCCTTACGGAGTCCCCAGCATCCTCTAGGACGTAAGAGAAAATAAGATTTTAAACCTACCGGTAAATCTTTTTCTCGTAGTCCGTAGAGGATGCTGGGTGCCCGTCCCAAGTGCGGTCTACTTCTGCAAGACTTGTATATAGTTATTGCTTACATAAGGGTTATATGTTAGTTTTCATCGGTCTTGGACTGATGCTATGTTGTTTTCATACTGTTAACTGGGTAGTATATCACAAGTTATACGGTGTGATTGGTGTGGCTGGTATGAATCTTGACCTTGGATTAACAAAAATCCTTTCCTCGTACTGTCCGTCTCCTCTGGGCACAGTTTCTCTAACTGAGGTATGGAGGAGGGGCATAGAGGGAGGAGCCAGTGCACACCCAGATCTAAAGTCTTTCTTAAAGTGCCCATGTCTGCTGCGGAGCCCGTCTATCCCCCATGGTCCTTACGGAGTCCCCATCATCCTCTACGGACTACGAGAAAAAAAAATTACCGGTAGGTTTAAAATGTTATTTTTTTCTCTGCAACCCACTGCTAAATTGTGCTTCCTAGCTGTTTTTTATAAAATCACTTAATTAAATCTAACTCTGATTACGTCAGAGAAGGCCAGGTACCCTACACCATAAGAGGGGGTTTGAAATTTTGACTTGTCTACTTAAAGATCACCAAAATCTGATGACAAGGTCAATTACATCCCTGGGTGGGATTGAACCACCAACCTTTTGGTTAATAGCCCATGTAAGTGCAAGAAATCCTGAAGCACTCACTCATCATGGGAAAGTACCAATGTGTTTCTTACAAAAATTCTCCAGATTATTGACTTTTTAAAGTTTTTCTAGGAAACGTTCTAGATGAATGCTTATTAGCCTTTGTCAGTATTGACTTTTGCAAGGTGTCTCTGTGGCGCAATCGGTTAGCATGTTTGGCTATTAACCAAAAGGTTGGTGGTTCAATCCCACCCAGGGATGTAATTGACCTTGTAATCAGATTTTGGTGATCTTTAAGTAGACAAGTCAAAATTTCAAAACCCCCCCTTATGGTGTAGGGTACCTGGCCTTCTCTGATGTAATCAGAGTTAGATTTGATTAAGTGATTTTATAAAAAAACAGCTAGGAAGCACAATTTAGCAGTGAGTTGCAGAGAAAAAAAATTATGCTGGCAGAAAAGTCCAATTGAGTGATTAAACAGCTCTTCATTTTCTGATTTTATGTTTATGCTAACAAATTTGCTCTCTGAAAAGTGTCCACAAAGCCAAGTCTCTGATTAACACCTTTGTAGGAATGGTTTTTCACCTATTACTGAATTAAACTTGCTTCATTGGAAAGGCATCAAAGATGCATCCTCATTTCAATGTCTACTGAAATAATACAGGTTGACACCAGGAAACGTCACTGCATCCTTGCTGCTTCCTCATGGGGAAGTCTGTTTAATGTGAAAACAAGGTGATATCTAATCAGCACACAGGTAAGGAATTAAGAAAATCTTTCTTTATGGGTGAAGATGTTTCTCACAAATTGTTGTCCCAATGCATCATTGAAATTCAAGATGGAAGATGATTTTCATATATCACTTGTACATTTTGCATTGCTCTTCTGGTGACAATGTAGTTTGTTTTTGTCAATTACCATTTCAGTAATAGGGTAAAGAAAATTAAGTGGATTTTTTAAAGAAAACAATGCTGTCAATATACTATTAAAACAAATTAAAATGATAAAAGTTATTGTACTTTAAGTAAAAATAAAAGTGCCAAAATATCAATCCCAGTTTTTGATTACTTTAATTATAAAAAAAAAAATGCACATAGCAGAGGATAGTTTCGATCAATCGACCTCTGGGTTATGGGCCCAGCATGCTTCCATTGCACTACTCTGCTGCTCATGGAAGTGTCAGAGATCCTGAAGACTAAATTGATTAAAGGCCTTAAAGTACTGGACTATAAGGAAAGACTTACTAGGCTGAATATTTATACACTAGAAAAGAGGTGCCTAAGAGGAGATATTATTAATATCTTCAAATATGTAAAGATACATAACAAAGAGTTATCAGAGGAATTATTTATTAAAAGAACACGTGGTCACTCGCTGCGACTGGAGGAAAGTTCAGAACGCAATGGAGGAAAGGTTTCTTCACTGTTAGGGCAATCAGGATGTGGAATTCCCTGCCAGGGAAGGTGGTAATGGCGGACTCTGTAATTGGATTTAAAAAAGGAATGGATACATTTCTGAATGAAAAAGCTATCCAAGGTTATAATAATTAAAATATCAACATGGTTAATCCGGGGGTAACATGAGTTATAGTAGCTAACTAGTCATAAAACATTATTCAGCAAGTATGTAGAATCATCACAACTTAAAACAGGTTGAACACGATGGGCAATTTGCCTCTATTCAACCTCAAAAACTATGTTACTATATTACTATGTTATTGTAGTATACAGAACACCACAATGCAATGAGCAGTGATAGTGAGCACTGATGAGGATACTAGAACTGACACTGAGCAGCAAGATGCAGCACTGGACTATTAGTAATGTACTGTATTATGCTGAGCAACACAATGCAGCACAAGACAATGAACAGTGATACTGAGCACTGATGAGGATACTACTGAGAACTGACACTGAGCAGGAGAGACACACTACTAGTATTACTGAGCAGCAATAAGTAACCACTGATACTGAGCACTGATATTGAGATTTCCACTGAGAGAACATAGCCACGTCCTCTCCGCTCTCTCTTCAATGCACGAGTAAAAATGGCAGCAACGCGCAGCTCTTTATATGGAATCCGAATCTCGCGAGAATCCGACAGCGGGATGATGACATTTTCCCTTGTTCAGGTTTTCCGAGTCAGGCGGGAACAACCGAGCCTGCCTCGGACCAGTGTAAACCACGTGGAGTTCGTGGGGAATTCGGTTCTCGGAGAACCGAACCCGCTCCTCTCTACCTTATACCCTATCAATTTTTTTATTTTCAATCTAAGCCCCTGCAGTTTTCTGTAAGCATCTGCTTCGCTATGATGATCAACAAGTCACAAGGGCAAACACTCAGGGTTTGAGGCGTAGATCTTAGGACCAGCTGCTACAAGCATGGCAGAGGTGTCACTATCACTGGTGACACCCAGAGAGGTGGCGAGGGAGATTGTAATGCAGTGCGCGCAGATAAGCAGTGCAATGGTAAAAAGGAGGCATGGTTTCATAGGTAGGGGCGTGGCCTGGTGGCCTGAATCTACATTTTGTTGCTCCGGGTGTCCCGGGGGTTGGGGGCTGCACCCGGGGACTAGTGTGTGAGCGGTGCTGGCTCCTGCAAAGTGACAGGGCATGGCCACCCAGCATGACGCCTCCCTTCTTGACCATGCTGTAATTGCAGTCGCACTGCAGTTCAGCGTGATCATAAAAAATGGTGTAGGCTCCTGCTGGTGCAGACTGTATGTGCGCGCAGGAAGCCGCCACCATTTTTGTGATCACAGCGGCTGAATGTGATGTCATACAGTTGCTGTGACCACGCCCCCTGTGTCTCCTCCGTTGCAGACCCCATTTTGAAGCCTTGCCCCCGCACCGCTCCATCCCTGACTTGGAAATGGAGTGTTGCTGACCCACCTCTCCCCCCCTTCCCCGTCCCGATTGACAGGCAGAGGCGATCACATTCTCTGCGGGGTGCCGCAGAAAATGCAGGCACATGCGTATGCTCTTAGCAATTTTTGCAGTTGGATCGCTTATTGTGATTGCAATCCAACCTGAATCAGGCCCTATTACCTATCACAATGCGCTGCGGGCAGTACAAAATTGGGTTAATATAGGAGAAAAACCCCCAGACCTGTGCTCCTTAACTGTACCTGGTGGCTAGTGGAGCGGCTGCCCAGTAATCAGTGTCCACCGCAGTGCGCACACGGCCCACCCCCTACGGCCTCGCTCCCCTTCAGCAGCGGCCTCGTGATCCGGAAGGGTGGTGTGTGTGTGACTGACCTTAGGATGAAACCGGAGCCTCCGCTGCAGTGACCCAGCAACCAGGGCACGGGAGTATACAGCGCCGCTGGGAGTGATGAAGCTGCAGTAAAGATGTCTATTAGACCTAGCCTGCTGCAGCCCTTGTAGATTCTCATAAAACAAGTTCTTCTTTTCTTGTCAAAATTAATAGCTAAGAATAGGCTGCCTGAGGCAGGCCCCTGTTAATTGGCCTGCTACTGAAGGCACCAACTACAAACTGAGCTCCCTGTTCATGGAAGCGGGGTTATAGAGGAGAATGCACTGAGCTTCTTGGGAACAGGCAAAAGCTTTGAGCCGGTTGGTGCCTCAGATCAAGATCCTACTCTACACCCCAATGTGAATCCTTGTGGAGTCCAGTGTACCCCACAGAAGAAATTAATGTGTCACACCCATTGGCAGCAACCTTAGAATAGCTGCTGACGGGCACAATTGAGAAAGGAAGGGGGGGGGGGGACATTTGAATCCAGCACATAGATGCAATTCAAATATGTAATTCGTACCTTCCTATTTTAAAATATAATGGATGAACCTCACCCTGTGAGAACAATCTTCATGATCAAGAGATCTCATATGCAAAATAAATATGAGTTGGGATAGGGCTGGGGAGGGCTGCTCGGGCAGCACCTCCCCCGTCAAGTTAAGGAGATTCAACTGAGGAAGCACAAGGGAACTCTCGTCTGGGGACAACAACTGCAGGGAGACCACATCTTTTCAGATGAACATGGGAGGGCGGAAGGCTGCCTAATACTGAAGCACCATATGCAACAACTAGTACAAGCATTCCTGGGGGAAGGTCTGCAGCAGACGGATTTGCATACGGTGATGTTATCCAAGCAGTGGGCCAAAGTTGACTGGAACCCTCATCTGCATATGAAAAGAGAAAAGGGGCATGCAGGGCATGGCGGCCTTTTGCAGTGCTTGGATGACCCCTAGTTTACATTAAACACCCCCACCCTCCTTTGGTGTGGGGCTCATGTTGGCCATGCCCCATCCCCTGAAGCATTCAAGCTGATTTCTTGCAGCAGCTGGGCACTGTAACAGCTCCAGAGCTGTTCTGTAAGGCAAGTAAAAGGGTGTGGGCCCTGCAGCACCACCTGTAGTTCGCATTGTGCGTTGGAAGGCACAAAGTAAGCAGACGGGAGGAGAAGTCAGGATAGTGCGCAAGGGCATTCTTTTCTCTTAGTCCGTAGAGGATGCTGGGGTCACATTAAGAACCATGGGGTATAGACGGGATCCGCAAGAGACATGGGCACTTTAAGACTTTCAAAGGGTGTGAACTGGCTCCTCCCTCTATGCCCCTCCTCCAGACTCCAGTTATAGGAACTGTGCCCAGGGAGACGGACATTTCGAGGAAAGGATTTATTGTTAAACTAAGGTGAGCATCTTACCAGCTCACACCTTAAACATGCCGCAGAACGTGGCATTCAACAGAACACAAGCCAACGGCATGAACAATTGCAGCAAAAAGCTGACCAGAACCATAACACAACATGTGTATAACCACAAGTAATAACTGCAGACACAGTATGGACTGGGACGGGTGCCCAGCATCCTCTACAGACTAAGAGAAAAGGATTTACCGGTAGGTATTAAAATCCTATTTTCTCATACGACCTAGAGGATGCTGGGGTCACATTAAGAACCATGGGGTTATACCAAAGCTCTTGAACGGGTGGGAGAGTGCGTACGACTCTGCAGCACCGAATGACCCAACTTAAGGTTATCATCAGCCAAGGTATCAAACTTGTAAAACTTAGCAAAAGTGTTTACTAAATAGCTGCTCGGCAAAGTTGCAATGCCGAGACTCCCCGACCAGCTGCCAAGGATGAACCCACCTTTCTAGTAGAATGGGTCTTCACCTACTTCAGTAACGGCAATCCTGCCGTGGAACGAGCATGCTGAATCTTACCACAGATCCAGCGCATAATGGTCTGCATGGAAGCAGGACACCAAATCCTGTTGGGAGCATACAGGACAAACAGAGCCTCTGTTTTCCTAATCTGAACCGTTCTGGTGACATACATTTTCAAAGTTCTGACCACAGCCAGAGACTTTGACTCAACGAAGGTGTCAGTGGCCAAAGGCACCATGTGGAAAGATGAACCACCTTCGGCAGAAATTGTTGACGTGTCCTCAATTCTGCTCTATCTTCATGAAAGATCAAATAAAGGCTCTTGTGATACTGCATGGTTTGTACTGTTTTCCATGTGCTCCCAGACCTTTAAGCAAGTAGCATGGTCAAGAAAGTTCTGTTTGAAAAGAAACAACATTTACTGTCATTGTTATGCAAATAAACTTACATTAAAGCTAACAAGAAAGCACACTCGTTCTGTCTTTAAACTGATAAAAGAAACCCCAATAATATGGGGCATGCAAAAATTGAGATAAAACTCAGTTTTGCTCCTCTCCACGGAAATCTTTAATAAAAGGCGAAATATTTGTTAGTTCTGAAGAGAAACCAGAGCATGACCAAGATTCCACCTGTCGCCTGAGTGCCATGCCAGCAGTTCTCATTCAGCTGAAAGTGAGCACCCAATTTGAATGAAAGAAAGCAGATTTCTCACCAGGCTTCCCCTTGCTATAAACATGGTTTGTACTCTTTTCCATGTGCTCCCAGATCTTTCAAGCAATTAGTGTGGTCAAGAAAGTTCTGTTTGAAAAGAAACAAACATTTACTGTCATTTCTATGCAAATGAGCTTACATTAAAGCACACTCGTTCTATCTTTAAACCGATAAAATAAAACCCCAATAAGATGGGGCATGCAAAAATTGAGATAAAACTCAGTTTTGCTCCTCTCCACGGAAATCTTTAGTAAAAGGCGAAAGATTTGTTCGTTCTGAAGAGAAACCAGAACATGACCAAGATTCCACCTGTCGCCTGAGTGCCATGCCAGCAGTCCTCATTCAGCTCAAAGTGAGCACCCAATTTGAAAGAAAGAAAGCAGATTTCTCACCAGGCTTCCCCTTGCTATAAACATGGTTTGTACTCTTTTCCATGTGCTCCCAGATCTTTCAAGCAATTAGTATAGTCAAGAAAGTTCTGTTTGAAAAGAAACAAACATTTACTGTCATTTCTATGCAAATGAGCTTACATTAAAGCACACTCGTTCTATCTTTAAACCGATAAAAGAAACCCCAATAAGACGGAGCATGCAAAAATTGAGATAAAACTCAGTTTTGCTCCTCTCCACGGAAATCTTTAGTAAAAGGCGAAAGATCTGTTCGTTTTGAAGAGAAACCAGAGCATGACCAAGATTCCACCTGTCGCCTGAGTGCCATGCCAGCAATCCTCATTCAGCTCAAAGTGAGCACCCAATTTGAAAGAAAGAAAGCAGATTTCTCACCAGGCTTCCCCTTGCTATAAACATGGTTTGTACTCTTTTCCATGTGCTCCCAGATCTTTCAAGCAATTAGTGTGGTCAAGAAAGTACTGTTTGAAAAGAAACAAACATTTACTGTCATTTCTATGCAAATGAGCTTACATTAAAGCACACTCGTTCTATCTTTAAACCGATAAAATAAAATCACAATAAGATGGGGCATGCAAAAATTGAGATAAAACTCAGTTTTGCTCCTCTCCACGGAAATCTTTAGTAAAAGGCGAAAGATTTGTTCGTTCTGAAGAGAAACCAGAACATGACCAAGATTCCACCTGTCGCCTGAGTGCCATGCCAGCAGTCCTCATTCAGCTCAAAGTGAGCACCCAATTTGAAAGAAAGAAAGCAGATTTCTCACCAGGCTTCCCCTTGCTATAAACATGGTTTGTACTCTTTTCCATGTGCTCCCAGATCTTTCAAGCATTTAGTATAGTCAAGAAAGTTCTGTTTGAAAAGAAACAAACATTTACTGTCATTTCTATGCAAATGAGCTTACATTAAAGCACACTCGTTCTATCTTTAAACCGATAAAAGAAACCCCAATAAGACGGAGCATGCAAAAATTGAGATAAAACTCAGTTTTGCTCCTCTCCACGGAAATCTTTAGTAAAAGGCGAAAGATCTGTTTGTTTTGAAGAGAAACCAGAGTATGACTAAGATTCCACCTGTCGCCTGAGTGCCATGCCAGCAGTCCTCATTCAGCGCAAAGTGAGCACCCAATTTGAAAGAAAGAAAGCAGATTTCTCACCAGGCTTCCCCTTGCTATAAGCATGGTTTGTACTCTTTTCCATGTGCTCCCAGATCTTTCAAGCAATTAGAATGGTCAAGAAAGTTCTGCTTGAAAAGAAACAGACATTTATAGTCATTGTTATGCAAATAAACTTACATTAAAGCTAACAAGAAACTGATAAAAGAAACCCCAATAATATGGGGCATGCAAAAATTGAGATAAAACTCAGTTTTGCTCCTCTCCACAGAAATCTTTAATAAAAGGCGAAAGATTTGTTCGTTCTGAAGAGAAACCAGAGCATGACCAAGATTCCACCTGTCGCCTAAATGCTGTGCCAGCAGTCCTCATTCAGATCAAAGTGAGCGCCCAACTTGAAAGTAAGCAGATTTCTCACCTGGCTTCTCCTTGCTATAAGCATGGTTTGTACTGTATTCCATGTGCTCCCAGATCTTTCAAGCAAGTAGCATGGTCAAGAAAGTTCTGTTTGAAAAGAAACAAACATTTACTGTCATTTCTATGCAAATGAGCTTACATTAAAGCACACTCATTCTATCTTTAAACCGATAAAAGAAACCCCAAAAAGATGGGGCATGCAAAAATTGAGATAAAACTCGGTTTTGCTCCTCTCCACGGAAATCTTTAATAAAAGGCGAAAGATTTGTTCGTTCTGAAGAGAAACCAGAGCATGACCAAGATTTTTATCTGAAAATATGTGTTCTCCCTGCAGTTGTTGTCCCCAGATGAGAGTTCCCTTGTGCTGCCTCAGTTGAATCTCCTTTACTTGACAGAGATGTGCCTGAGCAGCGGCCCTCCCCAGCCCTATCCCAAATCATACTTATTTTGCATAGGAGATACCATGGTCATGAAGATTGTTCTCCCAGGGTGAGGTTCATTCATTGCATTCTGGGTATGCTGACCCCTGTGATTTTCCCAAATGTGGGAAACTCGCTTTTATACCCTTGTGCACTATCCTGACTTCTCCTCCTGTCTGCTTACTTTGTGCCTTCCAATGCACAATGCAAACTACAGGTAGTGCTGCAGGGCCCACACCCTTTTACTTGCCTTACAGAGCAGCTCTGGAGCTGATACAGTGCCAAGCTGCTGCAAGAAATCAGCTTGAATGCTTCAGGGGATGGGGCATGGCCAACATGAGCCCCACACCGAAGGAGGGTGGGGGTGTTTAATGCGAACTAAGGGTCATCCAAGCGCCGCAAAAGGCCGCCATGCCCTGCATACCCCTTTTCTCTTTTCATATGCAGATGAGGGTTCCAGCCAACTTTGGCCCACTGCTTGGATGACATCACCGTATGCAAATCCGTCTTCTGCAGAACTTCCCCCAGGAATGCTTGCACTAGTTGTTGCATTTGGTTTGTTGTTTGGGGGTGCTTCAGTATTAGGCAGCCTTCTGCCCTCCCATGTTCATCTGAAAATATGTGTTCTCCCTGCAGTTGTTGTCCCCAGATGAGAGTTCCCTTGTGCTGCCTCAGTTGAATCTCCTTTACTTGACAGAGATGTGCATGAGCAGCGGCCCTCCCCAGCCCTATCCCAAATCATACTTATTTTGCATAGGAGATACCATGGTCATGAAGATTGTTCTCCCAGGGTGAGGTTCATTCATTGCATTTTGGGTATGCTGACCCCTGTGATTTACCCAAATGTGGGAAACTCGACTGCATTATTTGTGGTAGTGGGGGACTGTGTTTGTGCTTTCCTCTGGTCAGCTCTGTTAAAACTCAGATTTCTTTGTCTCAGATTTTCCTCTAGCCTTGTTCTTCTTTCGAGAGTTCCCTTGTGCTGCCTCAGGTGGATCTCCTTCACTTGACAGGGGGGTGCCCGAGCAGCGACCCTCCCCAGCTCTAGCCCAACTCCTACTTACCTGCCAGGTGAGATACTATGATCAGGAAGGTGCTTCTCCCAGGGCAAGGCTCACCCATTGCACTCTGGGTGTGCTGCTCCTACGATTTCCCCAAATGTGGGACACTTGACTGCATAATTTGTGTTTCCTCTGGTCGGCTCTCGTATAATTCAGATCTCTTTGTCTCAGGTCTTTCTCCAGCCTAGTTTGCTGTCTGTTTCCACTTCTTTTATCTTGAGCCCCTCCCTTCTATACCCTTGTGCACTATCCTGACTTCTCCTCCCGTCTGCTTACTTTGTGCCTTCCAATGCACAATGCAAACTACAGGTAGTGCTGCAGGGCCCACACAATCTTTTACTTGCCTTAAAGAGCAGCTCTGGAGCTGTTACAGTGCCCAGCTGCTGCAAGAAATCAGCTTGAATGCTTCAGGGGATGGGGCATGGCCAACATGAGCCCCACACCAAAGGTGGGTGGGGGTGTTTAATGCGAACTAGGGGTAATCCAAGCACCGCAAAAGGCCGCCATGCCCTGCACGCCCCTTTTCTCTTTTCATATGCAGATGAGGGTTGAAGCCAACTTTGACCCACTGCTTGGATGACATCACCATATGCAAATCCATCTGCTGCAGGCCTTGCCCCAGGAATGCTTGCACTAGTTGTTGCATTTGGTTTGTTGTTTGGGGGTGCTTCAGTATTAGGCAGCCTTCTGCCCTCCCATGTTCATCTGAAAATATGTGTTCTCCCTGCAGTTGTTGTCCCCAGATGAGAGTTCCCTTGTGCTGCCTCAGTTGAATCTCCTTTACTTGACAGAGATGTGCCTGAGCAGCGGCCCTCCCAGCCCTATCCCAAATCATACTTATTTTGCATAGGAGACACCATGGTCATGAAGATTGTTCACCCAGGGTGAGGTTCATTCATTGCATTCTGGGTATGCTGACCCCTGTGATTTCCCCAAATGTGGGAAACTCGCCTGCATTTTTTGTGGTAGTGGGGGACTGTGTTTGTGTTTTCCTCTGGTCAGCTCTGGTAAAAGTCAGATTTCTTTGTCTCATATATTCCTCTAGCCTTGTTCTTCTTTCGAGAGTTCCCTTGTGCTGCCTCAGTTGGATCTCCTTCACTTGACAGGGGGGTGCCCGAGCAGTGACCCTCCCCAGCTCTAGCCCAACTCCTACTTACCTGCCAGGTGAGATACTATGATCATGAAGGTGCTTCTCCCAGGGCAAGGCTCACCCATTGCACTCTGGGTGTGCTGCTCCTGTGATTTCCCCAAATGTGGGAAACTTGATTGCATAATTTGTGTTTCCCCTGGTCGGCTCTCGTATAATTCAGATCTCTTTGTCTCAGGTCTCTCTCCAGCCTAGTTTGCTGTCTGTTTCCACTTCTCTTTTCTGGAGCCACTCCCTTCTATGCCCTTGCGCACTATCCTGACTTCTCCCGTCTGCTTACTTTGTGCCTTCCAACGCACAATGCGAACTACAGGTAGTGCTGCAGGGCCCACACCCTTTTAGTTGCCTTACAGAGCAGCTCTGGAGCTGTTACAGTGCCCAGCTGCTGCAAGAAAT
The DNA here is from genome assembly GCF_028390025.1 of Pseudophryne corroboree. Classification (NCBI taxonomy): domain Eukaryota; kingdom Metazoa; phylum Chordata; class Amphibia; order Anura; family Myobatrachidae; genus Pseudophryne; species Pseudophryne corroboree. Next base: position 815,412 of record NW_026968590.1, read on the forward strand.
CAGCTTGAATGCTTCAGGGGCTGGGGCATAGCCAACATGAGCCCCACACCAAAGGAGGGTGGGGGTGTTTAATGCGAACTAGGGGTCATCCAAGCACCGCAAAAGGCCGCCATGCCCTGCATGCCCCTTTTCTCTTTTCATATGCAGATGAGGGTTCCAGCCAACTTTGGCCCACTGCTTGGATGACATCACCGTATGCAAATCCGTCTGCTGCAGACCTTCCCCCAGGAATGCTTGTACTAGTTGTTGCATATGGTTTGATATTTGATGGTGCTTCAGTATTAGGCAGCCTTCCGCCCTCCCATGTTCATCTGAAAAGATGTGGTCTCCCTGCAGTTGTTGTCCCCAGACGAGAGTTCCCTTGTGCTTCCTCAGTTGAATCTCCTTAACTTGATGGGGGAGGGGCTGCCCGAGCAGCCACCCTCCCCAGCCCTATCCCAACTCATACTTATTTTGCATATGAGATCTCTTGATCATGAAGATTGTTCTCACAGGGTGAAGTTCATCCATTATATTTTAAAATAGGAAGGTACAAATTACATATTTGAATTGCATCTATGTGCTGGATTCAAATGTCCCCCCCCCTTCCTTTCTCAATTGTGCCCATCAGCAACTATTCTAAGGTTGCTGCCAATGGGTGTGACACATTAATTTCTTCTGTGGGGTACACAGGACTCCACAAGGATTCACATTGGGGTGTAGAGTAGGATCTTGATCTGAGGCACCAACCGACTCAAAGCTTTTGACTGTTCCCAAGATGCTCAGCGCATCCTCCTCTATAACCCCGCTTCCATGAACAGGGAGCTCAGTTTGTAGTTGGTGCCTTCAGTAGCAGGCCACTTAACAGGGGCCTGCCTCAGGAAGCCAATTCTTAGCTATTCATTTTGACAAGAAAAGAAGAACTTGTTTTATGAGAATCTACAAGGGCTGCAGCAGGCTAGGTCTAATAGACATCTTTACTGCAGCTTCATCACTCCCAGCGGCGCTGTATACTCCCGTGCCCTGGTTGCTGGGTCACTGCAGCGGAGGCTCCGGTTTCTTCCTAAGGTCAGTCACACACACACCGCCCTTCCGGATCACGAGGCCGCTGATGAAGGGGAGCGTGGCCGTAGGGGGTGGACCGTGTGCGCACTGGCGTGGACACTGATTACTGGGCAGCCGCTCCACTAGCCACCAGGTACAGTTAAGGAGCACAGGTCTGGGGGTTTTTCTCCTATATTAAACCAATTTTGTACTGCCCGCAGCGCATTGTGATAGGTAATAGGGCCTGATTCAGGTTGGATTGCAATCACAATAAGTGATCCAACTCCAAAAATTGCTAAGAGCATACGCATGTGCCTGCATTTTCTGCGGCACCCCGCAGAGAATGCGATCGCCTCTGCCTGTCAATCGGGGCAGGGGGGGAGAGGGGGGTCAGCAACACTCCATTTCCAAGTCAGGGATGGAGCGGTGCGGGGGCAAGGCTTCAAAATGGGGTCTGCAATGGAGGAGACACAGGGGGCGTGGTCACAGCAGCTGTATGACATCACATTCAGCCGCTGTGATCACAAAAATGGTGGCGGCTTCCTGCGCGCACATACAGTCTGCACCAGCAGGAGGCTACACCATTTTTTATGATCACGCTGAACTGCATTGCGACTGCAATTACAGCATGGTCAAGAAGGGAGGCGTCATGCTGGGTGGCCATAAGAGATGAGCGGGTTCGGTTCCTCGGAATCCGAACCCGCCCGAACTTCACCCTTTTTTGCTCGGGTCCGAGCAGACTCGGATCCTCTCGCCTTGCTCGGTTAACCCGAGCGCGCCCGAACGTCATCATCCCGCTGTAGGATTCTCACGAGACTTGGATTCTATATAAGGAGCCGCGCGTCGCCGCCATTTTCACACGTGCATTGAGATTGATAGGGAGAGGACGTGGCTGGCGTCCTCTCCGTTTAGATTAGAAGATAGAGACGAGTGACATTTGATTTACTACTAATTTGGGGAGCAGTTGAACTTGTCAGGAGTACTCAGTAGTGCAGAGTTTTGCTGATAGTGACCACCAGTTTTATTATTTATAATCCGTTCTCTGCCTGAAAAAAAACGATACACATACCATATCTGTGCTCAGCCTCAGTGTGCTGCATGATATATCATCTATGTATATCTGACTGTGCTGAGTGCTCACTGCTCACACAGCTTAATTGTGGGGGAGACTGGGGAGCAGTTATAGCAGGAGTACAGTGCACACTTTTGCTGCCAGTGTGACCACCAGTATATTGTCTGCCTGAAAAAGTTAAACACTCCTGTGGTGTTTTTTTTTTATTCTATAAATGCATTCTGCTGACAGTGTCCAGCAGGTCCGTCATACATATATTATATAAATATTTACCTGCAGTAGTGTTATATTTTTTTTTCATCTTTATCATCTCTATATTAGCAGACGCAGTACGGTAGTCCACGGCTGTGGCTATCTCTGTGTCGTCAGTGCTCGTCCATAATTGTATACCTACCTACCTGTGGTGGTTTTTTTTTTTCTATCTTCTTCATACTAGTAGTTTAGGAGTCTACTGACAGTGTCCACCAGGTCCATCATTATATTATATACCTACAGTAGTAATATATTTATTATATTATCTATACTAGCAGACGCAGTACGGTAGTCCACGGCTGTGGCTATCTCTGTGTCGTCAGTGCTCGTCCATAATTGTATACCTACCTACCTGTGGTGGGGGTTTTTTTTTATCTTCTTCATACAAGCAGTTTAGCAGTCTGCTGACAGTGTCCACCAGGTCCGTCATTATATTATATACCTACAGTAGTAATATATTTATTATATTATCTATACTAGCAGATGCAGTACGGTAGTCCACGGCTGTACCTACCTCTGTGTCGTCAGTGCTCGTCCATAATTGTATACCTACCTGTGGTGGGTTTTTTTTTTCTATCTTCTTCATACTAGTAGTTTAGGAGTCTGCTGACAGTGTCCACCAGGTCCGTCATTATATTATATACCTACAGTAGTAATATATTTAGTATATTATCTATATTAGCAGACGCAGTACGGTAGTCCACGGCTGTACCTACCTCTGTGTCGTCACTCGTCCATAATTGTATACCTAACTGTGGTGGTTTTTTTTTTCTATCTTCTTCATACTAGTAGTTTAGCAGTCTGCTGACAGTGTCCACCAGGTCCGTCATTATATTATATATACCTACAGTAGTTATATATATTTTTTTTTATATCATTAATTATCATCTCTATACTAGCAGACGCAGTACGGTAGGCCACGGCTGTGGCTATCTCTGTGTCGTCAGTGCTCGTCCATAATTGTATACCTACCTACCTGTGGTGGAAGTTTTTTTCTATCTTCTTCATACTAGTAGTTTAGCAGTCTGCTGACAGTGTCCACCAGGTCCGTCATTATATTATATATACCTACAGTAGTTATATATATATATTTTTTTTATATCATTAATTATCATCTCTATACTAGCAGACGCAGTACGGTAGTCCACGGCTGTAGCTACCTCTGTGTCGTCAGTCACTCGTCATCCATAAGTATACTAGTATCCATCCATCTCCATTGTTTACCTGAGGTGCCTTTTAGTTGTGCCTATTAAAATATGGAGAACAAAAATGTTGAGGTTCCAAAAATAGGGAAAGATCAAGATCCACTTCCACCTCGTGCTGAAGCTGCTGCCACTAGTCATGGCCGAGACGATGAAATTCCATCAACGTCGTCTGCCAAGGCCGATGCCCAATGTCATAGTACAGAGCATGTAAAATCCAAAACACAAAAGATCAGTAAAAAAATGACTCAAAAATCTAAATAAAAATCGTCGGAGGAGAAGCGTAAACTTGCCAATATGCCATTTACCACACGGAGTGGCAAGGAACGGCTGAGGCCCTGGCCTATCTTCATGGCTAGTGGTTCAGCTTCACATGAGGATGGAAGCACTCAGCCTCTCGCTAGAAAAATGAAAAGACTTAAGCTGGCAAAAGCACAGCAAAGAACTGTGCGTTCTTCAAAATCACAAATCCACAAGGAGAGTCCAATTGTGTCGGTTGCGATGCCTGACCTTCCCAACACTGGACGTGAAGAGCATGCACCTTCCACCATTTGCACGCCCCCTGCAAGTGCTGGAAGGAGCACCCGCAGTCCAGTTCCTGATAGTCAGATTGAAGATGTCAGTGTTGAAGTACACCAGGATGAGGAGAATATGGGTGTTGCTGGCGCTGGGGAGGAAATTGACAAGGAGGATTCTGATGGTGAGGTGGTTTGTTTAAGTCAGGCACCCGGCGAGACACCTGTTGTCCGTGGGAGGAATATGGCCATTGACATGCCTGGTGAAAATACCAAAAAAATCAGCTCTTCGGTGTGGAAGTATTTCAACAGAAATGCGGACAACAGGTGTCAAGCCGTGTGTTGCCTTTGTCAAGCTGTAATAAGTAGGGGTAAGGACGTTAACCACCTCGGAACATCCTCCCTTATACGTCACCTGCAGCGCATTCATCATAAGTCAGTGACAAGTTCAAAAACTTTGGGCGACAGCGGAAGCAGTCCACTGACCAGTAAATCCCTTCCTCTTGTAACCAAGCTCACGCAAACCACCCCACCAACTCCCTCAGTGTCAATTTCCTCCTTCCCCAGGAATGCCAATAGTCCTGCAGGCCATGTCACTGGCAATTCTGACGAGTTCTCTCCTGCCTGGGATTCCTCCGATGCATCCTTGAGTGTAACGCCTACTGCTGCTGGCGCTGCTGTTGTTGCTGCTGGGAGTCGATGGTCATCCCAGAGGGGAAGTCGTAAGACCACTTTTACTACTTCCACCAAGCAATTGACTGTCCAACAGTCCTTTGCGAGGAAGATGAAATATCACAGCAGTCATCCTGCTGCAAAGCGGATAACTGAGGCCTTGGCATCCTGGGCAGTGAGAAACGTGGTTCCGGTATCCATCATTACTTCAGAGCCAACTATAGACTTGATTGAGGTACTGTGTCCCCGGTACCAAATACTATCTAGGTTCCATTTCTCTAGGCAGGCGATACCGAAAATGTACACAGACCTCAGAAAAAGACTCACCAGTGTCCTAAAAAATGCAGTTGTACCCAATGTCCACTTAACCACGGACATGTGGACAAGTGGAGCAGGGCAGACTCAGGACTATATGACTGTGACAGCCCACTGGGTAGATGTATTGACTCCCGCCGCAAGAACAGCAGCGGCGGCACCAGTAGCAGCATCTCGCAAACGCCAACTCTTTCCTAGGCAGGCTACGCTTTGTATCACCGCTTTCCAGAATACGCACACAGATGAAAACCTCTTACGGCAACTGAGGAAGATCATCACAGAATGGCTTACCCCAATTGGACTCTCCTGTGGATTTGTGGCATCGGACAACGCCAGCAATATTGTGCGTGCATTATATCTGGGCAAATTCCAGCACGTCCCATGTTTTGCACATACCTTGAATTTGGTGGTGCAGAATTATTTAAAAAACGACAGGGGCGTGCAAGAGATGCTGTCGGTGGCCACAAGAATTGCGGGACACTTTCGGCGTACAGGCACCACGTACAGAAGACTGGAGCAACACCAAAAACGCCTGAACCTGCCCTGCCATCATCTGAAGCAAGAAGTGGAAACGAGGTGGAATTCAACCCTCTATATGCTTCAGAGGATGGAGGAGCAGCAAAAGGCCATTCAAGCCTATACATCTGACCACGATATAGGAGGTGGAATGCACCTGTCTCAAGCGCAGTGGAGAATGATTTCAACGTTGTGCAAGGTTCTGCAACCTTTTGAACTTGCCACACGTGAAGTCAGTTCAGACACTGCCAGCCTGAGTCAGGTCATTCCCGTCATCAGGCTTTTGCAGAAGAAGCTGGAGACATTGAAGGAGGAGCTAAGACAGAGCGATTCCGCTAGGCATGTGGGACTTGTGGATGGAGCCCTTCATTCGCTTAACCAGGATTCACGGGTGGTCAATCTGTTGAAATCAGAGCACTACATTTTGGCCACCGTGCTCGATCCTAGATTTAAAACCTACGTTGTATCTCTCTTTCCGGCAGACACAAGTCTGCAGGGGTTCAAAGACCTGCTGGTGAGAAAATTATCAAGTCAAGCGGAACTTGATCGGTCAACAGCTCCTCCTTCACAGTCTCCCGCAATTGGGGGTGCGAGGAAAAGGCTCAGAATTCCGAGCCCACCCGCTGGCGGTGATGCAGGGCAGTCTGGAGCGACTGCTGATGCTGACATCTGGTCCGGACTGAAGGACCTGCCAACGATTACGGACATGTCGTCTACTGTCACTGCATATGATTCTCTCACCATTGAAAGAATGGTGGAGGATTATATGAGTGACCGCATCCAAGTAGGCACGTCAGACAGTCCGTACGTATACTGGCAGGAAAAAGAGGCAATTTGGAGGCCCTTGCACAAACTGGCTTTATTCTACCTAAGTTGCCCTCCCACAAGTGTGTACTCCGAAAGAGTGTTTAGTGCCGCCGCTCACCTTGTCAGCAATCGGCGTACGAGGTTACTTCCAGAAAATGTGGAGAAGATGATGTTCATTAAAATGAATTATAATCAATTGCTCCGTGGAGACATTGACCAGCAGCAATTGCCTCCACAAAGTATACAGGGAGCTGAGATGGTGGATTCCAGTGGGGACGAATTGATAATCTGTGAGGAGGGGGATGTACACGGTGATGAATCGGAGGATGATGATGAGGTGGACATCTTGCCTCTATAGAGCCAGTTTGTGCAAGGAGAGATTTATTGCTTCTTTTTTGGTGGGGGTCCAAACCAACCCGTCATTTCAGTCACAGTCGTGTGGCAGACCCTGTCACTGAAATGATGGGTTGGTTAAAGTGTGCATGTCCTGTTTATACAACATAAGGGTGGGTGGGAGGGCCCAAGGCAATTCCACCTTGCACCTCTTTTTTCTTTTATTTTTCTTTGCGTCATGTGCTGTTTGGGGAGTGTTTTTTGGAAGGGCCATCCTGCGTGACACTGCAGTGCCACTCCTAGATGGGCCAGGTGTTTGTGTCGGCCACTTGGGTCGCTGAGCTTAGTCACACAGCTACCTCATTGCGCCTCTTTTTTTCTTTGCGTCATGTGCTGTTTGGGGAGTGTTTTTTGGAAGGGCCATCCTGCGTGACACTGCAGTGACACTCCTAGATGGGCCAGGTGTTTGTGTCGTCCACTTGGGTCGCTGAGCTTAGTCACACAGCTACCTCATTGCGCCACTTTTTTTCTTTGCGTCATGTGCTGTTTGGGGAGTGTTTTTTGGAAGGGCCATCCTGCGTGACACTGCAGTGCCACTCCTAGATGGGCCAGGTGTTTGTGTCGGCCACTTGGGTCGCTGAGCTTAGTCACACAGCTACCTCATTGCGCCTCTTTTTTTCTTTGCGTCATGTGCTGTTTGGGGAGTGTTTTTGGAAGGGCCATCCTGCGTGACACTGCAGTGCCACTCCTAGATGGGCCAGGTGTTTGTGTCGGCCACTTGGGTCGCTGAGCTTAGTCACACAGCTACCTCATTGCGCCTCTTTTTTTCTTTGCGTCATGTGCTGTTTGGGGAGTGTTTTTTGGAAGGGCCATCCTGCGTGACACTGCAGTGCCACTCCTAGATGGGCCAGGTGTTTGTGTCGGCCACTTGGGTCGCTGAGCTTAGTCACACAGCTACCTCATTGCGCCTCTTTTTTTCTTTGCGTCATGTGCTGTTTGGGGAGTGTTTTTTGGAAGGGCCATCATGCGTGACACTGCAGTGCCACTCCTAGATGGGCCAGGTGTTTGTGTCGGCCACTTGGGTCACTGAGCTTAGTCATCCAGCGACCTCGGTGCAAATTTTAGGACTAAAAATAATATTGTGAGGTGTGAGGTGTTAAGAATAGACTGAAAATTAGTGGAAATTATGGTTATTGAGGTTAATAATACTTTGGGATCAAAATGACTCCCAAATTCTATGATTTAAGCTGTTTTTTAGGGTTTTTTGAAAAAAACACCCGAATCCAAAACACACCCGAATCCGACAAAAAAAATTCGGTGAGGTTTAGCCAAAATGCGTTCGAACACAAAACACGGCCGCGGAACCGAACCCAAAACCAAAACACAAAACCCGAAAAATTTCCGGTGCACATCTCTAGTGGCCATGCCATGTCACTGTGCAGGAGCCAGCACCGCTCACACACTAGTCCCCGGTGCAGCCCCCAACCCCCGGGACACCCGGAGCAACAAAATGTAGATTCAGGCCACCAGGCCACGCCCCTACCTATGAAACCATGCCTCCTTTTTACCATTGCGCTGCTTATCTGCGCGCACTGCATTACAATCTCCCTCGCCACCTCTCTGGGTGTCACCAGTGATAGTGACACCTCTGCCATGCTTGTAGCAGCTGGTCCTAAGATCTACACCTCAAGCCCTGAGTGTTTGCCCTTGTGACTTGTTGATCATCATAGCAAAGCAGATGCTTACAGAAAACTGCAGGGGCTTAGATTGAAAATAAAAAAAATTGATGGGTATAAGGTAGAGAGGAGCGGGTTCGGTTCTCCGAGAACCGAATTCCCCACGAACCCCACGAACTCCTCCTCCGAGGCAGGCTCGGTTGTTCCCGCCTGCCTCGGAAAACCTGAACAAGGGAAAATGTCATCATCCCGCTGTCGGATTCTCGCGAGATTCGGATTTCATATAAAGAGTGCAAGCATTCCTGGGGGAAGGCCTGCAGCAGATGGATTTGCATATGGTGATGTCATCCAAGCAGTGGGTCAAAGTTGGCTTCAGAAACAAACAGGAATGCTTGCACTAGTTGTTGCATTTGGTTTGTTGTTTGGGGGTGCTTCAGTATTAGGCAGCCTTCTGCCCTCCCATGTTCATCTGAAAATATGTATTCTCCCTGCAGTTGTTGTCCCCAGATGAGAGTTCCCTTGTGCTGCCTCAGTTGAATCTCCTTTACTTGACAGAGATGTGCCTGAGCAGCGGCCCTCCCCAGCCCTATCCCAAATCATACTTATTTTGCATATGAGATACCATGGTCATGAAGATTATTCTCCCAGGGTGAGGTTCATTCATTGCATTCTGGGTATGCTGACCCCTGTGATTTCCCCAAATGTGGGTAACTCGACTGCATTATTTGTGGTAGTGGGGGACTGTGTTTGTGTTTTCCTCTGGTCAGCTCTGGTAAAAGTCAGATTTCTTTGTTTCAGATCTTCCTCTAGCCTTGTTCTTCTTTCGAGAGTTCCCTTGTGCTGCCTCAGTTGGATCTCCTTCACTTGACAGGGGGGTGCCCGAGCAGCGACCCTCCCCAGCTCAAGCCCAACTCCTACTTACCTGCCAGGTGAGATACTATGATCATGAAGGTGCTTCTTCCAGGGCAAGGCTCACCCATTGCACTCTGGGTGTGCTGCCCCTGCGATTTCCCCAAATGTGGGAAACTTGACTGCATAATTTGTGTTTCCCCTGGTCGGCTCTCGTATAATTCAGATCTCTTTGTCTCAGGTCTCTCTCCAGCCTAGTTTGCTGTCTGTTTCCACTTCTTTTTTCTTGAGCCCCTCCCTTTTATACCCTTGTGCACTATCCTGACTTCTCCTCCTGTCTGCTTACTTTGTGCCTTCCAATGCACAATGCAAACTACACACCCTTTTACTTGCCTTACAGAGCAGCTCTGGAGCTGTTACAGTGCCAAGCTGCTGTAAGAAATCAGCTTGAATGCTTCAGGGGCTGGGGCATTGTCAACATGAGCCCCACACCGAAGGAGGGTGGGGGTGTTTAATGCGAACTAAGGGTCATCCAAGCGCCGCAAAAGGCCGCCATGCCCTGCATACCCCTTTTCTCTTTTCATATGCAGATGAGGGATCCAGCCAACTTTGGCCCACTGCTTGGATGACATCACCGTATGCAAATCCGTCTTCTGCAGAACTTCCCCCAGGAATGCTTGTACTAGTTGTTGCATTTGGTTTGTTGTTTGGGGGTGCTTCAGTATTAGGCAGCCTTCTGCCCTCCCATGTTCATCTGAAAATATGTGTTCTCCCTGCAGTTGTTGTCCCCAGATGAGAGTTCCCTTGTGCTGCCTCAGTTGAATCTCCTTTACTTGACAGAGATGTGCCTGAGCAGCGGCCCTCCCCAGCCCTATCCCAAATCATACTTATTTTGCATAGGCGATACCATGGTCATGAAGATTGTTCTCCCAGGGTGAGGTTCATTCATTGCATTCTGGGTATGCTGACCCCTGTGATTTCCCCAAATGTGGGAAACTCGACTGCATTATTTGTGGTAGTGGGGGACTGTGTTTGTGCTTTCCTCTGGTCAGCTCTGGTAAAAGTCAGATTTCTTTGTCTCAGATCTTCCTCTAGCCTTGTTCTTCTTTCGAGAGTTCCCTTGTGCTGCCTCAGTTGGATCTCCTTCATTTGACAGGGGGTGCCCGAGCAGCAATCCTCCACAGCTCTGGCCCAACTCCTACTTACCTGCCAAGTGAGATACTATGATCTTCACTGTTAGGGCAATCAGGATGTGGAATTCCCTGCCAGGGAAGGTGGTAATGGCGGACTCTGTAATTGGATTTAAAAAAGGAATGGATACATTTCTGAATGAAAAAGCTATCCAAGGTTATAATACTTAAAATATCAACATGGTTAATCCGGGGGTAACATGAGTTGTAGTAGCTAACTAGTCATAAAACATTATTCAGCAAGTATGTAGAATCATCACAACTTAAAACAGGTTGAACACGATGGGCAATTTGCCTCTATTCAACCTCAAAAACTATGTTACTATATGTTACTATATTACTATGTTACTGTAGTATACAGAACACCACAATGCAATGAGCAGTGATAGTGAGCACTGATGAGGATACTAGAACTGACACTGAGCAGCAAGATGCAGCACTGGACTATTAGTAATGTACTGTAGTATGCTGAGCACAACAATGCAGCACAAGACAATGAGCAGTGATACTGAGCACTGATGAGGATACTACTGAGAACTGACACTGAGCAGGAGAGACACACTACTAGTATTACTGAGCAGCAATAAGTATCCACTAATACTGAGCACTGATATTGAGATTTCCACTGAGAGAACATAGCCACGTCCTCTCCGCTCTCTCTTCAATGCACGAGTAAAAATGGCGGCAACGCGCAGCTCTTTATATGGAATCCGAATCTCGCGAGAATCCGACAGCGGGATGATGACATTTTCCCTTGTTCAGGTTTTCCGAGTCAGGCGGGAACAACCGAGCCTGCCTCGGAGGAAGAGTTCGTGGGGTTCGTGGGGAATTCGGTTCTCGGAGAACCGAACCCGCTCCTCTCTACCTTATACCCATCAATTTTTTTTATTTTCAATCTAAGCCCCTGCAGTTTTCTGTAAGCATCTGCTTTGCTATGATGATCAACAAGTCACAAGGGCAAACACTCAGGGCTTGAGGTGTAGATCTTAGGACCAGCTGCTACAAGCATGGCAGAGGTGTCACTATCACTGGTGACACCCAGAGAGGTGGCGAGGGAGATTGTAATGCAGTGCGCGCAGATAAGCAGCGCAATGGTAAAAAGGAGGCATGGTTTCATAGGTAGGGGCGTGGCCTGGTGGCCTGAATCTACATTTTGTTGCTCCGGGTGTCCCGGGGGTTGGGGGCTGCACCGGGGACTAGTGTGTGAGCGGTGCTGGCTCCTGCACAGTGACATGGCATGGCCACTAGAGATGTGCACCGGAAATTTTTCGGGTTTTGTGTTTTGGTTTTGGGTTCGGTTCCGCGGCCGTGTTTTGGGTTCGAACGCGTTTTGGCTAAACCTCACCGAATTTTTTTTGTCGGATTCGGGTGTGTTTTGGATTCGGGTGTTTTTTTCAAAAAACCCTAAAAAACAGCTTAAATCATAGAATTTGGGAGTCATTTTGATCCCAAAGTATTATTAACCTCAATAACCATAATTTCCACTAATTTTCAGTCTATTCTTAACACCTCACACCTCACAATATTATTTTTAGTCCTAAAATTTGCACCGAGGTCGCTGGATGACTAAGCTCAGTGACCCAAGTGGCCGACACAAACACCTGGCCCATCTAGGAGTGGCACTGCAGTGTCACGCATGATGGCCCTTCCAAAAAACACTCCCCAAACAGCACATGACGCAAAGAAAAAAAGAGGCGCAATGAGGTAGCTGTGTGACTAAGCTCAGCGACCCAAGTGGCCGACACAAACACCTGGCCCATCTAGGAGTGGCACTGCAGTGTCACGCAGGATGGCCCTTCCAGAAACACTCCCCAAACAGCACATGACGCAAAGAAAAAAAGAGGCGCAATGAGGTAGCTGTGTGACTAAGCTCAGCGACCCAAGTGGCCGACACAAACACCTGGCCCATCTAGGAGTGGCACTGCAGTGTCACGCAGGATGGCCCTTCCAAAAAACACTCCCCAAACAGCACATGACGCAAAGAAAAAAAGTGGCGCAATGAGGTAGCTGTGTGACTAAGCTCAGCGACCCAAGTGGCCGACACAAACACCTGGCCCATCTAGGAGTGGCACTGCAGTGTCACGCAGGATGGCCCTTCCAAAAAACACTCCCCAAACAGCACATGACGCAAAGAAAAATAAAAGAAAAAAGAGGTGCAAGGTGGAATTGCCTTGGGCCCTCCCACCCACCCTTATGTTGTATAAACAGGACATGCACACTTTAACCAACCCATCATTTCAGTGACAGGGTCTGCCACACGACTGTGACTGAAATGACGGGTTGGTTTGGACCCCCACCAAAAAAGAAGCAATAAATCTCTCCCTGCACAAACTGGCTCTATAGAGGCAAGATGTCCACCTCATCATCATCCTCCGATTCATCACCGTGTACATCCCCCTCCTCACAGATTATCAATTCGTCCCCACTGGAATCCACCATCTCAGCTCCCTGTATACTTTGTGGAGGCAATTGCTGCTGGTCAATGTCTCCACGGAGCAATTGATTATAATTCATTTTAATGAACATCATCTTCTCCACATTTTCTGGAAGTAACCTCGTACGCCGATTGCTGACAAGGTGAGCGGCGGCACTAAACACTCTTTCGGAGTACACACTTGTGGGAGGGCAACTTAGGTAGAATAAAGCCAGTTTGTGCAAGGGCCTCCAAATTGCCTCTTTTTCCTGCCAGTATACGTACGGACTGTCTGACGTGCCTACTTGGATGCGGTCACTCATATAATCCTCCACCATTCTTTCAATGGTGAGAGAATCATATGCAGTGACAGTAGACGACATGTCCGTAATCGTTGGCAGGTCCTTCAGTCCGGACCAGATGTCAGCATCAGCAGTCGCTCCAGACTGCCCTGCATCACCGCCAGCGGGTGGGCTCGGAATTCTGAGCCTTTTCCTCGCACCCCCAATTGCGGGAGACTGTGAAGGAGGAGCTGTTGACCGATCAAGTTCCGCTTGACTTGATAATTTTCTCACCAGCAGGTCTTTGAACCCCTGCAGACTTGTGTCTGCCGGAAAGAGAGATACAACGTAGGTTTTAAATCTAGGATCGAGCACGGTGGCCAAAATGTAGTGCTCTGATTTCAACAGATTGACCACCCGTGAATCCTGGTTAAGCGAATGAAGGGCTCCATCCACAAGTCCCACATGCCTAGCGGAATCGCTCTGTCTTAGCTCCTCCTTCAATGTCTCCAGCTTCTTCTGCAAAAGCCTGATGACGGGAATGACCTGACTCAGGCTGGCAGTGTCTGAACTGACTTCACGTGTGGCAAGTTCAAAGGTTGCAGAACCTTGCACAACGTTGAAATCATTCTCCACTGCGCTTGAGACAGGTGCATTCCACCTCCTATATCGTGGTCAGATGTATAGGCTTGAATGGCCTTTTGCTGCTCCTCCATCCTCTGAAGCATATAGAGGGTTGAATTCCACCTCGTTTCCACTTCTTGCTTCAGATGATGGCAGGGCAGGTTCAGGCGTTTTTGGTGTTGCTCCAGTCTTCTGTACGTGGTGCCTGTACGCCGAAAGTGTCCCGCAATTCTTGTGGCCACCGACAGCATCTCTTGCACGCCCCTGTCGTTTTTTAAATAATTCTGCACCACCAAATTCAAGGTATGTGCAAAACATGGGACGTGCTGGAATTTGCCCAGATATAATGCACGCACAATATTGCTGGCGTTGTCCGATGCCACAAATCCACAGGAGAGTCCAATTGGGGTAAGCCATTCTGTGATGATCTTCCTCAGTTGCCGTAAGAGGTTTTCATCTGTGTGCGTATTCTGGAAAGCGGTGATACAAAGCGTAGCCTGCCTAGGAAAGAGTTGGCGTTTGCGAGATGCTGCTACTGGTGCCGCCGCTGCTGTTCTTGCGGCGGGAGTCAATACATCTACCCAGTGGGCTGTCACAGTCATATAGTCCTGAGTCTGCCCTGCTCCACTTGTCCACATGTCCGTGGTTAAGTGGACATTGGGTACAACTGCATTTTTTAGGACACTGGTGAGTCTTTTTCTGAGGTCTGTGTACATTTTCGGTATCGCCTGCCTAGAGAAATGGAACCTAGATAGTATTTGGTACCGGGGACACAGTACCTCAATCAAGTCTATAGTTGGCTCTGAAGTAATGATGGATACCGGAACCACGTTTCTCACTGCCCAGGATGCCAAGGCCTCAGTTATCCGCTTTGCAGCAGGATGACTGCTGTGATATTTCATCTTCCTCGCAAAGGACTGTTGGACAGTCAATTGCTTGGTGGAAGTAGTAAAAGTGGTCTTACGACTTCCCCTCTGGGATGACCATCGACTCCCAGCAGCAACAACAGCAGCGCCAGCAGCAGTAGGCGTTACACTCAAGGATGCATCGGAGGAATCCCAGGCAGGAGAGAACTCGTCAGAATTGCCAGTGACATGGCCTGCAGGACTATTGGCATTCCTGGGGAAGGAGGAAATTGACACTGAGGGAGTTGGTGGGGTGGTTTGCGTGAGCTTGGTTACAAGAGGAAGGGATTTACTGGTCAGTGGACTGCTTCCGCTGTCGCCCAAAGTTTTTGAACTTGTCACTGACTTATGATGAATGCGCTGCAGGTGACGTATAAGGGAGGATGTTCCGAGGTGGTTAACGTCCTTACCCCTACTTATTACAGCTTGACAAAGGCAACACACGGCTTGACACCTGTTGTCCGCATTTCTGTTGAAATACTTCCACACCGAAGAGCTGATTTTTTTGGTATTTTCACCAGGCATGTCAATGGCCATATTCCTCCCACGGACAACAGGTGTCTCGCCGGGTGCCTGACTTAAACAAACCACCTCACCATCAGAATCCTCCTTGTCAATTTCCTCCCCAGCGCCAGCAACACCCATATTCTCCTCATCCTGGTGTACTTCAACACTGACATCTTCAATCTGACTATCAGGAACTGGACTGCGGGTGCTCCTTCCAGCACTTGCAGGGGGTGTGCAAATGGTGGAAGGTGCATGCTCTTCACGTCCAGTGTTGGGAAGGTCAGGCATCGCAACCGACACAATTGGACTCTCCTTGTGGATTTGTGATTTTGAAGAACGCACAGTTCTTTGCTGTGCTTTTGCCAGCTTAAGTCTTTTCATTTTTCTAGCGAGAGGCTGAGTGCTTCCATCCTCATGTGAAGCTGAACCACTAGCCATGAAGATAGGCCAGGGCCTCAGCCGTTCCTTGCCACTCCGTGTGGTAAATGGCATATTGGCAAGTTTACGCTTCTCCTCCGACGATTTTTATTTAGATTTTTGAGTCATTTTTTTACTGATCTTTTGTGTTTTGGATTTTACATGCTCTGTACTATGACATTGGGCATCGGCCTTGGCAGACGACGTTGATGGAATTTCATCGTCTCGGCCATGACTAGTGGCAGCAGCTTCAGCACGAGGTGGAAGTGGATCTTGATCTTTCCCTATTTTTGGAACCTCAACATTTTTGTTCTCCATATTTTAATAGGCACAACTAAAAGGCACCTCAGGTAAACAATGGAGATGGATGGATACTAGTATACTTATGGATGACGAGTGACTGACGACACAGAGGTAGCTACAGCCGTGGACTACCGTACTGCGTCTGCTAGTATAGAGATGATAATTAATGATATAAAAAAAAATATATATATAACTACTGTAGGTATATATAATATAATGACGGACCTGGTGGACACTGTCAGCAGACTGCTAAACTACTAGTATGAAGAAGATAGAAAAAAACTTCCACCACAGGTAGGTAGGTATACAATTATGGACGAGCACTGACGACACAGAGATAGCCACAGCCGTGGCCTACCGTACTGCGTCTGCTAGTATAGAGATGATAATTAATGATATAAAAAAAAATATATATAACTACTGTAGGTATATATAATATAATGACGGACCTGGTGGACACTGTCAGCAGACTGCTAAACTACTAGTATGAAGAAGATAGAAAAAAAAAACCACCACAGTTAGGTATACAATTATGGACGAGTGACGACACAGAGGTAGGTACAGCCGTGGACTACCGTACTGCGTCTGCTAGTATAGATAATATACTAAATATATTACTACTGTAGGTATATAATATAATGACGGACCTGGTGGACACTGTCAGCAGACTCCTAAACTACTAGTATGAAGAAGATAGAAAAAAAAACCCCACCACAGGTAGGTATACAATTATGGACGAGCACTGACGACACAGAGGTAGGTACAGCCGTGGACTACCGTACTGCATCTGCTAGTATAGATAATATAATAAATATATTACTACTGTAGGTATATAATATAATGACGGACCTGGTGGACACTGTCAGCAGACTGCTAAACTACTAGTATGAAGAAGATAAAAAAAAAAACCCACCACAGGTAGGTAGGTATACAATTATGGACGAGCACTGACGACACAGAGATAGCCACAGCCGTGGACTACCGTACTGCGTCTGCTAGTATAGATAATATAATAAATATATTACTACTGTAGGTATATAATATAATGATGGACCTGGTGGACACTGTCAGTAGACTCCTAAACTACTAGTATGAAGAAGATAGAAAAAAAAAACCCACCACAGGTAGGTAGGTATACAATTATGGACGAGCACTGACGACACAGAGATAGCCACAGCCGTGGACTACCGTACTGCGTCTGCTAATATAGAGATGATAAAGATGAAAAAAAAAATATAACACTACTGCAGGTAAATATTTATATAATATATGTATGACGGACCTGCTGGACACTGTCAGCAGAATGCATTTATAGAATAAAAAAAAAACACCACAGGAGTGTTTAACTTTTTCAGGCAGACAATATACTGGTGGTCACACTGGCAGCAAAAGTGTGCACTGTACTCCTGCTATAACTGCTCCCCAGTCTCCCCCACAATTAAGCTGTGTGAGCAGTGAGCACTCAGCACAGTCAGATATACATAGATAATATATAATGCAGCACACTGAGGCTGAGCACAGATATGGTATGTGTATCGTTTTTTTTCAGGCAGAGAACGGATTATAAATAATAAAACTGGTGGTCACTATCAGCAAAACTCTGCACTACTGAGTACTCCTGACAAGTTCAACTGCTCCCCAAATTAGTAGTAAATCAAATGTCACTCGTCTCTATCTTCTAATCTAAACGGAGAGGACGCCAGCCACGTCCTCTCCCTATCAATCTCAATGCACGTGTGAAAATGGCGGCGACGCGCGGCTCCTTATATAGAATCCAAGTCTCGTGAGAATCCTACAGCGGGATGATGACGTTCGGGCGCGCTCGGGTTAACCGAGCAAGGCGAGAGGATCCGAGTCTGCTCGGACCCGAGCAAAAAAGGGTGAAGTTCGGGCGGGTTCGGATTCCGAGGAACCGAACCCGCTCATCTCTTATGGCCACCCAGCATGACGCCTCCCTTCTTGACCATGCTGTAATTGCAGTCGCACTGCAGTTCAGCGTGATCATAAAAAATGGTGTAGCCTCCTGCTGGTGCAGACTGTATGTGCGCGCAGGAAGCCGCCACCATTTTTGTGATCACAGCGGCTGAATGTGATGTCATACAGCTGCTGTGACCACGCCCCCTGTGTCTCCTCCATTGCAGACCCCATTTTGAAGCCTTGCCCCCGCACCGCTCCATCCCTGACTTGGAAATGGAGTGTTGCTGACCCCCCTCTCCCCCCCTGCCCCGATTGACAGGCAGAGGCGATCGCATTCTCTGCGGGGTGCCGCAGAAAATGCAGGCACATGCGTATGCTCTTAGCAATTTTTGCAGTTGGATCACTTATTGTGATTGCAATCCAACCTGAATCAGGCCCTATTACCTATCACAATGCGCTGCGGGCAGTACAAAATTGGTTTAATATAGGAGAAAAACCCCCAGACCTGTGCTCCTTAACTGTACCTGGTGGCTAGTGGAGCGGCTGCCCAGTAATCAGTGTCCACGCCAGTGCGCACACGGTCCACCCCCTACGGCCACGCTCCTCTTCATCAGCGGCCTCGTGATCCGGAAGGGCGGTGTGTGTGTGACTGACCTTAGGAAGAAACCGGAGCCTCCGCTGCAGTGACCCAGCAACCAGGGCACGGGAGTATACAGCGCCGCTGGGAGTGATGAAGCTGCAGTAAAGATGTCTATTAGACCTAGCCTGCTGCAGCCCTTGTAGATTCTCATAAAACAAGTTCTTCTTTTCTTGTCAAAATGAATAGCTAAGAATTGGCTTCCTGAGGCAGGCCCCTGTTAAGTGGCCTGCTACTGAAGGCACCAACTACAAACTGAGCTCCCTGTTCATGGAAGCGGGGTTATAGAGGAGGATGCGCTGAGCATCTTGGGAACAGTCAAAAGCTTTGAGTCGGTTGGTGCCTCAGATCAAGATCCTACTCTACACCCCAATGTGAATCCTTGTGGAGTCCTGTGTACCCCACAGAAGAAATTAATGTGTCACACCCATTGGCAGCAACCTTAGAATAGCTGCTGATGGGCACAATTGAGAAAGGAAGGGGGGGGGGACATTTGAATCCAGCACATAGATGCAATTCAAATATGTAATTTGTACCTTCCTATTTTAAAATATAATGGATGAACTTCACCCTGTGAGAACAATCTTCATGATCAAGAGATCTCATATGCAAAATAAGTATGAGTTGGGATAGGGCTGGGGAGGGTGGCTGCTCGGGCAGCCCCTCCCCCATCAAGTTAAGGAGATTCAACTGAGGAAGCACAAGGGAACTCTCGTCTGGGGACAACAACTGCAGGGAGACCACATCTTTTCAGATGAACATGGGAGGGCGGAAGGCTGCCTAATACTGAAGCACCATCAAATATCAAACCATATGCAACAACTAGTACAAGCATTCCTGGGGGAAGGTCTGCAGCAGACGGATTTGCATACGGTGATGTCATCCAAGCAGTGGGCCAAAGTTGGCTGGAACCCTCATCTGCATATGAAAAGAGAAAAGGGGCATGCAGGGCATGGCGGCCTTTTGCGGTGCTTGGATGACCCCTAGTTCGCATTAAACACCCCCACCCTCCTTTGGTGTGGGGCTCATGTTGGCTATGCCCCAGCCCCTGAAGCATTCAAGCTGATTTCTTGCAGCAGCTGGGCACTGTAACAGCTCCAGAGCTGCTCTGTAAGGCAACTAAAAGGGTGTGGGCCCTGCAGCACTACCTGTAGTTCGCATTGTGCGTTGGAAGGCACAAAGTAAGCAGACGGGAGAAGTCAGGATAGTGCGCAAGGGCATAGAAGGGAGTGGCTCCAGAAAAGAGAAGTGGAAACAGACAGCAAACTAGGCTGGAGAGAGACCTGAGACAAAGAGATCTGAATTATACGAGAGCCGACCAGGGGAAACACAAATTATGCAATCAAGTTTCCCACATTTGGGGAAATCACAGGAGCAGCACACCCAGAGTGCAATGGGTGAGCCTTGCCCTGGGAGAAGCACCTTCATGATCATAGTATCTCACCTGGCAGGTAAGTAGGAGTTGGGCTAGAGCTGGGGAGGGTCACTGCTCGGGCACCCCCCTGTCAAGTGAAGGAGATCCAACTGAGGCAGCACAAGGGAACTCTCGAAAGAAGAACAAGGCTAGAGGAATATATGAGACAAAGAAATCTGACTTTTACCAGAGCTGACCAGAGGAAAACACAAACACAGTCCCCCACTACCACAAAAAATGCAGGCGAGTTTCCCACATTTGGGGAAATCACAGGGGTCAGCATACCCAGAATGCAATGAATGAACCTCACCCTGGGTGAACAATCTTCATGACCATGGTGTCTCCTATGCAAAATAAGTATGATTTGGGATAGGGCTGGGAGGGCCGCTGCTCAGGCACATCTCTGTCAAGTAAAGGAGATTCAACTGAGGCAGCACAAGGGAACTCTCATCTGGGGACAACAACTGCAGGGAGAACACATATTTTCAGATGAACATGGGAGGGCAGAAGGCTGCCTAATACTGAAGCACCCCCAAACAACAAACCAAATGCAACAACTAGTGCAAGCATTCCTGGGGGATGGCCTGCAGCAGATGGATTTGCATATGGTGATGTCATCCAAGCAGTGGGTCAAAGTTGGCTTCAACCCTCATCTGCATATGAAAAGAGAAAAGGGGCGTGCAGGGCATGGCGGCCTTTTGCGGTGCTTGGATTACCCCTAGTTCGCATTAAACACCCCCACCCACCTTTGGTGTGGGGCTCATGTTGGCCATGCCCCATCCCCTGAAGCATTCAAGCTGATTTCTTGCAGCAGCTGGGCACTGTAACAGCTCCAGAGCTGCTCTTTAAGGCAAGTAAAAGATTGTGTGGGCCCTGCAGCACTACCTGTAGTTTGCATTGTGCATTGGAAGGCACAAAGTAAGCAGACGGGAGGAGAAGTCAGGATAGTGCACAAGGGTATAGAAGGGAGGGGCTCAAGATAAAAGAAGTGGAAACAGACAGCAAACTAGGCTGGAGAAAGACCTGAGACAAAGAGATCTGAATTATACGAGAGCCGACCAGAGGAAACACAAATTATGCAGTCAAGTGTCCCACATTTGGGGAAATCGTAGGAGCAGCACACCCAGAGTGCAATGGGTGAGCCTTGCCCTGGGAGAAGCACCTTCCTGATCATAGTATCTCACCTGGCAGGTAAGTAGGAGTTGGGCTAGAGCTGGGGAGGGTCGCTGCTCGGGCACCCCCCTGTCAAGTGAAGGAGATCCACCTGAGGCAGCACAAGGGAACTCTCGAAAGAAGAACAAGGCTAGAGGAAAATCTGAGACAAAGAAATCTGAGTTTTAACAGAGCTGACCAGAGGAAAGCACAAACACAGTCCCCCACTACCACAAATAATGCAGTCGAGTTTCCCACATTTGGGTAAATCACAGGGGTCAGCATACCCAAAATGCAATGAATGAACCTCACCCTGGGAGAACAATCTTCATGACCATGGTATCTCCTATGCAAAATAAGTATGATTTGGGATAGGGCTGGGGAGGGCCGCTGCTCAGGCACATCTCTGTCAAGTAAAGGAGATTCAACTGAGGCAGCACAAGGGAACTCTCATCTGGGGACAACAACTGCAGGGAGAACACATATTTTCAGATGAACATGGGAGGGCAGAAGGCTGCCTAATACTGAAGCACCCCCAAACAACAAACCAAATGCAACAACTAGTGCAAGCATTCCTGGGGGAAGTTCTGCAGAAGACGGATTTGCATACGGTGATGTCATCCAAGCAGTGGGCCAAAGTTGGCTGGAACCCTCATCTGCATATGAAAAGAGAAAAGGGGTATGCAGGGCATGGCGGCCTTTTGCGGCGCTTGGATGACCCTTAGTTCGCATTAAACACCCCCACCCTCCTTCGGTGTGGGGCTCATGTTGGCCATGCCCCATCCCCTGAAGCATTCAAGCTGATTTCTTGCAGCAGCTTGGCACTGTATCAGCTCCAGAGCTGCTCTGTAAGGCAAGTAAAAGGGTGTGGGCCCTGCAGCACTACCTGTAGTTTGCATTGTGCATTGGAAGGCACAAAGTAAGCAGACAGGAGGAGAAGTCAGGATAGTGCACAAGGGTATAAAAGCGAGTTTCCCACATTTGGGAAAATCACAGGGGTCAGCATACCCAGAATGCAATGAATGAACCTCACCCTGGGAGAACAATCTTCATGACCATGGTATCTCCTATGCAAAATAAGTATGATTTGGGATAGGGCTGGGGAGGGCCGCTGCTCAGGCACATCTCTGTCAAGTAAAGGAGATTCAACTGAGGCAGCACAAGGGAACTCTCATCTGGGGACAACAACTGCAGGGAGAACACATATTTTCAGATAAAAATCTTGGTCATGCTCTGGTTTCTCTTCAGAACGAACAAATCTTTCGCCTTTTATTAAAGATTTCCGTGGAGAGGAGCAAAACCGAGTTTTATCTCAATTTTTGCATGCCCCATCTTTTTGGGGTTTCTTTTATCGGTTTAAAGATAGAATGAGTGTGCTTTAATGTAAGCTCATTTGCATAGAAATGACAGTAAATGTTTGTTTCTTTTCAAACAGAACTTTCTTGACCATGCTACTTGCTTGAAAGATCTGGGAGCACATGGAATACAGTACAAACCATGCTTATAGCAAGGAGAAGCCAGGTGAGAAATCTGCTTACTTTCAAGTTGGGCGCTCACTTTGATCTGAATGAGGACTGCTGGCACAGCATTTAGGCGACAGGTGGAATCTTGGTCATGCTCTGGTTTCTCTTCAGAACGAACAAATCTTTCGCCTTTTATTAAAGATTTCTGTGGAGAGGAGCAAAACTGAGTTTTATCTCAATTTTTGCATGCCCCATATTATTGGGGTTTCTTTTATCAGTTTCTTGTTAGCTTTAATGTAAGTTTATTTGCATAACAATGACTATAAATGTCTGTTTCTTTTCAAGCAGAACTTTCTTGACCATTCTAATTGCTTGAAAGATCTGGGAGCACATGGAAAAGAGTACAAACCATGCTTATAGCAAGGGGAAGCCTGGTGAGAAATCTGCTTTCTTTCTTTCAAATTGGGTGCTCACTTTGCGCTGAATGAGGACTGCTGGCATGGCACTCAGGCGACAGGTGGAATCTTAGTCATACTCTGGTTTCTCTTCAAAACGAACAGATCTTTCGCCTTTTACTAAAGATTTCCGTGGAGAGGAGCAAAACTGAGTTTTATCTCAATTTTTGCATGCTCCGTCTTATTGGGGTTTCTTTTATCGGTTTAAAGATAGAACGAGTGTGCTTTAATGTAAGCTCATTTGCATAGAAATGACAGTAAATGTTTGTTTCTTTTCAAACAGAACTTTCTTGACTATACTAAATGCTTGAAAGATCTGGGAGCACATGGAAAAGAGTACAAACCATGTTTACAGCAAGGGGAAGCCTGGTGAGAAATCTGCTTTCTTTCTTTCAAATTGGGTGCTCACTTTGAGCTGAATGAGGACTGCTGGCATGGCACTCAGGCGACAGGTGGAATCTTGGTCATGTTCTGGTTTCTCTTCAGAACGAACAAATCTTTCGCCTTTTACTAAAGATTTCCGTGGAGAGGAGCAAAACTGAGTTTTATCTCAATTTTTGCATGCCCCATCTTATTGGGATTTTATTTTATCGGTTTAAAGATAGAACGAGTGTGCTTTAATGTAAGCTCATTTGCATAGAAATGACAGTAAATGTTTGTTTCTTTTCAAACAGAACTTTCTTGACCACACTAATTGCTTGAAAGATCTGGGAGCACATGGAAAAGAGTACAAACCATGTTTATAGCAAGGGGAAGCCTGGTGAGAAATCTGCTTTCTTTCTTTCAAATTGGGTGCTCACTTTGAGCTGAATGAGGATTGCTGGCATGGCACTCAGGCGACAGGTGGAATCTTGGTCATGCTCTGGTTTCTCTTCAAAACGAACAGATCTTTCGCCTTTTACTAAAGATTTCCGTGGAGAGGAGCAAAACTGAGTTTTATCTCAATTTTTGCATGCTCCGTCTTATTGGGGTTTCTTTTATCGGTTTAAAGATAGAACGAGTGTGCTTTAATGTAAGCTCATTTGCATAGAAATGACAGTAAATGTTTGTTTCTTTTCAAACAGAACTTTCTTGACTATACTAATTGCTTGAAAGATCTGGGAGCACATGGAAAAGAGTACAAACCATGTTTATAGCAAGGGGAAGCCTGGTGAGAAATCTGCTTTCTTTCTTTCAAATTGGGTGCTCACTTTGAGCTGAATGAGGACTGCTGGCATGGCACTCAGGCGACAGGTGGAATCTTGGTCATGTTCTGGTTTCTCTTCAGAACGAACAAATCTTTCGCCTTTTACTAAAGATTTCCGTGGAGAGGAGCAAAACTGAGTTTTATCTCAATTTTTGCATGCCCCATCTTATTGGGGTTTTATTTTATCGGTTTAAAGATAGAACGAGTGTGCTTTAATGTAAGCTCATTTGCATAGAAATGACAGTAAATGTTTGTTTCTTTTCAAACAGAACTTTCTTGACCACACTAATTGCTTGAAAGATCTGGGAGCACATGGAAAAGAGTACAAACCATGTTTATAGCAAGGGGAAGCCTGGTGAGAAATCTGCTTTCTTTCATTCAAATTGGGTGCTCACTTTCAGCTGAATGAGAACTGCTGGCATGGCACTCAGGCGACAGGTGGAATCTTGGTCATGCTCTGGTTTCTCTTCAGAACTAACAAATATTTCGCCTTTTATTAAAGATTTCCGTGGAGAGGAGCAAAACTGAGTTTTATCTCAATTTTTGCATGCCCCATATTATTGGGGTTTCTTTTATCAGTTTAAAGACAGAACGAGTGTGCTTTCTTGTTAGCTTTAATGTAAGTTTATTTGCATAACAATGACAGTAAATGTTGTTTCTTTTCAAACAGAACTTTCTTGACCATGCTACTTGCTTAAAGGTCTGGGAGCACATGGAAAACAGTACAAACCATGCAGTATCACAAGAGCCTTTATTTGATCTTTCATGAAGATAGAGCAGAATTGAGGACACGTCAACAATTTCTGCCGAAGGTGGTTCATCTTTCCACATGGTGCCTTTGGCCACTGACACCTTCGTTGAGTCAAAGTCTCTGGCTGTGGTCAGAACTTTGAAAATGTATGTCACCAGAACGGTTCAGATTAGGAAAACAGAGGCTCTGTTTGTCCTGTATGCTCCCAACAGGATTTGGTGTCCTGCTTCCATGCAGACCATTATGCGCTGGATCTGTGGTAAGATTCAGCATGCTCGTTCCACGGCAGGATTGCCGTTACTGAAGTAGGTGAAGACCCATTCTACTAGAAAGGTGGGTTCATCCTTGGCAGCTGGTCGGGGAGTCTCGGCATTGCAACTTTGCCGAGCAGCTATTTAGTAAACACTTTTGCTAAGTTTTACAAGTTTGATACCTTGGCTGATGATAACCTTAAGTTGGGTCATTCGGTGCTGCAGAGTCGTACGCACTCTCCCACCCGTTCAAGAGCTTTGGTATAACCCCATGGTTCTTAATGTGACCCCAGCATCCTCTAGGTCGTATGAGAAAATAGGATTTTAATACCTACCGGTAAATCCTTTTCTCTTAATCTGTAGAGGATGCTGGGCACCCGTCCCAGTCCATACTGTGTCTGCAGTTATTACTTGTGGTTATACACATGTTGTGTTATGGTTCTGGTCAGCTTTTTGCTGCAATTGTTCATGCCGTTGGCTTGTGTTCTGTTGAATGCCACGTTCTGCGGCATGTTTAAGGTGTGAGCTGGTAAGATGCTCACCTTAGTTTAACAATAAATCCTTTCCTCGAAATGTCCGTCTCCCTGGGCACAGTTCCTATAACTGGAGTCTGGAGGAGGGGCATAGAGGGAGGAGCCAGTTCACACCCTTTGAAAGTCTTAAAGTGCCCATGTATCTTGCGGATCCCGTCTATACCCCATGGTTCTTAATGTGACCCCAGCATCCTCTACGGACTAAGAGAAAAGAATGCCCTTGCGCACTATCCTGACTTCTCCTCCCGTCTGCTTACTTTGTGCCTTCCAACGCACAATGCGAACTACAGGTGGTGCTGCAGGGCCCACACCCTTTTACTTGCCTTACAGAACAGCTCTGGAGCTGTTACAGTGCCCAGCTGCTGCAAGAAATCAGCTTGAATGCTTCAGGGGATGGGGCATGGCCAACATGAGCCCCACACCAAAGGAGGGTGGGGGTGTTTAATGTGAACTAGGGGTCATCCAAGCACTGCAAAAGGCCGCCATGCCCTGCATGCCCCTTTTCTCTTTTCATATGCAGATGAGGGTTCCAGTCAACTTTGGCCCACTGCTTGGATAACATCACCGTATGCAAATCCGTCTGCTGCAGACCTTCCCCCAGGAATGCTTGTACTAGTTGTTGCATATGGTGCTTCAGTATTAGGCAGCCTTCCGCCCTCCCATGTTCATCTGAAAAGATGTGGTCTCCCTGCAGTTGTTGTCCCCAGATGAGAGTTCCCTTGTGCTTCCTCAGTTGAATCTCCTTAACTTGACGGGGGAGGTGCTGCCCGAGCAGCCCTCCCCAGCCCTATCCCAACTCATATTTATTTTGCATATGAGATCTCTTGATCATGAAGATTGTTCTCACAGGGTGAGGTTCATCCATTATATTTTAAAATAGGAAGGTACGAATTACATATTTGAATTGCATCTATGTGCTGGATTCAAATGTCCCCCCCCCCCTTCCTTTCTCAATTGTGCCCGTCAGCAGCTATTCTAAGGTTGCTGCCAATGGGTGTGACACATTAATTTCTTCTGTGGGGTACACTGGACTCCACAAGGATTCACATTGGGGTGTAGAGTAGGATCTTGATCTGAGGCACCAACCGGCTCAAAGCTTTTGACTGTTCCCAAGAAGCTCAGTGCATTCTCCTCTATAACCCCGCTTCCATGAACAGGGAGCTCAGTTTGTAGTTGGTGCCTTCAGTAGCAGGCCAATTAACAGGGGCCTGCCTCAGGCAGCCTATTCTTAGCTATTAATTTTGACAAGAAAAGAAGAACTTGTTTTATGAGAATCTACAAGGGCTGCAGCAGGCTAGGTCTAATAGACATCTTTACTGCAGCTTCATCACTCCCAGCGGCGCTGTATACTCCCGTGCCCTGGTTGCTGGGTCACTGCAGCGGAGGCTCCGGTTTCATCCTAAGGTCAGTCACACACACACCACCCTTCCGGATCACGAGGCCGCTGCTGAAGGGGAGCGAGGCCGTAGGGGGTGGGCCGTGTGCGCACTGCGGTGGACACTGATTACTGGGCAGCCGCTCCACTAGCCACCAGGTACAGTTAAGGAGCACAGGTCTGGGGGTTTTTCTCCTATATTAACCCAATTTTGTACTGCCGCAGCGCATTGTGATAGGTAATAGGGCCTGATTCAGGTTGGATTGCAATCACAATAAGCGATCCAACTGCAAAAATTGCTAAGAGCATACGCATGTGCCTGCATTTTCTGCGGCACCCCGCAGAGAATGTGATCGCCTCTGCCTGTCAATCGGGGCGGGGAAGGGGGGGAGAGGTGGGTCAGCAACACTCCATTTCCAAGTCAGGGATGGAGCGGTGCGGGGGCAAGGCTTCAAAATGGGGTCTGCAACGGAGGAGACACAGGGGGCGTGGTCACAGCGACTGTATGACATCACATTCAGCCGCTGTGATCACAAAAATGGTGGCGGCTTCCTGCGCGCACATACAGTCTGCACCAGCAGGAGCCTACACCATTTTTTATGATCACGCTGAACTGCAGTGCGACTGCAATTACAGCATGGTCAAGAAGGGAGGCGTCATGCTGGGTGGCCATGCCCTGTCACTTTGCAGGAGCCAGCACCGCTCACACACTAGTCCCCGGGTGCAGCCCCCAACCCCCGGGACACCCGGAGCAACAAAATGTAGATTCAGGCCACCAGGCCACGCCCCTACCTATGAAACCATGCCTCCTTTTTACCATTGCACTGCTTATCTGCGCGCACTGCATTACAATCTCCCTCGCCACCTCTCTGGGTGTCACCAGTGATAGTGACACCTCTGCCATGCTTGTAGCAGCTGGTCCTAAGATCTACGCCTCAAACCCTGAGTGTTTGCCCTTGTGACTTGTTGATCATCATAGCGAAGCAGATGCTTACAGAAAACTGCAGGGGCTTAGATTGAAAATAAAAAAATTGATAGGGTATAAGGTAGAGAGGAGCGGGTTCGGTTCTCCGAGAACCGAATTCCCCACGAACTCCACGTGGTTTACACTGGTCCGAGGCAGGCTCGGTTGTTCCCGCCTGACTCGGAAAACCTGAACAAGGGAAAATGTCATCATCCCGCTGTCGGATTCTCGCGAGATTCGGATTCCATATAAAGAGCTGCGCGTTGCTGCCATTTTTACTCGTGCATTGAAGAGAGAGCGGAGAGGACGTGGCTATGTTCTCTCAGTGGAAATCTCAATATCAGTGCTCAGTATCAGTGGTTACTTATTGCTGCTCAGTAATACTAGTAGTGTGTCTCTCCTGCTCAGTGTCAGTTCTCAGTAGTATCCTCATCAGTGCTCAGTATCACTGTTCATTGTCTTGTGCTGCATTGTGTTGCTCAGCATAATACAGTACATTACTAATAGTCCAGTGCTGCATCTTGCTGCTCAGTGTCAGTTCTAGTATCCTCATCAGTGCTCACTATCACTGCTCATTGCATTGTGGTGTTCTGTATACTACAATAACATAGTAATATAGTAACATAGTTTTTGAGGTTGAATAGAGGCAAATTGCCCATCGTGTTCAACCTGTTTTAAGTTGTGATGATTCTACATACTTGCTGAATAATGTTTTATGACTAGTTAGCTACTATAACTCATGTTACCCCCGGATTAACCATGTTGATATTTTAAGTATTATAACCTTGGATAGCTTTTTCATTCAGAAATGTATCCATTCCTTTTTTAAATCCAATTACAGAGTCCGCCATTACCACCTTCCCTGGCAGGGAATTCCACATCCTGATTGCCCTAACAGTGAAGAAACCTTTCCTCCATTGCGTTCTGAACTTTCCTCCAGTCGCAGCGAGTGACCACGTGTTCTTTTAATAAATAATTCCTCTGATAACTCTTTGTTATGTATCTTTACATATTTGAAGATATTAATAATATCTCCTCTTAGGCACCTCTTTTCTAGTGTATAAATATTCAGCCTAGTAAGTCTTTCCTTATAGTCCAGTACTTTAAGGCCTTTAATCAATTTAGTCTTCAGGATCTCTGACACTTCCATGAGCAGCAGAGTAGTGCAATGGAAGCATGCTGGGCCCATAACCCAGAGGTCGATTGATCGAAACTATCCTCTGCTATGTGCATTTTTTTTTTTATAATTAAAGTAATCAAAAACTGGGATTGATATTTTGGCACTTTTATTTTTACTTAAAGTACAATAACTTTTATCATTTTAATTTGTTTTAATAGTATATTGACAGCATTGTTTTCTTTAAAAATCCACTTAATTTTCTTTACCCTATTACTGAAATGGTAATTGACAAAAACAAACTACATTGTCACCAGAAGAGCAATGCAAAATGTACAAGTGATATATGAAATTCATCTTCCATCTTGAATTTCAATGATGCATTGGGACAACAATTTGTGAGAAACATCTTCACCCATAAAGAAAGATTTTCTTAATTCCTTACCTGTGTGCTGATTAGATATCACCTTGTTTTCACATTAAACAGACTTCCCCATGAGGAAGCAGCAAGGATGCAGTGACGTTTCCTGGTGTCAACCTGTATTATTTCAGTAGACATTGAAATGAGGATGCATCTTTGATGCCTTTCCAATGAAGCAAGTTTAATTCAGTAATAGGTGAAAAACCATTCCTACAAAGGTGTTAATCAGAGACTTGGCTTTGTGGACACTTTTCAGAGAGCAAATTTGTTAGCATAAACATAAAATCAGAAAATGAAGAGCTGTTTAATCACTCAATTGGACTTTTCTGCCAGCATAATTTTTTTTCTCTGCAACTCACTGCTAAATTGTGCTTCCTAGCTGTTTTTTTATAAAATCACTTAATCAAATCTAACTCTGATTACATCAGAGAAGGCCAGGTACCCTACACCATAAGGGGGGTTTTTGAAATTTTGACTTGTCTACTTAAAGATCACCAAAATCTGATTACAAGGTCAATTACATCCCTGGGTGGGATTGAACCACCAACCTTTTGGTTAATAGCCAAACATGCTAACCGATTGCGCCACAGAGACACCTTGCGAAAGTCAATACTGACAAAGGCTAATAAGCATTCATCTAGAACGTTTCCTAGAAAAACTTTAAAAAGTCAATAATCTGGAGAATTTTTGTAAGAAACACATTGGTACTTTCCCATGATGAGTGAGTGCTTCAGGATTTCTTGCACTTACATGGGCTATTAACCAAAAGGTTGGTGGTTCAATCCCACCCAGGGATGTAATTGACCTTGTCATCAGATTTTGGTGATCTTTAAGTAGACAAGTCAAAATTTCAAACCCCCTCTTATGGTGTAGGGTACCTGGCCTTCTCTGACGTAATCAGAGTTAGATTTAATTAAGTGATTTTATAAAAAACAGCTAGGAAGCACAATTTAGCAGTGGGTTGCAGAGAAAAAAATAACATTTTAAACCTACCGGTAATTTTTTTTTCTCGTAGTCCGTAGAGGATGATGGGGACTCCGTAAGGACCATGGGGGATAGACGGGCTCCGCAGCAGACATGGGCACTTTAAGAAAGACTTTAGATCTGGGTGTGCACTGGCTCCTCCCTCTATGCCCCTCCTCCATACCTCAGTTAGAGAAACTGTGCCCAGAGGAGACGGACAGTACGAGGAAAGGATTTTTGTTAATCCAAGGTCAAGATTCATACCAGCCACACCAATCACACCGTATAACTTGTGATATACTACCCAGTTAACAGTATGAAAACAACATAGCATCAGTCCAAGACCGATGAAAACTAACATATAACCCTTATGTAAGCAATAACTATATACAAGTCTTGCAGAAGTAGACCGCACTTGGGACGGGCACCCAGCATCCTCTACGGACTACGAGAAAAAGATTTACCGGTAGGTTTAAAATCTTATTTTCTCTTACGTCCTAGAGGATGCTGGGGACTCCGTAAGGACCATGGGGATTATACCAAAGCTCCCAAACGGGCAGGAGAGTGCGGATGACTTTGCAGCACCGATTGAGCAAACAGGAGGTCCTCCTCAGCCAGGGTATCAAACTTATAGAACTTTGCAAAGGTGTTTGAACCAACTTTGACCCACTGCTTGGATGACATCACCATATGCAAATCCATCTGCGGCAGGCCTTCCCCCAGGAATGCTTGCACTAGTTGTTGCATTTGGTTTGTTGTTTGGGGGTGCTTCAGTATTAGGCAGCCTTCTGCCCTCCCATGTTCATCTGAAAATATGTGTTCTCCCTGCAGTTGTTGTCCCCAGATGAGAGTTCCCTTGTGCTGCCTCAGTTGAATCTCCTTTACTTGACAGAGATGTGCCTGAGCAGCGGCCCTCCCCAGCCCTATCCCAAATCATACTTATTTTGCATAGGAGATACCATGGTCATGAAGATTGTTCTCCCAGGGTTAGGTTAATTCATTGCATTCTGGGTATGCTGACCCCTGTGATTTCCCCAAATGTGGGAAACTCAACTGCATTATTTGTGGTAGTGGGGGACTGTGTTTGTGCTTTCCTCTGGTCAGCTCTGGTAAAAGTCAGATTTCTTTGTCTCAGATCTTCCTCTAGCCTTGTTCTTCTTTCGAGAGTTCCCTTGTGCTGCCTCAGTTGGATCTCCTTCACTTGACAGGGGGGTGCCCGAGCAGCGACCCTCCCCAGCTCTAGCCCAACTCCTACTTACCTGCCAGGTGAGATACTATGATCATGAAGATGCTTCTCCCAGGGCAAGGCTCACCCATTGCACTCTGGGTGTGCTGCCCCTGCGATTTCCCCAAATGTGGGAAACTTGACTGCATAATTTGTGTTTCCCCTGGTCGGCTCTCATATAATTCAGATCTCTTTGTCTCAGGTCTCTCTCCAGCCTAGTTTGCTGTCTGTTTCCACTTCTTTTTTCTTGAGCCCCTCCCTTCTATACCCTTGTGCACTATCCTGACTTCTCCCGTCTGCTTACTTTGTGCCTTCCAACGCACAATACAAACTACAGGTAGTGCTGCAGGGCCCACACCCTTTTACTTGCTTTACAGAGCAGCTCTGGAGCTGTTACAGTGCCCAGCTGCTGCAAGAAATCAGCTTGAATGCTTCAGGGGCTGGGGCATAGCCAACATGAGCCCCACACCGAAGGAGGGTGGAGGTGTTTAATGCGAACTAGGGGTCATCCAAGCGCCGCAAAAGGCCGCCATGCCCTGCACACCCCTTTATTCTTTTCATATGCAGATGAGGGTTGAAGCCAACTTTGACCCACTGCTTGGATGACATCACCATATTCAAATCCATCTGCTGCAGGCCTTCCCCCAGGAATGCTTGCACTAGTTGTTGCATTTGGTTTGTTGTTTGGGGGTGCTTCAGTATTAGGCAGCCTTCTGCCCTCCCATGTTCATCTGAAAATATGTGTTCTCCCTGCAGTTGTTGTCCCCAGATGAGAGTTCCCTTGTGCTGCCTCAGTTGAATCTCCTTTACTTGACAGAGATGTGCCTGAGCAGCGGCCCTCCCCAGCCCTATCCCAAATCATACTTATTTTGCATAGGAAATACCATGGTCATGAAGATTGTTCTCCCAGGGTTAGGTTCATTCATTGCATTCTGGGTATGCTGACCCCTGTGATTTCCCCAAATGTGGGAAACTCAACTGCATTATTTGTGGTAGTGGGGGACTGTGTTTGTGCTTTCCTCTGGTCAGCTCTGGTAAAAGTCAGATTTCTTTGTCTCAGATCTTCCTCTAGCCTTGTTCTTCTTTCGAGAGTTCCCTTGTGCTGCCTCAGTTGGATCTCCTTCACTTGACAGGGGGGTGCCCGAGCAGCGACCCTCCCCAGCTCTAGCCCAACTCCTACTTACCTGCCAGGTGAGATACTATGATCATGAAGATGCTTCTCCCAGGGCAAGGCTCACCCATTGCACTCTGGGTGTGCTGCCCCTGCGATTTCCCCAAATGTGGGAAACTTGACTGCATAATTTGTGTTTCCCCTGGTCGGCTCTCATATAATTCAGATCTCTTTGTCTCAGGTCTCTCTCCAGCCTAGTTTGCTGTCTGTTTCCACTTCTTTTTTCTTGAGCCCCTCCCTTCTATACCCTTGTGCACTATCCTGACTTCTCCCATCTGCTTACTTTGTGCCTTCCAACGCACAATGCAAACTACAGGTAGTGCTGCAGGGCCCACACCCTTTTACTTGCTTTACAGAGCAGCTCTGGAGCTGTTACAGTGCCCAGCTGCTGCAAGAAATCAGCTTGAATGCTTCAGGGGCTGGGGCATAGCCAACATGAGCCCCACACCGAAGGAGGGTGGAGGTGTTTAATGCGAACTAGGGGTCATCCAAGCGCCGCAAAAGGCCGCCATGCCCTGCACACCCCTTTTTTCTTTTCATATGCAGACGAGGGTTGAAGCCAACTTTGACCCACTGCTTGGATGACATCACCATATGCAAATCCATCTGCTGCAGGCCTTCCCCCAGGAATGCTTGCACTAGTAGTTGCATTTGGTTCGTTGTTTGGGGGTGCTTCAGTTTTAGGCAGCCTTCTGCCCTCCCATGTTCATCTGAAAATATGTGTTCTCCCTGCAGTTGTTGTCCCCAGATGAGAGTTCCCTTGTGCTGCCTCAGTTGAATCTCCTTTACTTGACAGAGATGTGCCTGAGCAGCGGCCCTCCCCAGCCCTATCCCAAATCATACTTATTTTGCATAGGAGATACCTTGGTCATGAAGATTGTTCTCCCAGGGTGAGGTTCATTCATTGCATTCTGGGTATGCTGACCCCTGTGATTTCCCCAAATGTGGGAAACTCGACTGCATTATTTGTGGTAGTGGGGGACTGTGTTTGTGCTTTCCTCTGGTCAGCTCTGGTAAAAGTCAGATTTCTTTGTCTCAGATCTTCCTCTAGCCTTGTTCTTCTTTCGAGAGTTCCCTTGTGCTGCCTCAGTTGGATCTCCTTCACTTGACAGGGGGTGCCCAAGCAGCAATCCTCCACAGCTCTAGCCCAACTCCTACTTACCTGCCAGGTGAGATACTATGATCTTCACTGTTAGGGCAATCAGGATGTGGAATTCCCTGCCAGGGAAGGTGGTAATGGCGGACTCTGTAATTGGATTTAAAAAAGGAATGGATACATTTCTGAATGAAAAAGCTATCCAAGGTTATAATACTTAAAATATCAACATGGTTAATCCGGGGGTAACATGAGTTGTAGTAGTTAACTAGTCATAAAACATTATTCAGCAAGTATGTAGAATCATCACAACTTAAAACAGGTTGAACACGATGGGCAATTTGCCTCTTTTCAACCTCAAAAACTATATTACTATATGTTACTATATTACTATGTTACTGTAGTATACAGAACACCACAATGTAATGAGCAGTGATAGTGAGCACTGATGAGGATACTAGAACTGACACTGAGCAGCAAGATGCAGCACTGGACTATTAGTAATGTACTGTAGTATGCTGAGCACCACAATGCAGCACAAGACAATGAGCAGTGATACTGAGCACTGATGAGGATACTACTGAGAACTGACACTGAGCAGGAGAGACACACTACTAGTATTACTGAGCAGCAATAAGTAACCACTGATACTGAGCACTGATATTGAGATTTCCACTGAGAGAACATAGCCACGTCCTCTCCGCTCCCTCTTCAATGCACGAGTAAAAATGGCGGCAACGCGCAGCTCTTTATATGAAATCCGAATCTCGCGAGAATCCGACAGCGGGATGATGACATTTTCCCTTGTTCAGGTTTTCCGAGTCAGGCGGGAACAACCGAGCCTGCCTCGGACCAGTGTAAACCACGTGGAGTTCGTGGGGAATTCGGTTCTCGGAGAACCGAACCCGCTCCTCTCTACCTTATACCCATATATTTTTTTATTTTCAATCTAAGCCCCTGCAGTTTTCTGTAAGCATCTGCTTCGCTATGATGATCAACAAGTCACAAGGGCAAACACTCAGGGCTTGAGGCGTAGATCTTAGGACCAGCTGCTACAAGCATGGCAGAGGTGTCACTATCACTGGTGACACCCAGAGAGGTGGCGAAGGAGATTGTAATGCAGTGCGCGCAGATAAGCAGCGCAATGGTAAAAAGGAGGCATGGTTTCATAGGTAGGGGCGTGGCCTGGTGGTGTGAATCTACATTTTGTTGCTCCGGGTGTCCCGGGGGTTGGGGGCTGCACCCGGGGACTAGTGTGTGAGCGGTGCTGGCTCCTGCACAGTGACAGGACATGGCCACCCAGCATGACACCTCCCTTCTTGACCAATCTGTAATTGCAGTCGCACTGCAGTTCAGCGTGATCATAAAAAATGGTGTAGCCTCCTGCTGGTGCAGACTGTATGTGCGCGCAGGAAGCCGCCACCATTTTTGTGATCACAGCGGCTGAATGTGATGTCATACAGCCGCTGTGACCACGCCCCCTGTGTCTCCTCCGTTGCAGACCCCATTTTGAAGCCTTGCCCCCGCACCGCTCCATCCCTGACTTGGAAATGGAGTGTTGCTGACCCCCCTCTCCCCCCCTGCCCCGATTGACAGGCAGAGGCGATCGCATTCTCTGCGGGGTGCCGCAGAAAATGCAGGCACATGCGTATGCTCTTAGCAATTTTTGCAGTTGGATCGCTTACTGTGATTGCAATCCAACCTGAATCAGGCCCTATTACCTATCACAATGCGCTGCGGGCAGTACAAAATTGGTTTAATATGGGAGAAAAAACCCCAGACCTGTGCTCCTTAACTGTACCTGGTGGCTCGTGGAGCGGCTGCCCAGTAATCAGTGTCCACGCCAGTGCGCACACGGTCCACCCCCTACGGCCACGCTCCCCTTCATCAGCGGCCTCGTGATCCGGAAGGGCGGTGCGTGTGTGACTGACCTTAGGAAGAAACCGGAGCCTCCGCTGCAGTGACCCAGCAACCAGGGCACGGGAGTATACAGCGCCGCTGGGAGTGATGAAGCTGCAGTAAAGATGTCTATTAGACCTAGCCTGCTGCAGCCCTTGTAGATTCTCATAAAAAAAGTTCTTATTTTCTTGTCAAAATTAATAGCTAAGAATAGGCTGCCTGAGGCAGGCCCCTGTTAAGTGGCCTGCTACTGAAGGCACCAACTACAAACTGAGCTCCCTGTTCATGGAAGCGGGGTTATAGAGGAGAATGCGCTGAGCATCTTGGGAACAGTCAAAAGCTTTGAGCCGGTTGGTGCCTCAGATCAAGATCCTACTCTACACCCCAATGTGAATCCTTGTGGAGTCCAGTGTACCCCACAGAAGAAATTAATGTGTCACACCCATTGGCAGCAACCTTAGAATAGCTGCTGACGGGCACAATTGAGAAAGGAAGGGGGGGGGGACATTTGAATCCAGCACATAGATGCAATTCAAATATGTAATTTGAACCTTCCTATTTTAAAATATAATGGATGAACTTCACCCTGTGATAACAATCTTCATGATATAGAGATCTCATATGCAAAATAAGTATGAGTTGGGATAGGGCTGGGGAGGGTGGCTGCTCGGGCAAGCCCCTCCCCCGTCAAGTTAAGGAGATTCAACTGAGGAAGCACAAGGGAACTCTCGTCTGGGGACAACAACTGCAGGGAGACCACATTTTTTCAGATGAACATGGGAGGGCGGAAGGCTGCCTAATACTGAAGCACCATCAAATATCAAACCATATGCAATAACTAGTACAAGTATTCCTGGGGGAAGGTCTGCAGGAGACGAATTTGCATACGGTGATGTCATCCAAGCAGTGGGCCAAAGTTGGCTGGAACCCTCATCTGCATATGAAAAGAGAAAAGGGTTATGCAGGGCATGGCGGCCTTTTGCGGCGCTTGGATGACCCCTAGTTCGCATTAAACACCTCCACCCTCCTTCGGTGTGGGGCTCATGTTGGCTATGCCCCAGCCCCTGAAGCATTCAAGCTGATTTCTTACAGCAGCTGGGCACTGTAACAGCTCCAGAGCTGCTCTGTAAGGCAAATAAAAGGGTGTGGGCCCTGCAGCACTACCTGTAGTTCGCATTGTGCGTTGGAAGGCACAAAGTAAGCAGACGGGAGAAGTCAGGATAGTGCGCAAGGGCATAGAAGGGAGCGGCTCAAGAAAAGAGAAGTGGAAACAGACAGCAAACTAGGCTGGAGAGAGACCTGAGACAAAGAGATCTGAATTATACGAGAGCCGACCAGGGGAAACACAAATTATGCAGTCAAGTTTCCCATATTTGGGGAAATCGCAGGGGCAGCACACCCAGAGTGCAATGGTTGAGCCTTGCCCTGGGAGAAGCACCTTCAAGATCATAGTATCTCACCTGGCAGGTAAGTAGGAGTTGGGCTAGAGCTGGGGAGGGTCGCTGCTCGGGCACCCCCCTGTCAAGTGAAGGAGATCCAACTGAGGCAGCACAATGGAACTCTCGAAAGAAGAACAAGGCTAGAGGAAGATCTGAGACAAAGAAATCTGACTTTTACCAGAGCTGACCAGCGGAAAACACAAACACAGTCCCCAACTACCACAAATAATGCAGGCGAGTTTCCCACATTTGGGTAAATCACAGGGGTCAGCATACCCAGAATGCAATGAATGAACCTCACCCTGGGTGAACAATTTTCATGACCATGGTGTCTCCTATGCAAAATAAGTATGATTTGGGATAGGGCTGGGGAGGGCCGCTGCTCAGGCACATCTCTGTCAAGTAAAGGAGATTCAACTGAGGCAGCACAAGGGAACTCTCATATGGGGACAACAACTGCAGGGAGAACACATATTTTCAGATGAACATGGGAGGGCAGAAGGCTGCCTAATACTGAAGCACCCCCAAACAACAAACCAAATGCAACAACTAGTGCAAGCATTCCTGGGGGAAGGCCTGCAGCAGATGGATTTGCATATGGTGATGTTATCCAAGCAGTGGGTCAAAGTTGGCTTCAACCCTCATCTGCATATGAAAAGAGAAAAGGGGCGTGCAGGGCATGGCGGCCTTTTGCGGTGCTTGGATGACCCCTAGATCGCATTAAACACCCCCACCCTCCTTTGGTGTGGGGCTCATGTTGGCCATGCCCCATCCCATGAAGCATTCAAGCTGATTTCTTGCAGCAGCTGGGCACTGTAACAGCTCCAGAGCTGCTCTGTAAGGCAAGTAAAAGGGTGTGGGCCCTGCAGCACTACCTGTAGTTTGCATTGTGCATTGGAAGGCACAAAGTAAGCAGACGGGAGGAGAAGTCAGGATAGTCCACAAGGGTATAGAAGGGAGGGGCTCAAGAAAAAAGAAGTGGAAACAGAGAGCAAACTAGGCTGGAGAGAGACCTGAGACAAAGAGATCTGAATTATACGAGAGCCGACCAGAGGAAACACAAATTATGCAGTCAAGTGTCCCACATTTGGGGAAATCGTAGGAGCAGCACACCCAGTGTGCAATGGGTGAGCCTTGCCCTGGGAGAAGCACCTTCCTGATTATAGTATCTCACCTGGGTGTGCTGCCCCTGCGATTTCCCCAAATGTGGGAAACTTGACTGCATAATTTGTGTTTCCCCTGGTCGGCTCTCATATAATTCAGATCTCTTTGTCTCAGGTCTCTCTCCAGCCTAGTTTGCTGTCTGTTTCCACTTCTTTTTTCTTGAGCCCCTCCCTTCTATACCCTTGTGGACTATCCTGACTTCTCCTCCTGTCTGCTTACTTTGTGCCTTCCAATGCACAATGCAAACTACAGGTAGTGCTGCAGGGCCCACACCCTTTTACTTGCCTTACAGAGCAGCTCTGGAGCTGTTACAGTGCCAAGCTGCTGCAAGAAATCAGCTTGAATGCTTCAGGGGCTGGGGCATGGCCAACATGAGCCCCACACCGAAGGAGGGTGGGGGTGTTTAATGCGAACTAAGGGTCATCCAAGCGCCGCAAAAGGCCGCCATGCCCTGCATACCCCTTTTCTCTTTTCATATGCAGATGAGGGTTCCAGCCAACTTTGGCCCAATGCTTGGATGACATCACTATATGCATATCCGTCTTCTGCAGACCTTCCCCCAGGAATGCTTGTACTAGTTGTTGCATTTGGTTTGTTGTTTGGGGGTGCTTCAGTATTAGGCAGCCTTCTGCCCTCCCATGTTCATCTGAAAATATGTGTTCTCACTGCAGTTGTTGTCCCCAGATGAGAGTTCCCTTGTGCTGCCTCAGTTGAATCTCCTTTACTCTAAAACTTGTAAAACTTAGCAAAAGTGTTTACTAAATAGCTGCTCGGCAAAGTTGCAATGCCGAGACTCCCCGACCAGCTGCCCAGGATGAACCCACCTTTCTAGTAGAATGGGTCTTCACCTAATTCAGTAACGGCAATCCTGCCGTGGAATGAGCATGCTGAATCTTACCACAGATCCAGCGCATAATTGTCTACATGGAAGCAGGACACCCAATCCTGTTGGGAGCATACAGGACAAACAGAGCCTCTGTTTTCCTAATCTGAACCGTTCTGGTGACATAAATTTTCAAAGTTCTGACCACAGCCAGAGACTTTGACTCAACGAAGGTGTCAGTGGCCAAAGGCACCATGTGGAAAGATGAACCACCTTCGGCAGAAATAGTTGACGTGTCCTCAATTCTGCTCTATCTTCATGAAATATCAAATAAAGGCTCTTGTGATACTGCATGGTTTGTACTGTTTTCCATGTGCTCCCAGATCTTTCAAGCAAGAAGCATGGTCAAGAAAGTTCTGTTTGAAAAGAAACAACATTTACTGTCATTGTTATAGAATTTGGGAGAAAAAACAAGAAGAAATCTGCACTGTTGACGCACTGGACAGAATGAATGAATCATAAAATATAACCTTTATTAAGTATGTATTAAAATTGGATAAATATTAATATTATTATCCCAAACTGCAGTGAAACATAAAGGTTAAAATCACAGAACTAACATACATGTGCATAAGAAGAATAAAGAGATGTGAAAAAAAGGTTTAAAAAGCGTGTCCGTGTGTGATTATTTTTGAAGGCACAACCCTGGCGGGGTTGTTTATATAGATATATATGTTGCTAATAATCACTTTCTAGCGTAATGTTATTAAATAGCTGTTAGTATCTATGTCGTCAGGTACCACTGGGTCGTATCCTATATACTCCTGTGGGAAACTTGACTGCATAATTTGTGTTTCCCCTGGTCGGCTCTCGTATAATTCAGATCTCTTTGTCTCAGGTCTCTCTCCAGCCTAGTTTGCTGTCTGTTTCCACTTCTCTTTTCTTGAGCCGCTGCCTTCTATGCCCTTGTGCACTCTCCAGACTTCTCCTGTCTGCTTACTTTGTGCCTTCCAACGCACAATGCAAACTACAGGTAGTGCTGCAGGGCCCACACCCTTTTACTTGCCTTACAGAGCAGCTCTGGAGCTGTTACAGTGCCCAGCTGCAGCAAGAAATCAGCTTGAATGCTTCAGGGGCTGGGGCATAGCCAACATGAGCCCCACACCGACGGAGGGTGGAGGTGTTTAATGCAAACTAGGGGTCAGCCAAGCGCCGCAAAAGGCCGCCATGCCCTGCATGCCCCTTTTCTCTTTTCATATGCAGACGAGGGTTGAAGCCAACTTTGACCCACTGCTTGGATGACATCACCATATGCAAATCCATCTGCGGCAGGCCTTCCCCCAGGAATGCTTGCACTAGTTGTTGCATTTGGTTTGTTGTTTGGGGGTGCTTCAGTATTAGGCAGCCTTCTGCCCTCCCATGTTCATCTGAAAATATGTGTTCTCCCTGCAGTTGTTGTCCCCAGATGAGAGTTCCCTTGTGCTGCCTCAGTTGAATCTCCTTTACTTGACAGAGATGTGCCTGAGCAGCGGCCCTCCCCAGCCCTATCCCAAATCATACTTATTTTGCATAGGAGATGCCATGGTCATGAAGATTGTTCTCCCAGGGTTAGGTTCATTCATTGCGTTCTGGGTATGCTGACCTCTGTGATTTCCCCAAATGTGGGAAACTCAACTGCATTATTTGTGGTAGTGGGGGACTGTGTTTGTGCTTTCCTCTGGTCAGCTCTGGTAAAAGTCAGATTTCTTTGTCTCAGATCTTCCTCTAGCCTTGTTCTTCTTTCAAGAGTTCCCTTGTGCTGCCTCAGTTGGATCTCCTTCACTTGACAGGGGGGTGCCCGAGCAGCGACCCTCCCCAGCTCTAGCCCAACTCCTACTTACCTGCCAGGTGAGATACTATGATCATGAAGTTGCTTCTCCCAGGGCAAGGCTCACCCATTGCACTCTGGGTGTGCTGCCCCTGCGATTTCCCCAAATATGGGAAACTTGATTGCATAATTTGTGTTTCCCCTAGTCGGCTCTCATATAATTCAGATCTCTTTGTCTCAGGTCTCTCTCCAGCCTAGTTTGCTGTCTGTTTCCACTTCTTTTTTCTTGAGCCCCTCCCTTCTATACCCTTGTGCACTATCCTGACTTCTCCTCCTGTCTGCTTACTTTGTGCCTTCCGATGCACAATGCAAACTACAGGTAGTGCTGCAGGGCCCACACCCTTTTACTTGCCTTACAGAGCAGCTCTGGAGCTGTTACAGTGCCAAGCTGCTGCAAGAAATCAGCTTGAATGCTTCAGGGGCTGGGGCATGGCCAACATGAGCCCCACACCGAAGTAGGGTGGGGGTGTTTAATGCGAACTAAGGGTCATCCAAGCGCCGCAAAAGGCCGCCATGCCCTGCATACCCCTTTTCTCTTTTCATATGCAGATGAGGGTTCCAGCCAACTTTGGCCCACTGCTTGGATGACATCACTGTATGCAAATCCGTCTTCTGCAGACCTTCCCCCAGGAATGCTTGTACTAGTTGTTGCATTTGGTTTGTTGTTTGGGGGTGCTTCAGTATTAGGCAGCCTTCTGCCCTCCCATGTTCATCTGAAAATATGTGTTCTCCCGGCAGTTGTTGTCCCCAGATGAGAGTTCCCTTGTGCTGCCTCAGTTGAATCTCCTTTACTTGACAGAGATGTGCCTGAGCAGCGGCCCTCCCCAGCCCTATCCCAAATCATACTTATTTTGCATAGGAGATACCATGGTCATAAAGATTGTTCTCCAAGGGTTAGGTTCATTCATTGCATTCTGGGTATGCTGACCCCTGTGATTTCCCCAAATGTGGGAAACTCAACTGCATTATTTGTGGTAGTGGGGGACTGTGTTTGTGTTTTCCTCTGGTCAGCTCTGGTAAAAGTCAGATTTCTTTGTCTCAGATCTTCCTCTAGCCTTGTTCTTCTTTCGAGAGTTCCATTGTGCTGCCTCAGTTTGATCTCCTTCACTTGACAGGGGGGTACCCGAGCAGCGACCCTCCCCAGCTCTAGCCCAACTCCTACATAACTGCCAGGTGAGATACTATGATCATGAAGGTGCTTCTCCCAGGGCAAGGCTCACCCATTGCACTCTGGGTGTGCTGCTCCTGCGATTTCCCCAAATGTGGGAAACTTGACTGCATAATTTGTGTTTCCCCTGGTCGGCTCTTGTATAATTCAGATCTCTTTGTCTCAGGTCTCTCTCCAGCCTAGTTTGCTGTCTGTTTCCACTTCTCTTTTCTTGAGCCGCTGCCTTCTATGCCCTTGTGCACTCTCCTGACTTCTCCTGTCTGCTTACTTTGTGCCTTCCAACGCACAATGCAAACTACAGGTAGTGCTGCAGGGCCCACACCCTTTTACTTGCCTTTCAGAGCAGCTCTGGAGCTGTTACAGTGCCCAGCTGCTGCAAGAAATCAGCTTGAATGCTTCAGGGGCTGGGGCATAGCCAACATGAGCCCCACACCGACGGAGGGTGGAGGTGTTTAATGCGAACTAAGGGTCATCCAAGCGCCGCAAAAGGCCGCCATGCCCTGCATACCCCTTTTCTCTTTTCATATGCAGATGAGGGTTCCAGCCAACTTTGGCCCACTGCTTGGATGACATCACCGTATGCAAATACGTCTTCTGCAGACCTTCCCCCAGGAATGCTTGTACTAGTTGTTGCATTTGGTTTGTTGTTTGGGGTGCTTCAGTATTAGGCAGCCTTCTGCTCTCCCATGTTCATCTGAAAATATGTGTTCTCCCTGCAGTTGTTGTCCCCAGATGAGAGTTCTCTTGTGCTGCCTCAGTTGAATCTCCTTTACTTGACAGAGATGTGCCTGAGCAGCGGCCCTCCCCAGCCCTATCCCAAATCATACTTATTTTGCATAGGAGATACCATGGTCATGAAGATTGTTCTTCCAGGGTGAGGTTCATTCATTGCATTCTGGGTATGCTGACCCCTGTGATTTCCCCAAATGTGGGAAACTCGACTGCATTATTTGTGGTAGTGGGGGACTGTGTTTGTGCTTTCCTCTGGTCAGCTCTGGTAAAAGTCAGATTTCTTTGTCTCAGATCTTCCTCTAGCCTTGTTCTTTTTTTGAGAGTTTCCTTGTGCTGCCTCAGTTGGATTTCCTTCACTTGACAGGGGGGTGCCCGAGCAGCGACCCTCCCCAGCTCTAGCCCAACTCCTACTTACCTGCCAGGTGAGATACTATGATCAGGAAGGTGCTTCTCCCAGGGCAAGGCTCACCCATTGCACTCTGGGTGTGCTGCTCCTACGATTTCCCCAAATGTGGGACACTTGACTACATAATTTGTGTTTCCTCTGGTCGGCTACTCGTATAATTCAGATCTCTTTGTCTCAGGTCTCTCTCCAGCCTAGTTTGCTGTCTGTTTCCACTTCTCTTTTCTTGAGCCCCTGCCCTTGCCCTTGTGCACTCTCCTGACTTCTCCTGTCTGCTTACTTTGTGCCTTCCAACGCACAATGCAAACTACAGGTAGTGCTGCAGGGCCAACACCCTTTTACTTGCCTTACAGAGCAGCTCTGGAGCTGTTACAGTGCCCAGCTGCTGCAAGAAATCAGCTTGAATGCTTCAGGGGCTGGGGCATAGCCAACATGAGCCCCACACCGACGGAGGGTGGAGGTGTTTAATGCGAACTAAGGGTCATCCAAGCGCCGCAAAAGGCCGCCATGCCCTGCATACCCCTTTTCTCTTTTCATATGCAGATGAGGGTTCCTGCCAACTTTGGCCCACTGCTTGGATGACATCACCGTATGCAAATCCGTCTTCTGCAGACCTTTTCCCAGGAATGCTTGTACTAGTTGTTGCATTTGGTTTGTTGTTTGGGGGTGCTTCAGTATTAGGCAGCCTTCTGCTCTCCCATGTTCATCTGAAAATATGTGTTCTCCCTGCAGTTGTTGTCCCCAGATGAGAGTTCCCTTGTGCTGCCTCAGTTGAATCTCCTTTACTTGACAGAGATGTGCCTGAGCAGCGGCCCTCCCCAGCCCTATCCCAAATCATACTTATTTTGCATAGGAGATACCATTGTCATGAAGATTGTTCTCCCAGGGTGAGGTTCATTCATTGCATTCTGGGTATGCTGACCCCTGTCATTTCCCCAAATGTGGGAAACTCGACTGCATTATTTGTGGTAGTGGGGGACTGTGTTTGTGCTTTCCTCTGGTCAGCTCTGGTAAAAGTCAGATTTCTTTGTCTCAGATCTTCCTCTAGCCTTGTTCTTTTTTCGAGAGTTTCCTTGTGCTGCCTCAGTTGGATCTCCTTCACTTGACAGGGGGGTGCCCGAACAGCGACCCTCCCCAGCTCTAGCCCAACTCCTACTTACCTGCCAGGTGAGATACTATGATCAGGAAGGTGCTTCTCCCAGGGCAAGGCTCACCCAATGCACTCTGGGTGTGCTGCTCCTACGATTTCCCCAAATGTGGGACACTTGATTACATAATTTGTGTTTCCTCTGGTCGGCTCTCGTATAATTCAGATCTCTTTGTCTCAGGTCTCTCTCC
This sequence comes from Pseudophryne corroboree, assembly GCF_028390025.1. NCBI lineage: Eukaryota > Metazoa > Chordata > Amphibia > Anura > Myobatrachidae > Pseudophryne > Pseudophryne corroboree. The sequence goes on from NW_026968590.1 coordinate 860,208, forward strand.
AGCCTAGTTTGCTGTCTGTTTCCACTTCTCTTTTCTTGAGCCGCTCCCTTCTATGCCCTTGTGCACTATCCTGACTTCTCCCGTCTGCTTACTTTGTGCCTTCCAACGCACAATGCAAACTACAGGTAGTGCTGCAGGGCCCACACCCTTTTACTTGCTTTACAGAGCAGCTCTGGAGCTGTTACAGTGCCCAGCTGCTGCAAGAAATCAGCTTGAATGCTTCAGGGGCTGGGGCATAGCCAACATGAGCCCCACACCGAAGGAAGGTGGAGGTGTTTAATGCAAACTAGGGGTCATCCAAGCGCCGCAAAAGGCCGCCATGCCCTGCACACCCCTTTTTTATTTTCATATGCAGACGAGGGTTGAAGCCAACTTTGACCCACTGCTTGGATGACATCACCATATGCAAATCCATCTGCTGCAGGCCTTCCCCCAGGAATGCTTGCACTAGTAGTTGCATTTGGTTTGTTGTTTGGGGGTGCTTCAGTGTTAGGCAGCCTTCTGCCCTCCCATGTTCATCTGAAAATATGTGTTCTCCCTGCAGTTGTTGTCCCCAGATGAGAGTTCCCTTGTGTTGCCTCAGTTGAATCTCCTTTACTTGACAGAGATGTGCCTGAGCAGCGGCCCTCCCCAGCCCTATCCCAAATCATACTTATTTTGCATAGGAGATACCATGGTCATGAAGATTGTTCTCCCAGGGTGAGGTTCATTCATTGCACTCTGGGTATGCTGACCCCTGTGATTTCCCCAAATGTGGGAAACTCGACTGCATTATTTGTGGTAGTGGGGGACTGCGTTTGTGCTTTCCTCTGGTCAGCTCTGGTAAAAGTCAGATTTCTTTGTCTCAGATCTTCCTCTAGCCTTGTTCTTCTTTCGAGAGTTCCCTTGTGCTGCCTCAGTTGGATCTCCTTCACTTGACAGGGGGTGCCCGAGCAGCAATCCTCCACAGCTCTAGCCCAACTCCTACTTACCTGCCAGGTGAGATACTATGATGTTCACTGTTAGGGCAATCAGGATGTGGAATTCCCTGCCAGGGAAGGTGGTAATGGCGGACTCTGTAATTGGATTTAAAAAAGGAATGGATACATTTCTGAATGAAAAAGCTATCCAAGGTTATAATACTTAAAATATCAACATGGTTAATCCGGGGGTAACATGAGTTATAGTAGCTAACTAGTCATAAAACATTATTCAGCAAGTATGTAGAATCATCACAACTTAAAACAGGTTGAACACGATGGGCAATTTGCCTCTATTCAACCTCAAAAAATATGTTACTATATGTTACTATATTACTATGTTACTGTAGTATACAGAACACCACAATGTAATGAGCACTGATAGTGAGCACTGATGAGGATACTAGAACTGACACTGAGCAGCAAGATGCAGCACTGGACTATTAGTAATGTACTGTAGTATGCTGAGCACCACAATGCAGCACAAGACAATGAGCAGTGATACTGAGCACTGATGAGGATACTACTGAGAACTGACACTGAGCAGGAGAGACACACTACTAGTATTACTGAGCAGCAATAAGTAACCACTGATACTGAGCACTGATATTGAGATTTCCACTGAGAGAACATAGCCACGTCCTCTCCGCTCTCTCTTCAATGCACGAGTAAAAATGGCGGCAACGCGCAGCTCTTTATATGGAATCCGAATCTCGAGAGAATCCGACAGCGGGATGATGACATTTTCCCTTGTTCAGGTTTTCCGAGTCAGGCGGGAACAACCGAGCCTGCCTCGGACCAGTGTAAACCACGTGGAGTTCGTCGGGAATTCGGTTCTCGGAGAACCGAACCCGCTCCTCTCTACCTTATACCCATCAATTTTTTTATTTTCAATCTAAGCCCCTGCAGTTTTCTGTAAGCATCTGCTTCGCTATGATGATCAACAAGTCACAAGGGCAAACACTCAGGGCTTGAGGCGTAGATCTTAGGACCAGCTGCTACAAGCATGGCAGAGGTGTCACTATCACTGGTGACACCCAGAGAGGTGGCGAAGGAGATTGTAATGCAGTGCGCGCAGATAAGCAGCGCAATGGTAAAAAGGAGGCATGGTTTCATAGGTAGGGGCGTGGCCTGGTGGCCTGAATCTACATTTTGTTGCTCCGGGTGTCCCGGGGGTTGGGGGCTGCACCCGGGGACTAGTGTGTGTGCGGTGCTGGCTCCTGCACAGTGACAGGGCATGGCCACCCATCATGACACCTCCATTCTTGACCATGCTGTAATTGCAGTCGCACTGCAGTTCAGCGTGATCATAAAAAATGGTGTAGCCTCCTGCTGGTGCAGACTGTATGTGCGCGCAGGAAGCCGCCACCATTTTTGTGATCACAGCGGCTGAATGTGATGTCATACAGCCGCTGTGACCACGCCCCCTGTGTCTCCTCCGTTGCAGACCCCATTTTGAAGCCTTGCCCCCGCACCGCTCCATCCCTGACTTGGAAATGGAGTGTTGCTGACCCCCCCCCCCCCCCCCCCCCCGCCCCGATTGACAGGCAGAGGCGATCGCATTCTCTGCGGGGTGCCGCAGAAAATGCAGGCACATGCGTATGCTGTTAGCAATTTTTGCAGTTGGATCGCTTATTGTGATTGCATTCCAACCTGAATCAGGCCCTATTACCTATCACAATGCGCTGCGGGCAGTACAAAATTGGGTTAATATAGGAGTAAAACTCCCAGACCTGTGCTCCTTAACTGTACCTGGTGGCTAGTGGAGCGGCTGCCCAGTAATCAGTGTCCACGCCAGTGGGCACACGGTCCACCCCCTACGGCCACGCTCCCCTTCATCAGCGGCCTCGTGATCCGGAAGGGCGGTGTGTGTGTGACTGACCTTAGGAAGAAACTGGAGCCTCCGCTGCAGTGACCCAGCAACCAGGGCACGGGAGTATACAGCGCCGCTGGGAGTGATGAAGCTGCAGTAAAGATGTCTATTAGACCTAGCCTGCTGCAGCCCTTGTAGATTCTCATAAAACAAGTTCTTCTTTTCTTGTCAAAATTAATAGCTAAGAATAGGCTGCCTGAGGCAGGCCCCTGTTAAGTGGCCTGCTACTGAAGGCACCAACTACAAACTGAGCTCCCTGTTCATGGAAGCGGGGTTATAGAGGAGGATGCGCTGAGCATCTTGGGAACAGTCAAAAGCTTTGAGCCGGTTGGTGCCTCAGATCAAGATCCTACTCTACACCCCAATGTGAATCCTTGTGGAGTCCAGTGTACCCCACAGAAGAAATTAATGTGTCACACCCATTGGCAGCAACCTTAGAATAGCTGCTGACGGGCACAATTGAGAAAGGAAGGGGGGGGGGGGGGACATTTGAATCCAGCACATAGATGCAATTCAAATATGTAATTTGTACCTTCCTATTTTAAAATATAATGGATGAACCTCACCCTGTGAGAACAATCTTCATGATCAAGAGATCTCATATGCAAAATAAGTATGAGTTGGGATAGGGCTGGGGAGGGTGGCTGCTCGGGCAGCCCCTCCCCCGTCAAGTTAAGGAGATTCAACTGAGGACGCACAAGGGAACTCTCGTCTGGGGACAACAACTGCAGGGAGACCACATCTGTTCAGATGAACATGGGAGGGTGGAAGGCTGCCTAATATTGAAGCACCATCAAATATCAAACCATATGCAACAACTAGTACAAGCATTCCTGGGGGAAGGTCTGCAGAAGACGGATTTGCATACGGTGATGTCATCCAAGATGTGGGCCAAAGTTGGCTGGAACCCTCATCTGCATATGAAAAGAGAAAAGGGGCATGCAGGGCATGGCGGCCTTTTGCGGTGCTTGGATGACCCCTAGTTCGCATTAAACACCCCCACCCTCCTTTGGTGTGGGGCTCATGTTGGCCATGCCCCATCCCCTGAAGCATTCAAGCTGATTTCTTGCAGCAGCTGGGCACTGTAACAGCTCCAGAGCTGTTCTGTAAGGCAAGTAAAAGGGTGTGGGCCCTGCAGCACCACCTGTAGTTCGCATTGTGCGTTGGAAGGCACAAAGTAAGCAGACGGGAGGAGAAGTCAGGATAGTGCGCAAGGGCATCCTTTTCTCTTAGTCCGTAGAGGATGCTGGGGTCACATTAAGAACCATGGGGTATAGACGGGATCCGCAAGAGACATGGGCACTTTAAGACTTTCAAAGGGTGTGAACTGGCTCCTCCCTCTATGCCCCTCCTCCAGACTCCAGTTATAGGAACTGTGCCCAGGGAGACGGACATTTCGAGGAAAGGATTTATTGTTAAACTAAGGTGAGCATCTTACCAGCTCACACCTTAAGCATGCCGCAGAACGTGGCATTCAACAGAACACAAGCCAACGGCATGAACAATTGCAGCAAAAAGCTGACCAGAACCATAACATAACATGTGTATAACCACAAGTAATAACTGCAGACACAGTATGGACTGGGACGGGTGCCCAGCATCCTCTACGGACTAAGAGAAAAGGATTTACCGGTAGGTATTAAAATCCTATTTTCTCATACGACCTAGAGGATGCTGGGGTCACATTAAGAACCATGGGGTTATACCAAAGCTCTTGAACGGGTGGGAGAGTGCGTACGACTCTGCAGCACCGAATGACCCAACTTGAGGTTATCATCAGCCAAGGTATCAAACTTGTAAAACTTAGCAAAAGTGTTTACTAAATAGCTGCTCGGCAAAGTTGCAATGCCGAGACTCCCCGACCAGCTGCCCAGGATGAACCCACCTTTCTAGTAGAATGGGTCTTCACCTAATTCAGTAACGGCAATCCTGCCGTGGAATGAGCATGCTGAATCTTACCACAGATCCAGCGCATAATTGTCTACATGGAAGCAGGACACCCAATCCTGTTGGGAGCATACAGGACAAACAGAGCCTCTGTTTTCCTAATCTGAACCGTTCTGGTGACATAAATTTTCAAAGTTCTGACCACAGCCAGAGACTTTGACTCAACGAAGGTGTCAGTGGCCAAAGGCACCATGTGGAAAGATGAACCACCTTCGGCAGAAATAGTTGACGTGTCCTCAATTCTGCTCTATCTTCATGAAATATCAAATAAAGGCTCTTGTGATACTGCATGGTTTGTACTGTTTTCCATGTGCTCCCAGATCTTTCAAGCAAGAAGCATGGTCAAGAAAGTTCTGTTTGAAAAGAAACAACATTTACTGTCATTGTTATAGAATTTGGGAGAAAAAACAAGAAGAAATCTGCACTGTTGACGCACTGGACAGAATGAATGAATCATAAAATATAACCTTTATTAAGTATGTATTAAAATTGGATAAATATTAATATTATTATCCCAAACTGCAGTGAAACATAAAGGTTAAAATCACAGAACTAACATACATGTGCATAAGAAGAATAAAGAGATGTGAAAAAAAGGTTTAAAAAGCGTGTCCGTGTGTGATTATTTTTGAAGGCACAACCCTGGCGGGGTTGTTTATATAGATATATATGTTGCTAATAATCACTTTCTAGCGTAATGTTATTAAATAGCTGTTAGTATCTATGTCGTCAGGTACCACTGGGTCGTATCCTATATACTCCTGTGGGAAACTTGACTGCATAATTTGTGTTTCCCCTGGTCGGCTCTCGTATAATTCAGATCTCTTTGTCTCAGGTCTCTCTCCAGCCTAGTTTGCTGTCTGTTTCCACTTCTCTTTTCTTGAGCCGCTGCCTTCTATGCCCTTGTGCACTCTCCAGACTTCTCCTGTCTGCTTACTTTGTGCCTTCCAACGCACAATGCAAACTACAGGTAGTGCTGCAGGGCCCACACCCTTTTACTTGCCTTACAGAGCAGCTCTGGAGCTGTTACAGTGCCCAGCTGCAGCAAGAAATCAGCTTGAATGCTTCAGGGGCTGGGGCATAGCCAACATGAGCCCCACACCGACGGAGGGTGGAGGTGTTTAATGCAAACTAGGGGTCAGCCAAGCGCCGCAAAAGGCCGCCATGCCCTGCATGCCCCTTTTCTCTTTTCATATGCAGACGAGGGTTGAAGCCAACTTTGACCCACTGCTTGGATGACATCACCATATGCAAATCCATCTGCGGCAGGCCTTCCCCCAGGAATGCTTGCACTAGTTGTTGCATTTGGTTTGTTGTTTGGGGGTGCTTCAGTATTAGGCAGCCTTCTGCCCTCCCATGTTCATCTGAAAATATGTGTTCTCCCTGCAGTTGTTGTCCCCAGATGAGAGTTCCCTTGTGCTGCCTCAGTTGAATCTCCTTTACTTGACAGAGATGTGCCTGAGCAGCGGCCCTCCCCAGCCCTATCCCAAATCATACTTATTTTGCATAGGAGATACCATGGTCATGAAGATTGTTCTCCCAGGGTTAGGTTCATTCATTGCGTTCTGGGTATGCTGACCTCTGTGATTTCCCCAAATGTGGGAAACTCAACTGCATTATTTGTGGTAGTGGGGGACTGTGTTTGTGCTTTCCTCTGGTCAGCTCTGGTAAAAGTCAGATTTCTTTGTCTCAGATCTTCCTCTAGCCTTGTTCTTCTTTCAAGAGTTCCCTTGTGCTGCCTCAGTTGGATCTCCTTCACTTGACAGGGGGGTGCCCGAGCAGCGACCCTCCCCAGCTCTAGCCCAACTCCTACTTACCTGCCAGGTGAGATACTATGATCATGAAGTTGCTTCTCCCAGGGCAAGGCTCACCCATTGCACTCTGGGTGTGCTGCCCCTGCGATTTCCCCAAATATGGGAAACTTGATTGCATAATTTGTGTTTCCCCTAGTCGGCTCTCATATAATTCAGATCTCTTTGTCTCAGGTCTCTCTCCAGCCTAGTTTGCTGTCTGTTTCCACTTCTTTTTTCTTGAGCCCCTCCCTTCTATACCCTTGTGCACTATCCTGACTTCTCCTCCTGTCTGCTTACTTTGTGCCTTCCGATGCACAATGCAAACTACAGGTAGTGCTGCAGGGCCCACACCCTTTTACTTGCCTTACAGAGCAGCTCTGGAGCTGTTACAGTGCCAAGCTGCTGCAAGAAATCAGCTTGAATGCTTCAGGGGCTGGGGCATGGCCAACATGAGCCCCACACCGAAGTAGGGTGGGGGTGTTTAATGCGAACTAAGGGTCATCCAAGCGCCGCAAAAGGCCGCCATGCCCTGCATACCCCTTTTCTCTTTTCATATACAGATGAGGGTTCCAGCCAACTTTGGCCCACTGCTTGGATGACATCACTGTATGCAAATCCGTCTTCTGCAGACCTTCCCCCAGGAATGCTTGTACTAGTTGTTGCATTTGGTTTGTTGTTTGGGGGTGCTTCAGTATTAGGCAGCCTTCTGCCCTCCCATGTTCATCTGAAAATATGTGTTCTCCCGGCAGTTGTTGTCCCCAGATGAGAGTTCCCTTGTGCTGCCTCAGTTGAATCTCCTTTACTTGACAGAGATGTGCCTGAGCAGCGGCCCTCCCCAGCCCTATCCCAAATCATACTTATTTTGCATAGGAGATACCATGGTCATAAAGATTGTTCTCCCAGGGTTAGGTTCATTCATTGCATTCTGGGTATGCTGACCCCTGTGATTTCCCCAAATGTGGGAAACTCAACTGCATTATTTGTGGTAGTGGGGGACTGTGTTTGTGTTTTCCTCTGGTCAGCTCTGGTAAAAGTCAGATTTCTTTGTCTCAGATCTTCCTCTAGCCTTGTTCTTCTTTCGAGAGTTCCATTGTGCTGCCTCAGTTTGATCTCCTTCACTTGACAGGGGGGTACCCGAGCAGCGACCCTCCCCAGCTCTAGCCCAACTCCTACATAACTGCCAGGTGAGATACTATGATCATGAAGGTGCTTCTCCCAGGGCAAGGCTCACCCATTGCACTCTGGGTGTGCTGCTCCTGCGATTTCCCCAAATGTGGGAAACTTGACTGCATAATTTGTGTTTCCCCTGGTCGGCTCTTGTATAATTCAGATCTCTTTGTCTCAGGTCTCTCTCCAGCCTAGTTTGCTGTCTGTTTCCACTTCTCTTTTCTTGAGCCGCTGCCTTCTATGCCCTTGTGCACTCTCCTGACTTCTCCTGTCTGCTTACTTTGTGCCTTCCAACGCACAATGCAAACTACAGGTAGTGCTGCAGGGCCCACACCCTTTTACTTGCCTTTCAGAGCAGCTCTGGAGCTGTTACAGTGCCCAGCTGCTGCAAGAAATCAGCTTGAATGCTTCAGGGGCTGGGGCATAGCCAACATGAGCCCCACACCGACGGAGGATGGAGGTGTTTAATGCGAACTAAGGGTCATCCAAGCGCCGCAAAAGGCCGCCATGCCCTGCATACCCCTTTTCTCTTTTCATATGCAGATGAGGGTTCCAGCCAACTTTGGCCCACTGCTTGGATGACATCACCGTATGCAAATACGTCTTCTGCAGACCTTCCCCCAGGAATGCTTGTACTAGTTGTTGCATTTGGTTTGTTGTTTGGGGTGCTTCAGTATTAGGCAGCCTTCTGCTCTCCCATGTTCATCTGAAAATATGTGTTCTCCCTGCAGTTGTTGTCCCCAGATGAGAGTTCTCTTGTGCTGCCTCAGTTGAATCTCCTTTACTTGACAGAGATGTGCCTGAGCAGCGGCCCTCCCCAGCCCTATCCCAAATCATACTTATTTTGCATAGGAGATACCATGGTCATGAAGATTGTTCTTCCAGGGTGAGGTTCATTCATTGCATTCTGGGTATGCTGACCCCTGTGATTTCCCCAAATGTGGGAAACTCGACTGCATTATTTGTGGTAGTGGGGGACTGTGTTTGTGCTTTCCTCTGGTCAGCTCTGGTAAAAGTCAGATTTCTTTGTCTCAGATCTTCCTCTAGCCTTGTTCTTTTTTTGAGAGTTTCCTTGTGCTGCCTCAGTTGGATTTCCTTCACTTGACAGGGGGGTGCCCGAGCAGCGACCCTCCCCAGCTCTAGCCCAACTCCTACTTACCTGCCAGGTGAGATACTATGATCAGGAAGGTGCTTCTCCCAGGGCAAGGCTCACCCATTGCACTCTGGGTGTGCTGCTCCTACGATTTCCCCAAATGTGGGACACTTGACTACATAATTTGTGTTTCCTCTGGTCGGCTACTCGTATAATTCAGATCTCTTTGTCTCAGGTCTCTCTCCAGCCTAGTTTGCTGTCTGTTTCCACTTCTCTTTTCTTGAGCCCCTGCCCTTGCCCTTGTGCACTCTCCTGACTTCTCCTGTCTGCTTACTTTGTGCCTTCCAACGCACAATGCAAACTACAGGTAGTGCTGCAGGGCCAACACCCTTTTACTTGCCTTACAGAGCAGCTCTGGAGCTGTTACAGTGCCCAGCTGCTGCAAGAAATCAGCTTGAATGCTTCAGGGGCTGGGGCATAGCCAACATGAGCCCCACACCGACGGAGGGTGGAGGTGTTTAATGCGAACTAAGGGTCATCCAAGCGCCGCAAAAGGCCGCCATGCCCTGCATACCCCTTTTCTCTTTTCATATGCAGATGAGGGTTCCTGCCAACTTTGGCCCACTGCTTGGATGACATCACCGTATGCAAATCCGTCTTCTGCAGACCTTTTCCCAGGAATGCTTGTACTAGTTGTTGCATTTGGTTTGTTGTTTGGGGGTGCTTCAGTATTAGGCAGCCTTCTGCTCTCCCATGTTCATCTGAAAATATGTGTTCTCCCTGCAGTTGTTGTCCCCAGATGAGAGTTCCCTTGTGCTGCCTCAGTTGAATCTCCTTTACTTGACAGAGATGTGCCTGAGCAGCGGCCCTCCCCAGCCCTATCCCAAATCATACTTATTTTGCATAGGAGATACCATTGTCATGAAGATTGTTCTCCCAGGGTGAGGTTCATTCATTGCATTCTGGGTATGCTGACCCCTGTCATTTCCCCAAATGTGGGAAACTCGACTGCATTATTTGTGGTAGTGGGGGACTGTGTTTGTGCTTTCCTCTGGTCAGCTCTGGTAAAAGTCAGATTTCTTTGTCTCAGATCTTCCTCTAGCCTTGTTCTTTTTTCGAGAGTTTCCTTGTGCTGCCTCAGTTGGATCTCCTTCACTTGACAGGGGGGTGCCCGAACAGCGACCCTCCCCAGCTCTAGCCCAACTCCTACTTACCTGCCAGGTGAGATACTATGATCAGGAAGGTGCTTCTCCCAGGGCAAGGCTCACCCAATGCACTCTGGGTGTGCTGCTCCTACGATTTCCCCAAATGTGGGACACTTGATTACATAATTTGTGTTTCCTCTGGTCGGCTCTCGTATAATTCAGATCTCTTTGTCTCAGGTCTCTCTCCAGCCTAGTTTGCTGTCTGTTTCCACTTCTCTTTTCTTGAGCCGCTCCCTTCTATGCCCTTGTGCACTATCCTGACTTCTCCCGTCTGCTTACTTTGTGCCTTCCAACGCACAATGCAAACTACAGGTAGTGCTGCAGGGCCCACACCCTTTTACTTGCTTTACAGAGCAGCTCTGGAGCTGTTACAGTGCCCAGCTGCTGCAAGAAATCAGCTTGAATGCTTCAGGGGCTGGGGCATAGCCAACATGAGCCCCACACCGAAGGAAGGTGGAGGTGTTTAATGCAAACTAGGGGTCATCCAAGCGCCGCAAAAGGCCGCCATGCCCTGCACACCCCTTTTTTATTTTCATATGCAGACGAGGGTTGAAGCCAACTTTGACCCACTGCTTGGATGACATCACCATATGCAAATCCATCTGCTGCAGGCCTTCCCCCAGGAATGCTTGCACTAGTAGTTGCATTTGGTTTGTTGTTTGGGGGTGCTTCAGTGTTAGGCAGCCTTCTGCCCTCCCATGTTCATCTGAAAATATGTGTTCTCCCTGCAGTTGTTGTCCCCAGATGAGAGTTCCCTTGTGTTGCCTCAGTTGAATCTCCTTTACTTGACAGAGATGTGCCTGAGCAGCGGCCCTCCCCAGCCCTATCCCAAATCATACTTATTTTGCATAGGAGATACCATGGTCATGAAGATTGTTCTCCCAGGGTGAGGTTCATTCATTGCACTCTGGGTATGCTGACCCCTGTGATTTCCCCAAATGTGGGAAACTCAACTGCATTATTTGTGGTAGTGGGGGACTGCGTTTGTGCTTTCCTCTGGTCAGCTCTGGTAAAAGTCAGATTTCTTTGTCTCAGATCTTCCTCTAGCCTTGTTCTTCTTTCGAGAGTTCCCTTGTGCTGCCTCAGTTGGATCTCCTTCACTTGACAGGGGGTGCCCGAGCAGCAATCCTCCACAGCTCTAGCCCAACTCCTACTTACCTGCCAGGTGAGATACTATGATGTTCACTGTTAGGGCAATCAGGATGTGGAATTCCCTGCCAGGGAAGGTGGTAATGGCGGACTCTGTAATTGGATTTAAAAAAGGAATGGATACATTTCTGAATGAAAAAGCTATCCAAGGTTATAATACTTAAAATATCAACATGGTTAATCCGGGGGTAACATGAGTTATAGTAGCTAACTAGTCATAAAACATTATTCAGCAAGTATGTAGAATCATCACAACTTAAAACAGGTTGAACACGATGGGCAATTTGCCTCTATTCAACCTCAAAAAATATGTTACTATATGTTACTATATTACTATGTTACTGTAGTATACAGAACACCACAATGTAATGAGCACTGATAGTGAGCACTGATGAGGATACTAGAACTGACACTGAGCAGCAAGATGCAGCACTGGACTATTAGTAATGTACTGTAGTATGCTGAGCACCACAATGCAGCACAAGACAATGAGCAGTGATACTGAGCACTGATGAGGATACTACTGAGAACTGACACTGAGCAGGAGAGACACACTACTAGTATTACTGAGCAGCAATAAGTAACCACTGATACTGAGCACTGATATTGAGATTTCCACTGAGAGAACATAGCCACGTCCTCTCCGCTCTCTCTTCAATGCACGAGTAAAAATGGCGGCAACGCGCAGCTCTTTATATGGAATCCGAATCTCGAGAGAATCCGACAGCGGGATGATGACATTTTCCCTTGTTCAGGTTTTCCGAGTCAGGCGGGAACAACCGAGCCTGCCTCGGACCAGTGTAAACCACGTGGAGTTCGTCGGGAATTCGGTTCTCGGAGAACCGAACCCGCTCCTCTCTACCTTATACCCATCAATTTTTTTATTTTCAATCTAAGCCCCTGCAGTTTTCTGTAAGCATCTGCTTCGCTATGATGATCAACAAGTCACAAGGGCAAACACTCAGGGCTTGAGGCGTAGATCTTAGGACCAGCTGCTACAAGCATGGCAGAGGTGTCACTATCACTGGTGACACCCAGAGAGGTGGCGAAGGAGATTGTAATGCAGTGCGCGCAGATAAGCAGCGCAATGGTAAAAAGGAGGCATGGTTTCATAGGTAGGGGCGTGGCCTGGTGGCCTGAATCTACATTTTGTTGCTCCGGGTGTCCCGGGGGTTGGGGGCTGCACCCGGGGACTAGTGTGTGTGCGGTGCTGGCTCCTGCACAGTGACAGGGCATGGCCACCCATCATGACACCTCCATTCTTGACCATGCTGTAATTGCAGTCGCACTGCAGTTCAGCGTGATCATAAAAAATGGTGTAGCCTCCTGCTGGTGCAGACTGTATGTGCGCGCAGGAAGCCGCCACCATTTTTGTGATCACAGCGGCTGAATGTGATGTCATACAGCCGCTGTGACCACGCCCCCTGTGTCTCCTCCGTTGCAGACCCCATTTTGAAGCCTTGCCCCCGCACCGCTCCATCCCTGACTTGGAAATGGAGTGTTGCTGACCCCCCTCCCCCCCCCCCGCCCCGATTGACAGGCAGAGGCGATCGCATTCTCTGCGGGGTGCCGCAGAAAATGCAGGCACATGCGTATGCTGTTAGCAATTTTTGCAGTTGGATCGCTTATTGTGATTGCATTCCAACCTGAATCAGGCCCTATTACCTATCACAATGCGCTGCGGGCAGTACAAAATTGGGTTAATATAGGAGTAAAACTCCCAGACCTGTGCTCCTTAACTGTACCTGGTGGCTAGTGGAGCGGCTGCCCAGTAATCAGTGTCCACGCCAGTGCGCACACGGTCCACCCCCTACGGCCACGCTCCCCTTCATCAGCGGCCTCGTGATCCGGAAGGGCGGTGTGTGTGTGACTGACCTTAGGAAGAAACTGGAGCCTCCGCTGCAGTGACCCAGCAACCAGGGCACGGGAGTATACAGCGCCGCTGGGAGTGATGAAGCTGCAGTAAAGATGTCTATTAGACCTAGCCTGCTGCAGCCCTTGTAGATTCTCATAAAACAAGTTCTTCTTTTCTTGTCAAAATTAATAGCTAAGAATAGGCTGCCTGAGGCAGGCCCCTGTTAAGTGGCCTGCTACTGAAGGCACCAACTACAAACTGAGCTCCCTGTTCATGGAAGCGGGGTTATAGAGGAGGATGCGCTGAGCATCTTGGGAACAGTCAAAAGCTTTGAGCCGGTTGGTGCCTCAGATCAAGATCCTACTCTACACCCCAATGTGAATCCTTGTGGAGTCCAGTGTACCCCACAGAAGAAATTAATGTGTCACACCCATTGGCAGCAACCTTAGAATAGCTGCTGACGGGCACAATTGAGAAAGGAAGGGGGGGGGGGGGACATTTGAATCCAGCACATAGATGCAATTCAAATATGTAATTTGTACCTTCCTATTTTAAAATATAATGGATGAACCTCACCCTGTGAGAACAATCTTCATGATCAAGAGATCTCATATGCAAAATAAGTATGAGTTGGGATAGGGCTGGGGAGGGTGGCTGCTCGGGCAGCCCCTCCCCCGTCAAGTTAAGGAGATTCAACTGAGGACGCACAAGGGAACTCTCGTCTGGGGACAACAACTGCAGGGAGACCACATCTGTTCAGATGAACATGGGAGGGTGGAAGGCTGCCTAATATTGAAGCACCATCAAATATCAAACCATATGCAACAACTAGTACAAGCATTCCTGGGGGAAGGTCTGCAGAAGACGGATTTGCATACGGTGATGTCATCCAAGATGTGGGCCAAAGTTGGCTGGAACCCTCATCTGCATATGAAAAGAGAAAAGGGGCATGCAGGGCATGGCGGCCTTTTGCGGTGCTTGGATGACCCCTAGTTCGCATTAAACACCCCCACCCTCCTTTGGTGTGGGGCTCATGTTGGCCATGCCCCATCCCCTGAAGCATTCAAGCTGATTTCTTGCAGCAGCTGGGCACTGTAACAGCTCCAGAGCTGTTCTGTAAGGCAAGTAAAAGGGTGTGGGCCCTGCAGCACCACCTGTAGTTCGCATTGTGCGTTGGAAGGCACAAAGTAAGCAGACGGGAGGAGAAGTCAGGATAGTGCGCAAGGGCATCCTTTTCTCTTAGTCCGTAGAGGATGCTGGGGTCACATTAAGAACCATGGGGTATAGACGGGATCCGCAAGAGACATGGGCACTTTAAGACTTTCAAAGGGTGTGAACTGGCTCCTCCCTCTATGCCCCTCCTCCAGACTCCAGTTATAGGAACTGTGCCCAGGGAGACGGACATTTCGAGGAAAGGATTTATTGTTAAACTAAGGTGAGCATCTTACCAGCTCACACCTTAAGCATGCCGCAGAACGTGGCATTCAACAGAACACAAGCCAACGGCATGAACAATTGCAGCAAAAAGCTGACCAGAACCATAACATAACATGTGTATAACCACAAGTAATAACTGCAGACACAGTATGGACTGGGACGGGTGCCCAGCATCCTCTACGGACTAAGAGAAAAGGATTTACCGGTAGGTATTAAAATCCTATTTTCTCATACGACCTAGAGGATGCTGGGGTCACATTAAGAACCATGGGGTTATACCAAAGCTCTTGAACGGGTGGGAGAGTGCGTACGACTCTGCAGCACCGAATGACCCAACTTGAGGTTATCATCAGCCAAGGTATCAAACTTGTAAAACTTAGCAAAAGTGTTTACTAAATAGCTGCTCGGCAAAGTTGCAATGCCGAGACTCCCCGACCAGCTGCCCAGGATGAACCCACCTTTCTAGTAGAATGGGTCTTCACCTAATTCAGTAACGGCAATCCTGCCATGGAATGAGCATGCTGAATCTTACCACAGATCCAGCGCATAATGGTCTACATGGAAGCAGGACACCCAATCCTGTTGGGAGCATACAGGACAAACAGAGCCTCTGTTTTCCTAATCTGAACCGTTCTGGTGACATAAATTTTCAAAGTTCTGACCACAGCCAGAGACTTTGACTCAACGAAGGTGTCAGTGGCCAAAGGCACCATGTGGAAAGATGAACCACCTTCGGCAGAAATTGTTGACGTGTCCTCAATTCTGCTCTATCTTCATGAAAGATCAAATAAAGGCTCTTGTGATACTGCATGGTTTGTACTGTTTTCCATGTGCTCCCAGATCTTTCAAGCAAGTAGCATGGTCAAGAAAGTTCTGTTTGAAAAGAAACAACATTTACTGTCATTGTTATAGAATTTGGGAGAAAAAACAAGAAGAAATCTGCACTGTTGACGCACTGGACAGAATGAATGAATCATAAAATATAACCTTTATTAAGTATGTATTAAAATTGGATAAATATTAATATTATTATCCCAAACTGCAGTGAAACATAAAGGTTAAAATCACAGAACTAACATACATGTGCATAAGAAGAATAAAGAGATGTGAAAAAAAGGTTTAAAAAGCGTGTCCGTGTGTGATTATTTTTGAAGGCACAACCCTGGCGGGGTTGTTTATATAGATATATATGTTGCTAATAATCACTTTCTAGCGTAATGTTATTAAATAGCTGTTAGTATCTATGTCGTCAGGTACCACTGGGTCGTATCCTATATACTCCCTTCACTCAATAGGGGTTACCTCCCGGGAAGCCATCCCCATTGGCGAATTTGTGGGGGTGATTGAGTATAACCGGTAAGCTAACCTCCAATTTGTGGGGTGCTTAGGTAGATGGGGATCACTTATTTCTCTGTGTCCCCTAAGACTATATTCCTAAATTCAATACCACAGGGGGATAGCTTTCTATATCGGATAAGGAATCACTTGATAGGGAAATCTCTATGCATCATGGAAAGATCATATTTATTAATATCCAAACTAAAAAAATGATGAATAGCTTTAATTTAGCTGTTTAGATATAGTTAATTGGCGAGATATACCAACAGGTGCGGTTGCCTTAAGGAATATGGCAATTCCAATATAAATAGCAGCCCTCCTTCATATAATCAGCCAGATCTTATTAAATCTGGTCCAGATATAGCCGTTCAGATATACTTAATTGACAACATATATCAATCGGTGGGGTTGCCTTAAGGAATATAGCAATTCCAATTCTCATATAAATAGCAACCTTCCTTCATATATTCAGCCAGATCTTATTTAATCTGATCTAGGCGTAGGCAATAATGCTTTCCTTAGAGGTATAGCCACCTCAATTCTTATTAGGAAGCAAAGTGTCTGTCATAATGGTTTATCCAATTCATCTAAGAAATAATATATTCCATGTGTCAGAGATTCATTACTCTCTATTTACACTGTTAAAGAGTTAATTCTTATTATGTTACAGTGTAATGAAATTATCATATAGGGAGATGTGGCAATTCCATGTGCTATATATATAATAACCCTTAGTGGTCCAGATTCCACAATGAGGAATTTTCTTATAAACCGCTGAAACACACAGCTGTTTGACTGACTTCCAAATATATCTATCTCACTTTGTAACAGTCTTATGATAGAGAAACTGTTACATATTCGGTCACTTAGTTATCTAAAGGTAAACAGACTCAGTGTGAGGGTAATATAATATATCAAATGCGCTGTCAATAATCGTGGTAACTGGTGTAATAATGTGGTATATTGAGTATGCTAGTAAGGCATATAACTGCTCTCCAGCCTTTAAGTGTTACCAATCAATTTGTTACACTGTAAAGGATTTATGGTGTCCTGTTAGGACATGCAGCTGCTAGGCTGACTCAAAGATTTATCCATTTGTAACAATTATGTAACAGTTATATACATGTTACTGGTATTACATAGAAATAGTATGACACAGGCCAGCAGTCCCATGTGTCTAGATTCCACAATAGGAGATTTTCTTTGTCTTATAAACTGCTGGAACACACAGCTGCTAGACTGACTTCAAATATATATATTACTTTGTAACAGTCTTATAGTAAAGAGACTGTTACACACTGTCATTTAGTTATCTCAAGGTTAGCAGATTCTGTGTGAGGATAGTGTTCTGTTAGAACATGCAGCTGCTAGGCTGACTCATAGAAAATGTATCCATTTGTAACAAATGACACATACAGCATTAAATTAATATCTATAGCAGCCCATGTGACATCTCTACTCTTATCATAATTGTCTGGTTATTGCCAATCTGGACAGCAGGTGTGATATATATTCACTAGTCCCAATATCCCATCATATAAATATACCCACACTGATATACTTTCTTATCAAGAGTTATTAGTAGCTATCTGTATGCACTTTAGACATTGTATCTGCTAAGTGACATCATATCTAGTGTATTCCTTTCTTATATCTCAGCTTCTATTCCCTATTAGTGGAGACTAACAGCTAACATCATAATCATATATTTTTGTTTTATAACATTTCACATGAGTCAAATACACGCGGACACGCCGTGCCCTACACGTGTGTTTTACTGCATCTATGGCAACTTACATTAAAGCTAACAAGAAAGCACACTCGTTCTGTCTTTAAACTGATAAAAGAAACCCCAATAATATGGGGCATGCAAAAATTGAGATAAAACTCAGTTTTGCTCCTCTCCACGGAAATCTTTAATAAAAGGCGAAATATTTGTTAGTTCTGAAGAGAAACCAGAGCATGACCAAGATTCCACCTGTCGCCTGAGTGCCATGCCAGCAGTTCTCATTGAGCTCAAAGTGAGCACCCAATTTGAAAGAAAGATAGCAGATTTCTCACCAGGCTTCCCCTAGCTATAAACATGGTTTGTACTCTTTTCCATGTGTTCCCAGATCTTTCAAGCAATTAGTATAGTCAAGAAAGTTCTGTTTGAAAAGAAACAAACATTTACTGTCATTTCTATGCAAATGAGCTTACATTAAAGCACACTCGTTCTATCTTTAAACAGATAAAATAAAACCCCAATAAGATGGGGAATGCAAAATTTGAGATAAAACTCAGTTTTGCTCCTCTCCACGGAAATCTTTAGTAAAAGGCGAAAGATTTGTTCGTTCTGAAGAGAAACCAGAGCATGACCAAGATTCCACCTGTCGCCTGAGTGCCATGCCAGCAGTCCTCATTCAGCTCAAAGTGAGCACCCAATTTGAAAGAAAGAAAGCAGATTTCTCACCAGGCTTCCCCTTGCTATAAGCATGGTTTGTACTCTTTTCCATGTGCTCCCAGATCTTTCAAGCAAGTAGCATGGTCAAGAAAGTTCTGTTTGAAAAGAAACAGACATTTACTGTCATTGTTATACAAATAAACTTACATTAAAGCCAACAAGAAAGCACACTCATTCTGTCCTTAAACTGATAAAAGAAACCCCAATAATATGGGGCATGCAAAAATTGAGATAAAACTCAGTTTTGCTCCTCTCCACGGAAATCTTTAATAAATGGCGAAAGATTTGTTCATTCTGAAGAGAAACCAGAGCATGACCAAGATTCCACCTGTCGCCTGAGTGCCATGCCAGCAGTCCTCATTCAGATCAAAGTGAGCGCCCAATTTGAAAGAAAGCAGATTTCTCACCTGGCTTCTCCTTGCTATAAGCATGGTTTGTACTGTATTCCATGTGCTCCCAGATCTTTCAAGCAAGTAGCATGGTCAAGAAAGTTCTGTTTGAAAAGAAACAAACATTTACTGTAATTTCTATGCAAATGAGCTTTCATTAAAGCACACTCATTCTATCTTTAAACCGATAAAAGAAAATCCAAAAAGATGGGGCATGCAAAAATTGAGGTAAAACTCAGTTTTGCTCCTCTCCACGGAAATCTTTAGTAAAAGGCGAAAGATTTGTTCGTTCTGAAGAGAAGCCAGAGCATGACCAAGATTTTCATCTGAAAATATGTGTTCTCCCTGCAGTTGTTGTCCCCAGATGAGAGTTCCCTTGTGCTGCCTCAGTTGAATCTCCTTTACTTGACAGAGATGTGCCTGAGCAGCGGCCCTCCCCAGCCCTATCCCAAATCATACTTATTTTGCATAGGAGATACCATGGTCATGAAGATTGTTCTCCCAGGGTGAGGTTCATTCATTGCATTCTGGGTATGCTGACCCCTGTGATTTCCCCAATGTGGGAAACTCGACTGCATTATTTGTGGTAGTGGGGGACTGTGTTTGTGCTTTCCTCTGGTCAGCTCTGGTAAAAGTCAGATTTCTTTGTCTCAGATCTTCCTCTAGCCTTGTTCTTCTTTCGAGAGTTCCCTTGTGCTGCCTCAGTTGGATCTCCTTCACTTGACAGGGGGTGCCCGAGCAGCAATCCTCCACAGCTCTAGCCCAACTCCTACTTACCTGCCAGGTGAGATACTATGATCTTTACTGTTAGGGCAATCAGGATGTGGAATTCCCTGCCAGGGAAGGTGGTAATGGCGGACTCTGTAATTGGATTTAAAAAAGGAATGGATACATTTCTGAATGAAAAAGCTATCTAAGGTTATAATACTTAAAATATCAACATGGTTAATCCGGGGGTAACATGAGTTATAGTAGCTAACTAGTCATAAAACATTATTCAGCAAGTATGTAGAATCATCACAACTTAAAACAGGTTGAACACGATGGGCAATTTGCCTCTATTCAACCTCAAAAACTATGTTACTATATGTTACTATATTACTATGTTACTGTAGTATACAGAAAACCAAAATGCAATGAACAGTGATAGTGAGCACTGATGAGGATACTAGAACTGACACTGAGCAGCAAGATGCAGCACTGGACTATTAGTAATGTACTGTAGTATGCTGAGCACCACAATGCAGCACAAGACAATGAGCAGTGATACTGAGCACTGATGAGGATACTACTGAGAACTGACACTGAGCAGGAGAGACACACTACTAGTATTACTGAGCAGCAATAAGTAACCACTGATACTGAGCACTGATATTGAGATTTCCACTGAGAGAACATAGCCACGTCCATTCCGCTCTCTCTTCAATGCACGAGTAAAAATGGCGGCAACGCGCAGCTCTTTATATGGAATCCGAATCTCGCGAGAATCCGACAGCGGGATGATGACATTTTCCCTTGTTCAGGTTTTGCGAGTCAGGCGGGAACAACCGAGCCTGCCTCGGACCAGTGTAAACAACGTGGAGTTCGTGGGGAATTCGGTTCTCGGAGAACCGAACCCGCTCCTCTCTACCTTATACCAATCAATTTTTTTATTTTCAATCTAAGCCCCTGCAGTTTTCTGTAAGCATCTGCTTCGCTATGATGATCAACAAGTCACAAGGGCAAACACTCAGGGCTTGAGGCGTAGATCTTAGGACCAGCTGCTACAAGCATGGCAGAGGTGTCACTATCACTGGTGACACCCAGAGAGGTGGCGAGGGAGATTGTAATGCAGTGCGCGCAGATAAGCAGCGCAATGGTAAAAAGGAGGCATGGTTTCATAGGTAGGGGCGTGGCCTGGTGGCCTGAATCTACATTTTGTTGCTCCGGGTGTCCCGGGGGTTGGGGGCTGCACCCGGGGACTAGTGTGTGAGCGGTGCTGGCTCCTGCACAGTGAAAGGGCATGGCCACCCAGCATGACGCCTCCCTTCTTGACCATGCTGTAATTGCAGTCGCACTGCAGTTCAGCGTGATCATAAAAAATGGTGTAGCCTCCTGCTGGTGCAGACTGTATGTGCGCGCAGGAAGCCGCCACCATTTTTGTGATCACAGCGGCTGAATGTGATGTCATACAGCCGCTGTGACCACGCCCCCTGTGTCTACTCCGTTGCAGACCCCATTTTGAAGCCTTGCCCCCGCACCGCTCCATCCCTGACTTGGAAATGGAGTGTTGCTGACCCACCTATCCCCCCCCGCCCCGATTGACAGGCAGAGGCGATCGCATTCTCTGCGGGGTGCCGCAGAAAATGCAGGCACATGCGTATGCTCTTAGCAATTTTTGCAGTTGGATCGCTTATTGTGATTGCAATCCAACCTGAATCAGGCCCTATTACCTATCACAATGCGCTGCGGGCAGTACAAAATTGGGTTAATATAGGAGAAAAACCCCCAGACCTGTGCTCCTTAACTGTACCTGGTGGCTAGTGGAGCGGCTGCCCAGTAATCAGTGTCCACGCCAGTGCGCACACGGTCCACCCCCTACGGCCACGCTCCCCTTCATCAGCGGCCTCGTGATCCGGAAGGGTGGTGTGTGTGTGACTGACCTTAGGATGAAACCGGACCCTCCGCTGCAGTGACCCAGCAACCAGGGCACGGGAGTATACAGCGCCGCTGGGAGTGATGAAGCTGCAGTAAAGATGTCTATTAGACCTAGCCTGCTGCAGCCCTTGTAGATTCTCATAAAACAAGTTCTTCTTTTCTTGTCAAAATTTATAGCTAAGAATAGGCTGCCTGAGGCAGGCCCCTGTTAAGTGGCCTGCTACTGAAGGCACCAACTACAAACTGAGCTCCCTGTTCATGGAAGCGGGGTTATAGAGGAGAATGCACTGAGCATCTTGGGAACAGTCAAAAGCTTTGAGCCGGTTGGTGCCTCAGATCAAGATCCTACTCTACACCCCAATGTGAATCCTTGTGGAGTCCAGTGTACCCCACAGAAGAAATTAATGTGTCACACCCATTGGCAGCAACCTTAGAATAGCTGCTGACGGGCACAATTGAGAAAGGAAGGGGGGGGGGGGGACATTTGAATCCAGCACATAAATGCAATTCAAATATGTAATTTGTACCTTCCTATTTTAAAATATAATGGATGAACCTCACCCTGTGAGAACAATCTTCATGATCAAGAGATCTCATATGCAAAATAAGTATGAGTTGGGATAGGGCTGGGGAGGGTGGCTGCTCGGGCAGCCCCTCCCCCGTCAAGTTAAGGAGATTCAACTGAGGAAGCACAAGGGAACTCTCGTCTGGGGACAACAACTGCAGGGAGACCACATCTTTTCAGATGAACATGGGAGGGCGGAAGGCTGCCTAATACTGAAGCACCATCAAATATCAAACCATATGCAACATCTAGTACAAGCCTTCCTGGGGGAAGGTCTGCAGCAGACGGATTTGCATACAGTGATGTTATTCAAGCAGTGGGCCAAAGTTGGCTGGAACCCTCATCTGCATATGAAAAGAGAAAAGGGGCGTGCAGGGCATGGCGGCCTTTTGCAGTGCTTGGATGACCCCTAGTTCTCATTAAACACCCCCACCCTCCTTTGGTGTGGGGCTCATGTTGGCCATGCCCCATCCCCTGAAGCATTCAAGCTGATTTCTTGCAGCAGCTGGGCACTGTAACAGCTCCAGAGCTGTTCTGTAAGGCAAGTAAAAGGGTGTGGGCCCTGCAGCACCACCTGTAGTTTGCATTGTGCGTTGGAAGGCACAAAGTAAGCAGACGGGAGGAGAAGTCAGGATAGTGCGCAAGGGCATCCTTTTCTCTTAGTCCGTAGAGGATGCTGGGGTCACATTAAGAACCATGGGGTATAGACGGGATCCGCAAGAGACATGGGCACTTTAAGACTATCAAAGGGTGTGAACTGGCTCCTCCCTCTATGCCCCTCCTCCAGACTCCAGTTATAGGAACTGTGCCCATGGAGACGGACATTTCGAGGAAAGGATTTATTGTTAAACTAAGGTGAGCATCTTACCAGCTCACACCTTAAGCATGCCGCAGAACGTGGCATTCAACAGAACACAAGCCAACGGCATGAATAATTGCAGCAAAAAGCTGACCAGAACCATAACACAACATGTGTATAACCACAAGTAATAACTGCAGACACAGTATGGACTGGGACGGGTGCCCAGCATCCTCTACAGACTAAGAGAAAAGGATTTACCGGTAGGTATTAAAATCCTATTTTCTCATACGACCTAGAGGATGCTGGGGTCACATTAAGAACCATGGGGTTATACCAAAGCTCTTGAACGGGTGGAAGAGTGCGTACGACTCTGCAGCACCGAATGACCCAACTTGAAGTTATCATCGGCCAAGGTATCAAACTTGTAAAACTTAGCAAAAGTGTTTACTAAATAGCTGCTCGGCAAAGTTGCAATGCCGAGACTCCCCGACCAGCTGCCCAGGATGAACCCACCTTTCTAGTAGAATGGGTCTTCACCTAATTCAGTAACGGCAATCCTGCCATGGAATGAGCATGCTGAATCTTACCACAGATCCAGCGCATAATGGTCTACATGGAAGCAGGACACCCAATCCTGTTGGGAGCATACAGGACAAACAGAGCCTCTGTTTTCCTAATCTGAACCGTTCTGGTGACATAAATTTTCAAAGTTCTGACCACAGCCAGAGACTTTGACTCAACGAAGGTGTCAGTGGCCAAAGGCACCATGTGGAAAGATGAACCACCTTCGGCAGAAATTGTTGACGTGTCCTCAATTCTGCTCTATCTTCATGAAAGATCAAATAAAGGCTCTTGTGATACTGCATGGTTTGTACTGTTTTCCATGTGCTCCCAGATCTTTCAAGCAAGTAGCATGGTCAAGAAAGTTCTGTTTGAAAAGAAACAAACATTTACTGTCATTGTTATGCAAATAAACTTACATTAAAGCTAACCAGAAAGCACACTCGTTCTGTCTTTAAACTGATAAAAGAAACCCCAATAATATGGGCATACCTCCCAACTTTGTCGGCTCGCAAAGAGGGACACACGCGCGGCGAAGTCGCACGCGCTCCCAAAAAGGGCGTGGCCTAAGTAAAAAGGGGCATGGCTTCGCGGGAGGACCCGCGATCGCGAGTCACGCCCCCGTTTTCGGCACTGAGGGGGCATGCCCAGCGCTCTGTGAGCCGCTGGCATGCCACCTCTCCCTCTGACTTCAGTGAATAGACGCTGTGCGCACAGCGACTATTCACCGCTGCTCTGCTAAGCAGGGCAGCGACAGACAGAGCCTCCCAACTGTCCTCCCCACCGCGGGACACTGCGGCCCGCAGGTGGGACAGCGGGACAGTCCCCAAAAAACGGGACTGTCCCGCGAAAATCGGGACAGTTGGGAGGTATGATATGGGGCATGCAAAAATTGAGATAAAACTCAGTTTTGCTCCTCTCCACGGAAATCTTTAGTAAAAGGCGAAAGATTTGTTCGTTCTGAAGAGAAACCAGAGCATGACCAAGATTCCACCTGTCGCCTGAGTGCCATGCCAGCAGTCCTCATTCAGCTCAAAGTGAGCACCCAATTTGAAAGAAAGAAAGCAGATTTCTCACCAGGCTTCCCCTTGCTATAAACATGGTTTGTACTCTTTTCCATGTGCTCCCAGATCTTTCAAGCAATTAGTATGGTCAAGAAAGTTCTGCTTGAAAAGAAACAGACATTTATTGTCATTGTTATGCAAATAAACTTACATTAAAGCTAACAAGAAAGCACACTCGTTCTGTCTTTAAACTGATAAAAGAAACCCCAATAATATGGGGCATGCAAAAATTGAGATAAAACTCAGTTTTGCTCCTCTCCACGGATAATCTTTAATAAAAGGCGAAAGATTTGTTCATTCTGAAGAGAAACCAGAGCATGACCAAGATTCCACCTGTCGCCTGAGTGCTGTGCCAGCAGTCCTCATTCAGATCAAAGTGAGCGCCCAATTTGAAAGAAAGCAGATTTCTCACCTGGCTTCTCCTTGCTATAAGCATGGTTTGTACTGTATTCCATGTGCTCCCAGATCTTTAAAGCAAGTAGCATGGTCAAGAAAGTTCTGTTTGAACATAAATAAACATTTACTGTCATTTCTATGCAAATGAGCTTACATTAAAGCACACTCATTCTATCTTTAAACCGGTAAAAGAAACCCCAAAAAGATGGGGCATGCAAAAATTGAGATAAAACTCGGTTTTGCTCCTCTCCACGGAAATCTTTAGTAAGAGGCGAAAGATTTGTTCGTTCTGAAGAGAAACCAGAGCATGACCAAGATTTTTATCTGAAAATATGTGTTCTCCCTGCAGTTGTTGTCCCCAGATGAGAGTTCCCTTGTGCTGCCTCAGCTGAATCTCCTTTACTTGACAGAGATGTGCCTGAGCAGCGGCCCTCCCCAGCCCTATCCCAAATCATACTTATTTTGCATAGGCGATACCATGGTCATGAAGATTGTTCTCCCAGGGTGAGGTTCATTCATTGCATTCTGGGTATGCTGACCTCTGTGATTTCCCCAAATGTGGGAAACTCGACTGCATTATTTGTGGTAGTGGGGGACTGTGTTTGTGCTTTCCTCTAGTCAGCTCTGGTAAAAGTCAGATTTATTTGTCTCAGATCTTCCTCTAGCCTTGTTCTTCTTTCGAGAGTTCCCTTGTGCTGCCTAAGTTGGATCTCTTTCACTTGACAGGGGGGTGCCCGAGTAGCGACCCTCCCCAGCTCTAGCCCAACTCCTACTTACCTGCCAGGTGAGATACTATGATCATGAAGGTGCTTCTCCCAGGGCAAGGCTCACCCATTGCACTCTGGGTGTGGTGCCCCTGCGATTTCCCCAAATGTGGGAAGCTTGACTGCATAATTTGTGTTTCCCCTGGTCGGCTCTCGTATAATTCAGATCTCTTTGTCTCAGGTCTCTCTCCAGCCTAGTTTGCTGTCTGTTTCCACTTCTTTTTTCATGAGCCCCTCCCTTTTATACCCTTGTGCACTATCCTGACTTCTCCTCTTGTCTGCTTATTTTGTGCCTTCCAATGCACAATGCAAACTACAGGTAGTGCTGCAGGGCCCACACCCTTTTACTTGCCGTACAGAGCAGCTCTGGAGCTGTTACAGTGCCCAGCTGCTGCAAGAAATCAGCTTGAATGCTTCAGGGGCTGGGGCATAGCCAACATGAGCCCCACACCGAAGGAGGGTGGAGGTGTTTAATGCGAACTAGGGGTCATCCAAGCGCCGCAAAAGGCCGCTATGCCCTGCACGCCCCTTTTCTCTTTTCATATGCAGACGAGGGTTGAAGCCAACTTTGACCCACTGCTTGGATGACATCACCGTATGCAAATCCATCTGCTGCAGGCCTTCCCCCAGGAATGCTTGCACTAGTTGTTGCATTTGGTTTGTTGTTTGGGGGTGCTTCATTATTAGGCAGCCTTCTGCCCTCCCATGTTCATCTGAAAATATGTGTTC
The DNA here is from genome assembly GCF_028390025.1 of Pseudophryne corroboree. Taxonomy (NCBI): domain Eukaryota; kingdom Metazoa; phylum Chordata; class Amphibia; order Anura; family Myobatrachidae; genus Pseudophryne; species Pseudophryne corroboree. The sequence goes on from NW_026968590.1 coordinate 886,374, forward strand.
TCCCTGCAGTTGTTGTCCCCAGATGAGAGTTCCCTTGTGCTGCCTCAGTTGAATCTCCTTTACTTGACAGAGATGTGCCTGAGCAGCGGCCCTCCCCAGCCCTATCCCAAATCATACTTATTTTGCATAGGAGATACCATGGTCATGAAGATTGTTCTCCCAGGGTGAGGTTCATTCATTGCATTCTGGGTATGCTGACCCCTGTGATTTCCCCAAATGTGGGAAACTCGACTGCATTATTTGTGGTAGTGGGGGACTGTGTTTGTGCTTTCCTCTGGTCAGCTCTGGTAAAAGTCAGATTTATTTGTCTCAGATCTTCCTCTAGCCTTGTTCTTCTTTCGAGAGTTCCCTTGTGCTGCCTCAGTTGAATCTCCTTCACTTGACAGGGGGGTACCCGAGCAGCGACCCTCCCCAGCTCTAGCCCAACTTCTACTTACCTGGCAGGTGAGATACTATGATCATGTAGGTGCTTCTCCCAGGGCAAGGCTCACCCATTGCACTCTGGGTGTGCTGCTCCTGCGATTTCCCCAAATGTGGGAAACTTGACTGCATAATTTGTGTTTCCCCTGGTCGGCTCTCGTATAATTCAGATCTCTTTGTCTCAGGTCTCTCTCCAGCCTAGTTTGCTGTCTGTTTCAACTTCTCTTTTCTTGAGCCGCTCCCTTCTATGCCCTTGCGCACTATCCTGACTTCTCCCGTCTGCTTACTTTGTGCCTTCCAATGCACAATGCAAACTACAGGTAGTGCTGCAGGGCCCACACCCTTTTACTTGCCGTTCAGAGCAGCTCTGGAGCTGTTACAGTGCCCAGCTGCTGCAAGAAATCACCTTGAATGCTTCAGGGGCTGGGGCATAGCCAACATGAGCCCCACACCGAAGGAGGGTGGAGGTGTTTAATGCGAACTAGGGGTCATCCAAGCGCCGCAAAAGGCCGCCATGCCCTGCACGCCCCTTTTCTCTTTTCATATGCAGACGAGGGTTGAAGCCAACTTTGACCCACTGCTTGGATGACATCACTATATGCAAATCCATCTGCTGCAGGCCTTCCCCCAGGAATGCTTGTACTAGTTGTTGCATTTGGTTTGTTGTTTGGGGGTGCTTCAGTATTAGGCAGCCTTCTGCCCTCCCATGTTTATCTGAAAATATGTGTTCTCCCTGCAGTTGTTGTCCCCAGATGAGAGTTCCCTTGTGCTGCCTCAGTTGAATCTCCTTTACTTGACAGAGATGTGCCTGAGCAGCGGCCCTCCCCAACCCTATCCCAAATCATACTTATTTTGCATAGGCGATACCATGGTCATGAAGATTGTTCTCCCAGGGTGAGGTTCATTCATTGCATTCTGGGTATGCTGACCCCTGTGATTTCCCCAAATGTGGGAAACTCGACTGCATTATTTGTGGTAGTGGGGGACTGTGTTTGTGCTTTCCTCTGGACAGCTCTGGTAAAAGTCAGATTTATTTGTCTCAGATCTTCCTCTAGCCTTGTTCTTCTTTCGAGAGTTCCCTTGTGCTGCCTAAGTTGGATCTCTTTCACTTGACAGGGGGGTGCCCGAGTAGCGACCCTCCCCAGCTCTAGCCCAACTCCTACTTACCTGCCAGGTGAGATACTATGATCATGAAGGTGCTTCTCCCAGGGCAAGGCTCACCCATTGCACTCTGGGTGTGGTGCCCCTGCGATTTCCCCAAATGTGGGAAGCTTGACTGCATAATTTGTGTTTCCCCTGGTCGGCTCTCGTATAATTCAGATCTCTTTGTCTCAGGTCTCTCTCCAGCCTAGTTTGCTGTCTGTTTCCACTTCTTTTTTCATGAGCCCCTCCCTTTTATACCCTTGTGCACTATCCTGACTTCTCCTCTTGTCTGCTTATTTTGTGCCTTCCAATGCACAATGCAAACTACAGGTAGTGCTGCAGGGCCCACACCCTTTTACTTGCCGTACAGAGCAGCTCTGGAGCTGTTACAGTGCCCAGCTGCTGCAAGAAATCAGCTTGAATGCTTCAGGGGCTGGGGCATAGCCAACATGAGCCCCACACCGAAGGAGGGTGGAGGTTTTTAATGCGAACTAGGGGTCATCCAAGCGCCGCAAAAGGCCGCTATGCCCTGCACGCCCCTTTTCTCTTTTCATATGCAGACGAGGGTTGAAGCCAACTTTGACCCACTGCTTGGATGACATCACCGTATGCAAATCCATCTGCTGCAGGCCTTCCCCCAGGAATGCTTGCACTAGTTGTTGCATTTGGTTTGTTGTTTGGGGGTGCTTCATTATTAGGCAGCCTTCTGCCCTCCCATGTTCATCTGAAAATATGTGTTCTCCCTGCAGTTGTTGTCCCCAGATGAGAGTTCCCTTGTGCTGCCTCAGTTGAATCTCCTTTACTTGACAGAGATGTGCCTGAGCAGCGGCCCTCCCCAGCCCTATCCCAAATCATACTTATTTTGCATAGGAGATACCATGGTCATGAAGATTGTTCTCCCAGGGTGAGGTTCATTCATTGCATTCTGGGTATGCTGACCCCTGTGATTTCCCCAAATGTGGGAAACTCGACTGCATTATTTGTGGTAGTGGGGGACTGTGTTTGTGCTTTCCTCTGGTCAGCTCTGGTAAAAGTCAGATTTATTTGTCTCAGATCTTCCTCTAGCCTTGTTCTTCTTTCGAGAGTTCCCTTGTGCTGCCTCAGTTGAATCTCCTTCACTTGACAGGGGGGTACCCGAGCAGCGACCCTCCCCAGCTCTAGCCCAACTTCTACTTACCTGGCAGGTGAGATACTATGATCATGTAGGTGCTTCTCCCAGGGCAAGGCTCACCCATTGCACTCTGGGTGTGCTGCTCCTGCGATTTCCCCAAATGTGGGAAACTTGACTGCATAATTTGTGTTTCCCCTGGTCGGCTCTCGTATAATTCAGATCTCTTTGTCTCAGGTCTCTCTCCAGCCTAGTTTGCTGTCTGTTTCAACTTCTCTTTTCTTGAGCCGCTCCCTTCTATGCCCTTGCGCACTATCCTGACTTCTCCCGTCTGCTTACTTTGTGCCTTCCAATGCACAATGCAAACTACAGGTAGTGCTGCAGGGCCCACACCCTTTTACTTGCCGTTCAGAGCAGCTCTGGAGCTGTTACAGTGCCCAGCTGCTGCAAGAAATCACCTTGAATGCTTCAGGGGCTGGGGCATAGCCAACATGAGCCCCACACCGAAGGAGGGTGGAGGTGTTTAATGCGAACTAGGGGTCATCCAAGCGCCGCAAAAGGCCGCCATGCCCTGCACGCCCCTTTTCTCTTTTCATATGCAGACGAGGGTTGAAGCCAACTTTGACCCACTGCTTGGATGACATCACTATATGCAAATCCATCTGCTGCAGGCCTTCCCCCAGGAATGCTTGTACTAGTTGTTGCATTTGGTTTGTTGTTTGGGGGTGCTTCAGTATTAGGCAGCCTTCTGCCCTCCCATGTTTATCTGAAAATATGTGTTCTCCCTGCAGTTGTTGTCCCCAGATGAGAGTTCCCTTGTGCTGCCTCAGTTGAATCTCCTTTACTTGCCAGAGATGTGCCTGAGCAGCGGCCCTCCCCAACCCTATCCCAAATCATACTTATTTTGCATAGGCGTATCGCCTATGCAAAATAAGTATGATTTGGGATAGGGTTGGGGAGGGCCGCTGCTCAGGCACATCTCTGTCAAGTAAAGGAGATTCAACTGAGGCAGCACAAGGGAACTCTCATCTGGGGACATGGTCATGAAGATTGTTCTCCCAGGGTGAGGTTCATTCATTGCATTCTGGGTATGCTGACCCCTGTGATTTCCCCAAATGTGGGAAACTCGACTGCATTATTTGTGGTAGTGGGGGACTGTGTTTGTGCTTTCCTCTGGACAGCTCTGGTAAAAGTCAGATTTCTTTGTCTCAGATCTTCCTCTAGCCTTGTTCTTCTTTCGAGAGTTTCCTTGTGCTGCCTCAGTTGGATCTCTTTCACTTGACAGGGGGGTGCCCGAGCAGCGACCCTCCCCAGCTCTAGCCCAACTCCTACTTACCTGCCAGGTGAGATACTATGATCATGAAGGTGCTTCTCCCAGGGCAAGGCTCACCCATTGCACTCTGATTTCCCCAAATGTGGGAAGCTTGACTGCATAATTTGTGTTTCCCCTGGTCGGCTCTCGTATAATTCAGATCTCTTTGTCTCAGGTCTCTCTCCAGCCTAGTTTGCTGTCTGTTTCCACTTCTTTTTTCATGAGCCCCTCCCTTTTATACCCTTGTGCACTATCCTGACTTCTCCTCCTGTCTGCTTACTTTGTGCCTTCCAATGCACAATGCAAACTACAGGTAGTGCTGCAGGGCCCACACCCTTTTACTTGCCGTACAGAGCAGCTCTGGAGCTGTTACAGTGCCCAGCTGCTGCAAGAAATCAGCTTGAATGCTTCAGGGGCTGGGGCATAGCCAACATGAGCCCCACACCGAAGGAGGGTGGAGGTGTTTAATGCGAACTAGGGGTCATCCAAGCGCCGCAAAAGGCCGCCATGCCCTGCACGCCCCTTTTCTCTTTTCATATGCAGACGAGGGTTGAAGCCAACTTTGACCCACTGCTTGGATGACATCACCGTATGCAAATCCATCTGCTGCAGGCCTTCCCCCAGGAATGCTTGCACTAGTTGATGCATTTGGTTTGTTGTTTGGGGGTGCTTCAGTATTAGGCAGCCTTCTGCCCTCCCATGTTCATCTGAAAATATGTGTTCTCCCTGCAGTTGTTGTCCCCAGATGAGAGTTCCCTTGTGCTGCCTCAGTTGAATCTCCTTTACTTGACAGAGATGTGCCTGAGCAGCGGCCCTCCCCAGCCCTATCCCAAATCATACTTATTTTGCATAGGAGATACCATGGTCATGAAGATTGTTCTCCCACGGTGAGGTTCATTCATTGCATTCTGGGTATGCTGACCCCTGTGATTTCCCCAAATGTGGGAAACTCGACTGCTTTATTTGTGGTAGTGGGGGACTGTGTTTGTGCTTTCCTCTGGTCAGCTCTGGTAAAAGTCAGATTTCTTTGTCTCAGATCTTCCTTTAGCCTTGTTCTTCTTTCGAGAGTTCCCTTGTGCTGCCTCAGTTGGATCTCCTTCACTTGACAGGGGGGTACCCGAGCAGCGACCCTCCCCAGCTCTAGCCCAACTTCTACTTACCTGGCAGGTGAGATACTATGATCATGTAGGTGCTTCTCCCAGGGCAAGGCTCACCCATTGCACTCTGGGTGTGCTGCTCCTGCGATTTCCCCAAATGTGGGAAACTTGACTGCATAATTTGTGTTTCCCCTGGTCGGCTCTCGTATAATTCAGATCTCTTTGTCTCAGGTCTCTCTCCAGCCTAGTTTGCTGTCTGTTTCAACTTCTCTTTTCTTGAGCCGCTCCCTTCTATGCCCTTGCGCACTATCCTGACTTCTCCCGTCTGCTTACTTTGTGCCTTCCAATGCACAATGCAAACTACAGGTAGTGCTGCAGGGCCCACACCCTTTTACTTGCCGTTCAGAGCTGCTCTGGAGCTGTTACAGTGCCCAGCTGCTGCAATAAATCAGCTTGAATGCTTCAGGGGATGGGGCATGGCCAACATGAGCCCCACACCAAAGGAGGGTGGGGTGTTTAATGCGAACTAGGGGTCATCCAAGCACCGCAAAAGGCCGCCATGCCCTGCACGCCCCTTTTCTCTTTTCATATGCAGATGAGGGTTGAAGCCAACTTTGACCCACTGCTTGGATGACATCACCGTATGCAAATCCGTCTTCTGCAGAACTTCCCCCAGGAATGCTTGCACTAGTTGTTGCATTTGGTTTGTTGTTTGGGGGTGCTTCAGTATTAGGCAGCCTTCTGCCCTCCCATGTTCATCTGAAAATATGTGTTCTCCCTGCAGTTGTTGTCCCCAGATGAGAGTTCCCTTGTGCTGCCTCAGTTGAATCTCCTTTACTTGACAGAGATGTGCATGAGCAGCGGCCCTCCCCAGCCCTATCCCAAATCATACTTATTTTGCATAGGAGATACCATGGTCATGAAGATTACTCTCCCAGGGTGAGGTTCATTCATTGCATTCTGGGTATGCTGACCCCTGTGATTTCCCCAAATGTGGGAAACGTGACTGCTTTATTTGTTGGCAGTGGGGGACTGTGTTTGTGTTTTCCTCTGATCTCTGGTAAAAGTCAGATTTCTTTGTTTCAGATCTTCCTCTAGCCTTGTTCTTCTTTCGAGAGTTTCCTTGTGCTGCCTCAGTTGGATCTCCTTCACTTGACAGGGGGGTGCCCGAGCAGCGACCCTCCCCAGCTCTAGCCCAACTCCTACTTACCTGCCAGGTGAGATACTATGATCATGAAGGTGCTTCTCCCAGGGCAAGGCTCACCCATTGCACTCTGGGTGTGCTGCCCCTGCGATTTCCCCAAATGTGGGAAACTTGACTGCATAATTTGTGTTTCCCCTGGTCAGGTCTCGTATAATTCAGATCTCTTTGTCTCAGGTCTCTCTCCTGCATAGTTTGCTGTCTGTTTCCACTTCTCTTTTCTTGAGCCGCTCCCTTCTATGCCCTTGCGCACTATCCTGACTTCTCCTCCTTTCTGCTTACTTTGTGCCTTCCAACGCACAATGCGAACTACAGGTAGTGCTGCAGGGCCCACACCCTTTTACTTGCCTTACAGAGCAGCTCTGGAGCTGTTACAGTGCCCAGCTGCTGCAAGAAATCAGCTTGAATGCTTCAGGGGCTGGGGCATAGCCAACATGAGCCCCACACCGAAGGAGGGTGGAGGTGTTTAATGCAAACTAGGGGTCAGCCAAGTGCTGCAAAAGGCCACCATGCCCTGCACGCCCCTTTTCTCTTTTCATATGCAGACGAGGGTTGAAGCCAACTTTGACCCACTGCTTGGATGACATCACCATATGCAAATCTATCTGCTGCAGGCCTTCCCCCAGGAATGCTTGCACTAGTTGTTGCATTTGGTTTGTTGTTTGGGGGTGCTTCAGTATTAGGCAGCCTTCTGCCCTCCCATGTTCATCTGAAAATATGTGTTCTCCCTGCAGTTGTTGTCCCCAGATGAGAGTTCCCTTGTGCTGCCTCAGTTGAATCTCCTTTACTTGACAGAGATGTGCCTGAGCAGCGGCCCTCCGCAGCCATATCCCAAATCATACTTATTTTGCATAGGAGATACCATTGTTATGAAGATTGTTCTCCCAGGGTGCGGTTCATTCATTGCACTCTGGGTATGCTGAACCCTGTGATTTCCCCAAATGTGGGAAACTCGACTGCATTATTTGTGGTAGTGGTGGACTGTGTTTGTGCTTTCCTCTGGTCAGCTCTGGTAAAAGTCAGATTTCTTTGTCTCAGATCTTCCTCTAGCCTTGTTCTTCTTTCGAGAGTTCCTTTGTGCTGCCTCAGTTGGATCTCCTTCACTTGACAGGGGGGTGCCCGAGCAGCGACCCTCCCCAGCTCTAGCCCAACTCCTACTTACCTGCCAGGTGAGATACTATGATCATGAAGGTGCTTCTCCAAGGGCAAGGCTCACCCATTGCACTCTGGGTGTGCTGCTCCTGCGATTTCCCCAAATGTGGGAAACTTGACTGCATAATTTGTGTTTCCCCTGGTCAGGTCTCGTATAATTCAGATATCTTTGTCTCAGGTCTCTCTCCAGCCTAGTTTGCTGTCTGTTTCCACTTCTCTTTTCTTGAGCCGCTCCCTTCTATGCCCTTGCGCACTATCCTGACTTCTCCTTTCTGCTTACTTTGTGCCTTCCAACGCACAATGCGAACTACAGGTAGTGCTGCAGGGCCCACACCCTTTTACTTGCCTTACAGAGCAGCTCTGGAGCTGTTACAGTGCCCAGCTGCTGCAAGAAATCAGCTTGAATGCTTCAGGGGCTGGGGCATAGCCAACATGAGCCCCACACCGAAGGAGGGTGGAGGTGTTTAATGCAAACTAGGGGTCAGCCAAGTGCCGCAAAAGGCCACCATGCCCTGCACGCCCCTTTTCTCTTTTCATATGCAGACGAGGGTTGAAGCCAACTTTGACCCACTGCTTGGATGACATCACCATATGCAAATCTATCTGCTGCAGGCCTTCCCCCAGGAATGCTTGCACTAGTTGTTGCATTTGGTTTGTTGTTTGGGGGTGCTTCAGTATTAGGCAGCCTTCTGCTCTCCCATGTTCATCTGAAAATATGTGTTCTCCCTGCAGTTGTTGTCCCCAGATGAGAGTTCCCTTGTGCTGCCTCAGTTGAATCTCCTTTACTTGACAGAGATGTGCCTGAGCAGCGGCCCTCCCCAGCCCTATCCCAAATCATACTTATTTTGCATAGGAGATACCATGGTCATAAAGATTGTTCTCCCAGGGTGAGGTTCATTCATTGCATTCTGGGTATGCTGACCCCTGTGATTTCCCCAAATGTGGGAAACTCAACTGCATTATTTGTGGTAGTGGGGGACTGTGTTTGTGTTTTCCTCTGGTCAGCTCTGGTAAAAGTCAGATTTCTTTGTCTCAGATCTTCCTCTAGCCTTGTTCTTCTTTCGAGAGTTCCATTGTGCTGCCTCAGTTTGATCTCCTTCACTTGACAGGGGGGTACCCGAGCAGCGACCCTCCCCAGCTCTAGCCCAACTCCTACATACCTGCCAGGTGAGATACTATGATCATGAAGGTGCTTCTCCCAGGGCAAGGCTCACCCATTGCACTCTGGGTGTGCTGCTCCTGTGATTTCCCCAAATGTGGGAAACTTGACTGCATAATTTGTGTTTCCCCTGGTCGGCTCTCGTATAATTCAGATCTCTTTGTCTCAGGTCTCTCTCCAGCCTAGTTTGCTGTCTGTTTCCACTTCTCTTTTCTTGAGCCGCTGCCTTCTATGCCCTTGTGCACTCTCCTGACTTCACCTGTCTGCTTACTTTGTGCCTTCCAACGCACAATGCAAACTACAGGTAGTGCTGTAGGGCCAACACCCTTTTACTTGCCTTACAGAGCAGCTCTGGAGCTGTTACAGTGCCCAGCTGCTGCAAGAAATCAGCTTGAATGCTTCAGGGGCTGGGGCATAGCCAACATGAGCCCCACACCGACGGAGGGTGGAGGTGTTTAATGCTAACTAAGGGTCATCCAAGCGCCGCAAAAGGCCGCCATGCCCTGCATACCCTTTTTCTCTTTTCATATGCAGATGAGGGTTCCAGCCAACTTTGGCCCACTGCTTGGATGACATCACCGTATGCAAATCCGTCTTCTGCAGACCTTTTCCCAGGAATGCTTGTACTAGTTGTTGCATTTGGTTTGTTGTTTGGGGGTGCTTCAGTATTAGGCAGCCTTCTGCTCTCCCATGTTCATCTGAAAATATGTGTTCTCCCTGCAGTTGTTGTCCCCAGATGAGAGTTCCCTTGTGCTGCCTCAGTTGAATCTCCTTTACTTGACAGAGATGTGCCTGAGCAGCGGCCCTCCCCAGCCCTATCCCAAATCATACTTATTTTGCATAGGAGATACAATTGTCATGAAGATTGTTCTCCCAGGGTGAAGTTCATTCATTGCATTCTGGGTATGCTGACCCCTGTGATTTCCCCAAATGTGGGAAACTCGACTGCATTATTTGTGGTAGTGGGGGACTGTGTTTGTGCTTTCCTCTGGTCAGCTCTGGTAAAAGTCAGATTTCTTTGTCTCAGATCTTCCTCTAGCCTTGTTCTTTTTTCGAGAGTTTCCTTGTGCTGCCTCAGTTGGATCTCGTTCACTTGACAGGGGGGTGCCCGAACAGCGACCCTCCCCAGCTCTAGCCCAACTCCTACTTACCTGCCAGGTGAGATACTATGATCAGGAAGGTGCTTCTCCCAGGGCAAGGCTCACCCAATGCACTCTGGGTGTGCTGCTCCTACGATTTCCCCAAATGTGGGACACTTGATTACATAATTTGTGTTTCCTCTGGTCGGCTCTCGTATAATTCAGATCTCTTTGTCTCAGGTCTCTCTCCAGCCTAGTTTGCTGTCTGTTTCCACTTCTCTTTTCTTGAGCCGCTCCCTTCTATGCCCTTGTGCACTATCCTGACTTCTCCCGTCTGCTTACTTTGTGCCTTCCAACGCACAATGCAAACTACAGGTAGTGCTGCAGGGCCCACACCCTTTTACTTGCTTTACAGAGCAGCTCTGGAGCTGTTACAGTGCCCAGCTGCTGCAAGAAATCAGCTTGAATGCTTCAGGGGCTGGGGCATAGCCAACATGAGCCCCACACCGAAGGAAGGTGGAGGTGTTTAATGCGAACTAGGGGTCATCCAAGCGCCGCAAAAGGCCGCCATGCCCTGCACACCCCTTTTTTATTTTCATATGCAGACGAGGGTTGAAGCCAACTTTGACCCACTGCTTGGATGACATCACCATATGCAAATCCATCTGCTGCAGGCCTTCCCCCAGGAATGCTTGCACTAGTAGTTGCATTTGATTTGTTGTTTGGGGGTGCTTCAGTATTAGGCAGCCTTCTGCCCTCCCATGTTCATCTGAAAATATGTGTTCTCCCTGCAGTTGTTGTCCCCAGATGAGAGTTCCCTTGTGTTGCCTCAGTTGAATCTCCTTTACTTGACAGAGATGTGCCTGAGCAGCGGCCCTCCCCAGCCCTATCCCAAATCATACTTATTTTGCATAGGAGATACCATGGTCATGAAGATTGTTCTCCCAGGGTGAGGTTCATTCATTGCACTCTGGGTATGCTGACCCCTGTGATTTCCCCAAATGTGGGAAACTCGACTGCATTATTTGTGGTAGTGGGGGACTGCGTTTGTGCTTTCCTCTGGTCAGCTCTGGTAAAAGTCAGATTTCTTTGTCTCAGATCTTCCTCTAGCCTTGTTCTTCTTTCGAGAGTTCCCTTGTGCTGCCTCAGTTGGATCTCCTTCACTTGACAGGGGGTGCCCGAGCAGCAATCCTCCACAGCTCTAGCCCAACTCCTACTTACCTGCCAGGTGAGATACTATGATCTTCACTGTTAGGGCAATCAGGATGTGGAATTCCCTGCCAGGGAAGGTGGTAATGGCGGACTCTGTAATTGGATTTAAAAAAGGAATGGATACATTTCTGAATGAAAAAGCTATCCAAGGTTATAATACTTAAAATATCAACATGGTTAATCCGGGGGTAACATGAGTTATAGTAGCTAACTAGTCATAAAACATTATTCAGCAAGTATGTAGAATCATCACAACTTAAAACAGGTTGAACACGATGGGCAATTTGCCTCTATTCAACCTCAAAAACTATGTTACTATATGTTACTATATTACTATGTTACTGTAGTATACAGAACACCACAATGTAATGAGCAGTGATAGTGAGCACTGATGAGGATACTAGAACTGACACTGAGCAGCAAGATGCAGCACTGGACTATTAGTAATGTACTGTAGTATGCTGAGCACCACAATGCAGCACAAGACAATGAGCAGTGATACTGAGCACTGATGAGGATACTACTGAGAACTGACACTGAGCAGGAGAGACACACTACTAGTATTACTGAGCAGCAATAAGTAACCACTGATACTGAGCACTGATATTGAGATTTCCACTGAGAGAACATAGCCACGTCCTCTCCGCTCTCTCTTCAATGCACGAGTAAAAATGGCGGCAACGCGCAGCTCTTTATATGGAATCCGAATCTCGCGAGAATCCGACAGCGGGATGATGACATTTTCCCTTGTTCAGGTTTTCCGAGTCAGGCGGGAACAACCGAGCCTGCCTCGGACCAGTGTAAACCACGTGGAGTTCGTCGGGAATTCGGTTCTCGGAGAACCGAACCCGCTCCTCTCTACCTTATACCCATCAATTTTTTTATTTTCAATCTAAGCCCCTGCAGTTTTCTGTAAGCATCTGCTTCGCTATGATGATCAACAAGTCACAAGGGCAAACACTCAGGGCTTGAGGCGTAGATCTTAGGACCAGCTGCTACAAGCATGGCAGAGGTGTCACTATCACTGGTGACACCCAGAGAGGTGGCGAGGGAGATTGTAATGCAGGGCACGCAGATAAGCAGTGCAATGGTAAAAAGGAGGCATGGTTTCATAGGTAGGGGCGTGGCCTGGTGGCCTGAATCTACATTTTGTTGCTCCGGGTGTCCCGGGGGTTGGGGGCTGCACCCGGGGACTAGTGTGTGTGCGGTGCTGGCTCCTGCACAGTGACAGGGCATGGCCACTCAGCATGACGCCTCCATTCTTGACCATGCTGTAATTGCAGTCGCACTGCAGTTCAGCGTGATCATAAAAAATGGTGTAGCCTCCTGCTGGTGCAGACTGTATGTGCGCGCAGGAAGCCGCCACCATTTTTGTGATCACAGCGGCTGAATGTGATGTCATACAGCCGCTGTGACCACGCCCCCTGTGTCTCCTCCGTTGCAGACCCCATTTTGAAGCCTTGCCCCCGCACCGCTCCATCCCTGACTTGGAAATGGAGTGTTGCTGACCCCCCTACCCCCCCCCCGCCCCGATTGACAGGCAGAGGCGATCGCATTCTCTGCGGGGTGCCGCAGAAAATGCAGGCACATGCGTATGCTGTTAGCAAATTTTGCAGTTGGATCGCTTATTGTGATTGCATTCCAACCTGAATCAGGCCCTATTACCTATCACAATGCGCTGCGGGCAGTACAAAATTGGGTTAATATAGGAGTAAAACTCCCAGACCTGTGCTCCTTAACTGTACCTGGTGGCTAGTGGAGCGGCTGCCCAGTAATCAGTGTCCACGCCAGTGCGCACACGGTCCACCCCCTACGGCCACGCTCCCCTTCATCAGCGGCCTCGTGATCCGGAAGGGCGGTGTGTGTGTGACTGACCTTAGGAAGAAACTGGAGCCTCCGCTGCAGTGACCCAGCAACCAGGGCACGGGAGTATACAGCGCCGCTGGGAGTGATGAAGCTGCAGTAAAGATGTCTATTAGACCTAGCCTGCTGCAGCCCTTGTAGATTCTCATAAAACAAGTTCTTCTTTTCTTGTCAAAATTAATAGCTAAGAATAGGCTGCCTGAGGCAGGCCCCTGTTAAGTGGCCTGCTACTGAAGGCACCAACTACAAACTGAGCTCCCTGTTCATGGAAGCGGGGTTATAGAGGAGGATGCGCTGAGCATCTTGGGAACAGTCAAAAGCTTTGAGCCGGTTGGTGCCTCAGATCAAGATCCTACTCTACACCCCAATGTGAATCCTTGTGGAGTCCAGTGTACCCCACAGAAGAAATTAATGTGTCACACCCATTGGCAGCAACCTTAGAATAGCTGCTGACGGGCACAATTGAGAAAGGAAGGGGGGGGGGGGGGACATTTGAATCCAGCACATAGATGCAATTCAAATATGTAATTTGTACCTTCCTATTTTAAAATATAATGGATGAACCTCACCCTGTGAGAACAATCTTCATGATCAAGAGATCTCATATGCAAAATAAGTATGAGTTGGGATAGGGCTGGGGAGGGTGGCTGCTCGGGCAGCCCCTCCCCCGTCAAGTTAAGGAGATTCAACTGAGGACGCACAAGGGAACTCTCGTCTGGGGACACCAACTGCAGGGAGACCACATCTGTTCAGATGAACATGGGAGGGTGGAAGGCTGCCTAATATTGAAGCACCATCAAATATCAAACCATATGCAACAACTAGTACAAGCATTCCTGGGGGAAGGTCTGCAGAAGACGGATTTGCATACGGTGATGTCA